>NC_073303.1:86631403-87231403 GCF_027595985.1 Sorex araneus | reverse complement strand
TCTAAAAGTATTATCTTATAAAACTTTTCCTGTGTCAAACTTGTATAATTTGAATAAACATCTATGTTAATTTGCATGAAAATAATTTGGGTATTTTCAGACGTAAAAATTAACCTAGCAAATCATAACACATAACACACAAATCTAAAGTAACACTAACATGGTAAAAATAACTTAAACTTTCCACTCTTCCTGTGCATCCTCATATCTTCCCCCAACATGTGCTATCTCTTTGTAAAACAAATATCTCCCAAACAAATGCAATATTTTTAATAAAATTGCTAGCTTCTATGCTAGTTACATACTTAGATTTAGAAGAAGTGCAAACTTTTCTCAGAAAAATTTGCAACAGTTTTTCATTCTTTCCTTTTAAGAAAAGGAGTCCCTCATTCCTGACATTTTATATTTTTACCAGCAGTGTATGAATGATTCTGATTCTTCACATCTTTACTCTCATTTTGTGTTGTCACTGCATTTTATACTGGCTATTCTGATAAATGTGTAGTGATTTCTCATTGTGGTTTTAATTTGCATTTTGCTAAGGCTAATGAAGTTGACTCTTATTTCGCTTGTTTGCAGCTGTATATTTACTTTGCTGAAATGTCTATTTATGCCTTGGATCATTTTGATTCATATTACTTTGTTTTAAGAAAATATTGAGTATTGAAAGTAATTTTCATGTTATTCAGTCTTTTGTTTGATATTTAATCTGGAACATTTTCCTTTCAGTCTTTAATTTGTCTTTGCATCATTTGAAAAAGATCTTTCATAGAGTAAGATTTATCTTTCTCTCTATTGATGTGAACCTAACTATGACATCTTCTAAAGGAAGCATTGTCTGACCAGTTTCAATGCTTCATAGCTAAAAAAAATGGGATAAAGTACTACAAGAGGTACTAATAAATTTATGTCTAGTTTCTATTGATCTCTTAGATACGACAACATTTCATGAATGTTTATGTCTTCCATTTTGTACACTATGTTGTAGGAGCACAGGAGAGGAATGCTTCTTGTGTGTTAGAGGTCCATAAAGTTAAAAAACAAAGAGGAGTTAGAAAAACATGGAGGCTGTGAAGGGTTAATGGTCAAGTACAGTGTTTCTCAAAATAAAGCCTATAGTTTTCTGATTGACTCAATAAATAATTTTCCTTTCCATTTTGTTAACATCTGTATTGATTGTACTAAGACAACAGAGATGAAATTACTACAATTTTAGCATGAATTAAAGCAGTGGCACCAAACTACAGTGGTGTATTCTTTACTACTATGCACCTGCAAAAGAAAATACTAAGCTAGTTTCTCTAAAAATACATGACTTGTAGTCCCATTGATCTTTGATTTGCTTGAGCAGGCACCAGTAACGTCTCCATCTGTCCCTGTCGAGAGCTAGTGCAGCCCAATGATATTTGTTCACTCCAGGAACAGGAAGAGCCTCAAATTGTTCATTTAGAGATTTGACAAAGAAATCTGACCACAAGGTCTTCTGACGTTTCATGGAATCCAGTCAGTAACAGCTCTAGTCCAGCGGTCGTCTCTGAATCGCATTACATGCCTGGCCCATCTGATTTTTGATGCCTTGGCAAATGAGACAGCATCCCTGATTTTTGACCGTCGACAGAGGTCAGAACTCTGGATTCCTTCTCTCACTTGAGTGAGACATGATATTCCCAGCATAGCTCTTTCGATTTCTCTTTGGATGCCCTAATAGCATTCTCATCCTGCTTGCGTAGGGCCCAGGTATCTGAGGCATATGTTAGTGCAGGAAGAACAGTGGAATCGAAAGATGTGCCCAGAGTCAGAGGTTCTTCGTTCTCTTTACCACCTCTTCGACGCCCTTGAGTGCATTCCACGCTGCTCTCTTCCTCCTGCGCAGTTCTGGTACCAAGTCATTCCTCATGTTGATTTCTCGACCCAGGTACACATAGCTGCTGCATTTGGAGATGTTCGTTCCATTGAGAGCAAATGGAACTTCAGGGACCAGTTCGTTTTTCATGAACATCATCTTGTTGAGATCCAGCTGCAATCCGACATTTCCACAATCGTGGTCTAAGTCGGTCAGCATTTGTGCCGCTTGACCAATGTTTGGTGTTATGAGAACGATGTAATCAGCTAAGCAGAGGTGGTGTAATTGTGGACCATCTATCTTCACTCCCAATCCTTCCCATTCCAGTCGTCACATGATGTTCTTGAGGGTGGCACTAAAGAGTTTCGGTGAAATGGTATCACCCTGCCACACCCCTCTCTTTACATCAATGATCACTTCCTTGTAGAATGGTGACATCCTGGTGCTGAATCCACAATACAGCTCACAGAGGATTTTGATATACTGAGTTTGAATGCCCTCTTTGGCCAGGGCTTCGATGACTGCCTCAGTCTCAACAGAATCCAAGGCCTTCTTTAAGTCGATGAACATTAGACAGAGCGGCATCTTGAACTCTCGCGAAAGCTCAATGAGTTTGGTCACTGTATGAATATGGTCGATCGTGCTGAATCCCCTTTGGAACCCAGCTTGCTCTCATGGTTGTCCTTCATCTAGTGTTCTGCCTATTCTATTCAGGATGACACAAGTGAACAACTTGTAGACAACAGACAACAGGCACATTGGGTGATAGTTGCCGATGTCCTGGATGTCTCCCTTCTTGTACAACAGAACGGTCCTACTAGTTTTCTACTCTGATGGAACCTTGCATTCAGACAGGTAGCATGTGAAGAGTCGGGCCAGTGTATTGATGAGTACTGGCAGCAGATTCTTCAGGTGCTCGGGTCTGACCTTGTCTGGAGCAGGTGCTGTTTGTGTCTTTACCAGCGAAATGGCGTGTCGGATTTCAGAACGGAGAACATTGGGAATGACATATCCATCCTGCGGAATTTGGTATGTGGGCAGGTGGACATGGCTGTCAAAGAGATTCGAATAGAAGTCGTGAATAATCCTCTCCATTGCCTTTCTTGAAGATGTGTTAGATCCATCGGGACATCGGAGGGCAGTCATCTGGTCTTGTAGTTGGCGAAGGACAGGCGAGAGTTGAGAATACTTTTCCCTGCTTCTGCTGCACTGGCCATCACTGCTTCTCTTCTGTCTTTGAGTTCTTCCTTTATCGCACCTCTACACAGCTTTGTGAGCTCCGATGCTAGCTTGTGGTTGCCTGGGGCTTGTGCCAAACTTTGTTGACAAATGAGCCTGAGAGTTTCAGAAGACAGGCGTCTGTTTGTGGCTTTCTCACTCTCGGCATTCTTCGCACAGACATGGAGGTGCTGAACCAGTTGATCGTATTCTTTGTCTGTCGATGTTGTCAAGGACGTCAGCTTCCCATGTTGCTGCAATAGTGCCAAAGAGCTCCCAGTTGGTGGTCATTCTGGGAGTTGCCTTCTTAGATTTAAATTTCGTAGACTTTTCTCCCCACTCTGTGAAGTAGAATTTCGCACAAAGGAGATGGTGGTCTGATCCTGATTGGAATTTTGGGACATCAATGACATCGGTCAGGCAAAATCTTTGATTGAATATGATGTGGTCAATTTCATTGTGGAACTGTCCACCAGGAGACTCCCATGCCCAGCGTTTAGATTCTGCCTTGTGGAACTGTGAGTTACCATGGATGGTCTTGGTCGACATGATGATTTCATGATCCACTACCCAGCCACTGCCACCCTCCAGTTTGCTCTCTGAACACTTGGGCCGAACCTCACGCACGAGTGAAGCCTCGCAAAGCCAGGTAAGCATAACCTTGCGACTTTAGCTCTAGGTTCAATGAGACCTGGAAACAAGATCCTCTGTCTGCCTCCTCCAAGCTCCCGCATCTGAAGGAGGAGTTCAACCCAGACGCCCCACCCTACCCAAGATAAATACCTCACTGACCGACCCCCACTACATCCACTACCCAGCCACCGCCACCCTTCAGGTTGCTCTCCGGACACACCATAAAACAGTTAATACCTATCATTCCCACACCATATTTGATAGGGTTCAAATTTGGTGTGAACCACGGTAACATCTCTAAAGGAGATTGGAGGCCACCTTAAAAGCCTCCGTCCCTCTTGGAGAGCCCTGCAAGCTACGGAGAGTATCTCGCCTGCATGGCAGAGCCTAGCAAGCTACCTGTTGCGTATTCGATATGCCAACAAGAGTAACTACAATTGGCCTCGTTCATCTGTCACTGAAAGAGCCCCCAATATGGCAGCGTTAAAAAACATGAGCAAAGAGAGGCTAAAAAAATCTCGGGGATGAACTACACTGCCAAAACAAAGAAAGACTAAAATGATTGTGTGTACTTTCAACGCACAGACACTGGCATCAGAAGCATCCATCGAGGACCTGATGGTGCAAGTGCAGAAGATCAAGTACGACATTATTAGTCTGACCGAAACAAGGAGACATCAATCACATCACGCCATTTTCGACACTGGAGAAGAATTTTTCGTCAGAACATGCGACATCAGAGGCGTTGCTGGTGTTGGTGTCCTTGTCAACACGAACTTGGCCATGAGCATCAATTCATTTGAATGCCTAACAACCCGAATTGGATGATTACGCTTGAATAGATGTGGCTCACTGCCTGCAGTTTCTATCTTCATTGTCTACGCACCAGCTTCCAACTACAATGAAGAAGAAATTGAGAGGTTTTACATGGAACAGGAAAAGTTCTATAAAGAAGACCACACCTTCTACAAGATCATTGTTGGTGATTTTAATGCCAAGATAGGTCCGAGAAGGTCGCTCGAAAAACTCCACATCGGGACACATGGCCTAGAATGGAACAATCAGGGTGAGAGACTGTCTGAAAAAAACATTATTGATGAAATAGTGGAATCTTTTATTTTATGAACTCTCAATAAGTCTTTTTTCTATTCTATGTGATGAAACGATAACTATTAAAGGAGTGCTTTCATTGCATACTAAGGTTGTGGTTACATCCAAGGGGTAGGGGGGACACTTTTGCAATTGTTTTAGTTAAAAGACTTATCACCTTTTGCATGGAACATGAAGTTTTGAATTGCATAATAACGTAAAAACAGACCGTTTCTAGTTTTGCTTGTATTGAAAGTGATGGAAGGGCCTATTCATGTTAATTAAACAAAGTTTTGTGTTCATCTTCATTCTCTACCCAAGTTTCCATCTTCCTCATGTTCTTTTTGTCATCTTGTTTCACATTAAGATTTGAAATTTTGGACTCAATAACACTGATGATCTCTGCATACTTTAGATTCACCCCCAAATAGTACAAAAAATAGTGACAAGCATTTTTCATTATATCTTTCAACATAATCTTCAGTAGATGTGGGTAAATTTATAATTTGAGTGAAAATTGGAGTATATAAAAATATGAACTTAGTATCCATATCACTTTTTTGGTTTGCAAAATATATGCAGAGACATCAGTAAAACTTTTAAAATTATATATTAATTTACCATGTTTTGCACTAAACTACTGGCAAAGTTTTTATTTTATTAACCATGCCTCTTCCTAAAATTAGCATAAGTTGTTATACAAACTGGCCATCTTATAGTTCTTTGCCACAATGAAGAGGTGAGAAGTATGAGACACTAGTAAATTGATTTATTTCTCATTTGTGTTTGTGGTACTTAGGCTAATATACTCATCGTGTTTAGACAGAAAATGGTAGCATTTTTCTTAATTTCTTTTGTAGTTTATAAATGATCACATTTTAGGCTAATTTTGGTACTAAATCTGTTTTGACTTAGTATGATAATTTTCGAGTTTAAAATATAGGCAACTAAAAATATATAAATAAATAAATAAATCAATCACTGTCACTGTCACTGTTATCCCGTTGCTCATTGATTTGTTCGAGCGGGCACCAGTAACGTCTCTCATTGAGAGACTTATTGTTATTGTTTTTGGCTGGAGCGATAGCACAGCGGTTGGGCTTTTGCCGTTCATGCGGTCAACCCGTGTTCGATTCCTCCGCCCCTCTAGGAGAGCCCGGCAAGCTACTGAGAGTATGGAGCCCGCACGGCAGAGTCTGGCAAGCTACCCATGCGTATTGTATATGCCAATAAATAAATAAATAAATGAATAAATAAAATATAAGCAACTAATAGTACACAATGGAAGTACTGCTTTAATACCATTTCATCACATGGAATAGAAAAAGGACTTATTGAGAGTTAATAAAAATAAGCAACTAATTCTTATTTTGTAATGTTATGATAAGATAATAGTTATCTTGTATAAACATACTACATATTAATATACAAAATTAATAAGAATAATTTAGTTTGTACCCTGTGTTTTTTAAATTGCTGTGGAGACTGAGAGAAAAGCTTGGCAATGTATTTTTAGTCACCTGTTAGAAATTTGTACTTGGAAGCAATAAATAAATAATTTAAGGAAAACAAATCACAACAGACAAATGTTATTTGGGATAGCAGTTCAAATTGTAACATTGTTTTTCGTGTGAAGCAAGATAGTTTTTATTTAATGTAACTTGTTTAAAGAGGCATGAGATGAGAGAAAGAAAAGAAGTAGTGTTCAGGAGAGAACACAGGCTTTTGCAGAGTGGAAAAAGCAAGCAAAGAGACAAGTAAGCAAAATACATGTTCAAGGAACAACATGGGTTTGAAGAGCAAGCATAGTTGCACCATTTATTAATTAAGTCATGTAGAGTCAATAATTTGTACTAAGAATCATTCATTTATCTCCCTTTGTTGCTTTTTCACTAACAGTCTCAAGAATCAGAATCAAAAGTTGGAAGCTCAATCAATATTCAGAACATACATAACCTCTGATATCTGGGATATTTTTGGTAGAATGTGACTGAAATGAGAGCCTAAAATTTAATGTTGTGTTCATTTCTATATCTTGTTTGTCTCATAACAGACTTTCAATTCCTATTTTCCCAGTGAGTGATTGCATCATTGTTACTTAAATTTTAATTTTTAATGAGCTTTTCTGTGCTAATGCTTGTAGATTTCTTTTTCTGAAAATAATGACCTACAATAATAAAAGCTAAATAAAAATCAACAGAGAGTGGGCAAAGATCATAATGATGGATAGTAATAACCACAAATAAGTTTGAGTAACCAATAGAAAAAGGGCTAAATAGACATTTTTTTAAAAAATAGACATTTTAAAACATCTTATAGATCTTGTAGTATTATGATAAAAGTTTGCCTAAATAAAACTGGATGTTGGAGTTTGCCAGAAGGGAAGGATTCATCTAGAAAGATAAATATACTAAGTACTAAGGAGTTTTAAGGTGGTGAAATGATTCTATATGGTTATACAGTGATATGTATATGCCATTACATTTGTCAAAACTCATAGATGGATGACATCAACAGGGGCTAATGACTCTGGGCTGTGGGTAATAATGTGTCAAGGCAGACTCATCACCTGTGACAGTGGTATAAATGGTCCCACTCCTGTGCCAGCTCTTGCCAGTGCTGGTAGTTGTGTGTGTGCTGATAGGGGGGTACACAGGAAATCTTTAGCACAATTTTGCTGTGAACCTAAAATTTTCGAAAACTAACCGCTGTTAAAAAATTGAGGCTAAAGTGTAACCCCAAGCTAATTTTCTTTCACCAAACACTATAAAATAAAACCACTTCCCCTGGAAAATTAATAAATGAGGTCTTTTTTGCTTTCCACCTCTGGTATCATGGCTTAATCACTTCGGTGACAATGGAAAAAATTCTTACTTTTATTTTCCCAGAAATTATAAGTTTCATTTTATAATAAGTGCACAAAAAATCATGTATAGAACCATCGAATTTTTAGGTTACATAAATTGGCTCTTACTTAAGTTTCCTTAAGTCATGAGGTAGAACCAAAATTGTCCAGAACCACACCAAGAGTTCCAACAAAAGTAGAAAAAATTCAATAGCATTTTGTTTCATTAGTGATATAGCTTGTTATTTTTACAGCATTTGCATTTTTCTTCTTCACCACCTGATGATTTTATTGATTAAAATTTTATATTATTCAAATTGTATTGACTTAAGAAAATAAATTATTTTTTTCATAATGAAGTTCAAACACATATAATTTAAAATAATTTTTGCTACTTAAGATAATTTTACAATTCTTTTAGACTATTCATATCTGAAGATTAATCATAACTGCCTTGGAGGTGGTATCCAGAGAAATCATTCATTTATAAGGGTAAATGTTATTGAAGTTACAAACTAGATGTAAAATTGTGTTGTTACTAAATTCAAGGAATGGTGCAGTGGTCACTAAAACTATGTCAGGTAATAGAAGAGAGGAATATTTCTGTCAGAGCCAAAGTTTGTTTGATATGATTTTTGAGGACTATAGGAGTTGAAAGACCGTAGATGTTAAAATAACCTTGAAAGTTTAAATTTCTCTGAAAGATAAAATTTGGATGCTTCATGTTAGTGACTTTAGTGAAAGGATCTTCTTGCTAATGATTTATTGAAACCTCCACTTCACAAAAAAAGCCAAGTGTTTAAAAAAAGAAAATAACTTGTGGTTCATTAATTTTATACATTAGAGGAAGTCTGAAATGAGTTGGTATTCTATAGTTGAAGAATGAGCTAAAGAAGAATAAACTTTGAATTAAGGGAATTAATTTGAATTAATTAAAGCTTCTCTAACCAGTTTCTTCCACTGATTTTGAAGGAATCAACATTCTCAAGAATGGGATTTTATCTATACTCACTCCCCTATTCTGTCAACACTCCTGTAAAGACAGAAACTTGAAACAGTTAATCTTGGCGACTAGTATTAGATAAGTTGAAGAAGTTGCCTGTTTCATTGGGACTTCTAGTTCCTTACTAATGACCAGGAAGTTAAGCTTGTCAGAGCACTCCAAAGTAGAACAAAGACCCAGTAGCATTTCTAATTATTTTTTCTCCTTTGCTAAGGATCTCATTCAGGACCTCCAAATGCATGGTGTATACTCTACCATGGAGCCCCATCTTAGCTCTGTCCTATATTTTTTTATAACTACTGAATAAACATAATTTTTTGTTTTAATTTTGCCTCATTTTAGATAGTCATTAAATTTATAGTTGCAAATTATTTTATAATTATTTGTAATGACTACATGCTACAAAAACACGGTGCATTTAACTACTTCAGAGCATTTTGAAGTCATAGTTTATATTTATAATTAATTTTATTATGGTAGGTAAATTTTAGTAATGTGTGCATATGTATGTGTGTGTAATCTTTGTTCCTGTTTCTGGCACATAGCTCTAGACCCTAGAACTTGAGTGATGAGATTCATAAAGGTGGTTTTTATTATACTCATAAGGAGACTTTTAAAAAGTCCCTGAATAGTAAAGGAAGAGGGCTGGTTATGAGAGGAAATAACCGAGTGGTTAGAGTATTGAAGCTTTTCTTTGGGGAATATTGTCACAGTTGGTGATGTTTGGGTTTCATCTGGTGCAGTACTTGAGAGCCATTCCAAGTAGTATTTAGAGGATTATGTAGTACAGTGGTTCAAAACCAGGATTCTCCAGTCCTCTGTGTCCTATCCTTCACCCCAGAGTCTTGGCATTTTAGTTTTACATTTGATCTTCGGGGGGAAAGAGTCACCAATGATTAATGGCATAACCATTTGTAATATGTCATCCTCCATTATATCTCTTAAAGTTGGAGAGCTATGAGGTTGGTGATCAGATAGAAATTTGGTGAGAATATTGGTCACAGGAATGGCGTGGAAGTTCTGATTATTTTCCTATAATTTGCCATATGCATCTTGTTAGGTCATATACCACTTGGTTGTTAGGTCACATACTCATTTGTAATAAAAAAATAAAAATCTAGCAAGCACAACAATCTGATTTTTGTGAACAACATTTGCAAAGTAACAAATGCAAGGAGAAGGTTCTGGAAACTTGTGTTATGTGAAGCACAGGTAGTAATAGGATATCAGGCACATGGTATTTGAGGTGGGGTGAAGGATAGACTTATGGAACTGAACTTACAACATGTGACTGAGGTAGAAAATATGAGAATTGAGGTGAATTTCAGTGTACAACTTTACAAGCACTTTTTCATCTTGTTTTTTTCTAAACTTTTAATCAAGTTCTCTTCGAAAGTGTCAGTTGGTCTTATATACGTTCCATGAGGAACCAAGGAAAAGTGTGTGGTTTGTTAAAAGCTGAACTGAGGTGTCTTAAATTTTTGAAGAGTTTATTTGAACAAATATCCATGCTCTCTCTTTTTGCATTGCCAAATGAAAAACTTAAAGTATTCCATGAATTCATTAAAAAACTTTTATAGATAAGGTGAAAAATAAAGTAAGAAAATAAATTGATTGACAGTACTTTGTTGCCTTACTTGGTAAAATCAAGTTGCCTATGATTGGTTTCTTTAGTTTTTTTTTCCTTTTTGCTTCTTGGGTTACACCTGGTGATGCACTGGGGTTACTCCTGGCTCTGTACTCAGGAATTACTCCTGGCAGTGCTCAGGGAACCATATGGGATGCTGGGAATCGAACCCGGGTAGGCTGTGTGCAAGGCAAACGCCCTACCCAATGTACTATCGCTCCAGCCCAGGTTTTGATTTCTTAACCTTGAAGTATTTGTAGGAATGATTCTGGTTCAGATTCTCCTTTGATTTATAAGCTGCAAAGATATTTGAATGCCCTCAGTCTAATGACTTCTTCATTAGATAAGTATAATAGTGTTTTATTCTATTTAATTACATTAAAATTTATTAGAGTTTAGGTTAATGTGTTTGCAATAGTGTTAACATTTATGGTATTGATGTACAAAGTTACTGCACCCCACCAACAGCAAAGTGCCCATGACCATTCTCCCCTGTTGATGTGTCACCTCTGGTCCAACCATCATTCTCCCACTATTTATTTATGGATATTTAAGGATTTGGGTGCAGAGTTACCTTCCTTTACAAGCAAAAAATTGCCAAAGACCCTTTACCAATGGCCTTCTGTTACTTTTGGTCCACTTCATTATTCTCCAAGACCCCTTACCCCCAACCTGGTATTCTCAGGTCTGTAGTCCAGTGCCTAGATATTTAACAGTGTTATTTTTTTGAAAACCTCAATAAGTTATTAAAAAAAAAGATTTCTATACCATGCCTCCCATAATGTTGAAAAAGGACAGCTTGGAAATTGCATCTCTCATGGGAAGACCTGTGCATACATCCCACAGGTTCACAAAAGCCTCTGACTCTGAGGACCTTCTTCCTTCTGCTGCACTGAAAAGCTGTATCAGTTCCCATTGGTGACACAGAGCACATTGAGAGTTGTGTATTCTTACCTACATTGAGACCTAAAGTGTACAAGACACCCTCATCTTGCCTTGAGTCCTCGTTAAGAAGATTTTTATCTAGTATTGTTTATTGTTTATTATTTGACATGTTGGGAGGGCCGAGTCGAGAGAGACTTCTAAGACTTCTAAGAGAGACTTCAGGGAAAGGACGAATGGAGAGGTTACTGAGCCTACTTGAGAAATTGATGATTAACGAGGATTTTGTGATTCATGATTCGTGATTGTCTATGGTTGTAAAATTTTAATTTAAACATTCCTCTGGACACATTGCTGATGAGCATATGTAACTCCTAAATTCAATGGTGACTTGTCCCTCTGTGCTATAAAGATTTTTCTTGGTATTGTCAGAGGGATTAGGGCATAACAAACTTATTGAAGTTTCAACAGAGTCACAAGATATCTGTGGATAAACAAGATATCTCAGACATTTCTGAACTAAAGTTTATATCTTGTATAAGTTTTAGATTAAAGAGATTTTTTTTCTGAGCTCTTATTTTTCACCATCTCACTGGAAACATTGCTTGTACAATTTTTTTTTTTACAGAATTTAGCAAACTGAGCATACCAACAAAATCAGACTATGTCAGGAGTCCAGTTTCTATGAAGGTGCTAAATAAAACATCAAAAAGCAGCTTGCTAAATTAGATTAAAAGGCCAAAAGTCATTTTGTGCATCTTGCTATAGTCAACACAATTATTTTTCTAATTTTATGTAATTAAATTTTTATTTTCTCAGAGACATTTATTCAAGTGTATCATATGATATTTACTATTCTGTAAATATCTCCCTTTCTTAGCACATAAATGATAAAAAGCTCTACAATTATTCAAAACTATTTTAGCCAGTAAATGAAGCAATACTTACTGAACTGAAACTTGTTTTGATGGTGGGATTGGTTAGTTCTAAGTTTAAGTTTGCTCTTCATTGTTTTTTCCCTCATAAATCAAGAAGGAAAAATGCAAACAAGACCACTGTAACAGATGGAAAACACAAACAAGACCACTGAGTGTTCATGTAAGGGAGTTAAAATCAGGAAAAAGCAGAGCAATAAGAAAAACACATACAGGCTTAATTCCTCATTTTGGAAAGGCTTTTTTTTTAATATGTAATATGCTTTAAATTCTTGGGAATCTTTAACTCCAGGTCATTGAATGACATACATGTCCAAAATTTAGTACTTTTTCAGATGTGTCATGTGAACTCAATAACATGCCTTTGACTAAATAAGGGTTAATTGAACATAATTATGTTGAGTGAAGCAATTAGGCCACACTCTTAATGTGTATTACTTAGTCAATTGTAGAGACCAATATACAAGGGTTAGGTACATCCCTTCCTGTGTCTATCTCAAATTATGAGAATTTATGAGTGCCAAAAGTGTTGAATCTGATATTTAGAAGGAGAAAAGATATTGATTTTTGTCAAAGTATTGAGGAATCTATAATAAATTAGTCTATTGAATTTTAGTGATTTTGTTTTTCTAAATTTAATTTTAGTTTTATAAAGTTGTTCACAATAATTTGTTCCATTTAATATTACAGCACCAATCCCACCACCATTACACCTACCCACCACCACATTTTGAAAGTTTCCACCCCAACCTCCAAACCCTGATTCCAAAGCAGGACCTAAATCTCTTTTTGTGTGTAATTTTTTATGAATAATCCACTAAAAAATGATCCAAAACATTTTCTTAGAGGAAATGTGTGAAGATTGTTGTACTTCATCCTGGAGCCATTAAGCCCTTGTGTAAGGGATTACTAGCATGCTATTAAAGGTTAAGTTTTATGTGTATATATGTATACATATGTATATATGCATGAATATAGGTATATATAATATATAAATATCTATATCTATATTTACATAGATATAGATCTATATACATATTTATATATAGATATATGTCTATATATAGGCATACATCTATATTTATTATATAGAATATCTATATTTATATATAGATATATGTCTATATAGAGACATATATCTATATTTATATATAGATATCAATATAGACAAATCTATATAGATATAGATAGTAGAAGGCAGACCATATTGAGAAAAATATATTTATATGGATATATGTATGTGTATATATATATATATATACACACATATATATTTTTTGAGTTGCCTTCTACTTTATACCCCGTCAAGTGTGTTGTTCTACTCTTACTATATCTGTGGTGTAGCATATGAGATGGCTATGTGAATGGAGGTTATTTTTTTTTTTTAACTGGTTGTTGACTTTGGGGTCCGGAGTATCTCTATGACATATTGTTCTGTGTTTCCCTCTACCAAGAGATTTATTTGGGAGTCTCTTGATCATGACCACTAATGAGTTTTTATGACTCCAGGGGCAGTTTCTGGGTGTGACTGAAAAGCTACTGGAAACAGGGAGATGTGGCGAGGTTGCACATTCCTGACTCCGTGATAGCTTGGAGACTTCAGTTACAAGTCCTACCTGGTTTTACAGCAGTTTCTTTAGTGGTATTATTAGTATGTTTTACTAAAACAGAAATGTGAGAATTGTGGACAAAATGAAATTGTTGCGAACTGGCAAAATGGCATAAACTTGTTGGGTAACCAGTAAGTAAAATCAGTTGTAAATCATGAAGTTGAGACATTCAACAAGCATGTATAATATTTTCCATGAAGAATTTGGTCACAGAAGCAGCAGTGGCCTGTTTACATGTCTCAGTCCAGTGAGAAAACCCCCAGATCATGATGAAAACATACTTATATCTATTTGCTGGGGATACCTGGATTAAATCTGAATGCCGTGTGGTCAATTTGAAAAGTCCTGATGCCGTAGGAAAACATTTCTTTGAATATATTTTAAGACAAATGGGTCACTTTTTAGCAGCTTTAATTTATTTAACCAACAGTATGATAAAATCATGAATGCTATGATTTTATCAGAGGACCCTGGCATAAAGCATGTTCTATCGCTAGGAGTGAAAACTGTAGTCCTCAGTAGAACCAGGTTGTCAGTTTTTGTTGTCGTATCAACAATTATTTAATTTCCAATCTTGATTTCATTTTCTGCAATAAAAATTTTGGACTTTTATGACCCTTATTTTCTAAGTAATCAGTTGGAGAAATGTCTCTTTGGAACTTGAGAGATTTTTTTTTTAATAAGAATTTTATTTTATTGAATCACCATGTGGAGAAATACAATGCTTTCAGGCTTAAGTCTTAGTCATACTATGCTGAAACAACCATCCCTTCACCAGTGCCCATATCCCACCACCAAAAAAAAAAAAAAACACAGCACACCTCCCATCCTGCCCACCCCCACACTCCCCCCGCCTTGTAACTGATAAATTTCACTTTACTTTCTATTTACTTTGGTTACATTCAATATTTCAACACAAACCTCACATTATTGTTATGAGTACCCCACTAGAGTCAGACCTGTTGTGAAGAGAAATGAGGTCGGTTTTGGATTTAAAAACTAAGTCCAGGGAGATTTCTTCCGGACATTGGATCATTGCAAGCTTGTAAACCCCATCTGTGGTCGTCATAATATGGCAGTCCCCACGCCCTTCATCTCCGGAAGGGAAGAGGCGCGCGCGCGCGCAGCGCGAGAGAGAGAGAGAGAGAGAGAGAGAGAGAGAGAGAGAGAGAGAGAGAGAGAGAGAGAGAGAGAGAGAGAGAGAGAGAGAGAGAGAGAGAGAGAGAGAGAAATACCTTTCCCCTCCTGGGCGGGCATGGGGTCACGGCTTAGTTCTCAGGCTGGAGACATTCTGCAAGGAGCTTCCCATGTCGAAAGTGGTTTAGCTGGGTCTGGATTCACGCTTGTGCAGCTGCGGAGAGGTCGCACACGCGTGCGGCCCCCAGGATCACATCTTGGCAGCCGGAACTTGAGAAATTTCAAGTAAATGATTTCTTTAAGAGCAGTATTTGCCACAGAAATATCAGTCACCCAATGTTCCTTGGTGTTGAGAAAGGATACTGAAGCATAGTGGAATCTTAGTAATAGCACTAGATAAAAGTATACCATCCCATGAATCCTGCATATAAGGACCATTTAAAACTTTGTCTCTATTGGATATGAAGGAGCTATGTTGATGGAATAGTATTAATAATCATAAGCTACCTTCAGCATCAATGTTGGCAATTTTGTCCTCATCTAGGGTACTGGCAACCAGTGAGCTCTTATAATTTAATTTATTGATCTGCATGGGACAATGGCGAAGGTGTTGTTTTGATGACATCAAAAGGTGTTAATACTGCAAATGCAGAGTGTTTCTATCTCCCAATAAGTAGACCCTGAGATGCTAACGTTACAACTCTGAAGGAATTTCTTGTAAATCATCACGAGGGTTCTGGAGGTGATATGTGGATATTAGGTAGTCAAGAAGTAATTTGTTGGCAACAGCAGGGAGGAGAGTAGGTTAAGGATTAAGGGGTTTGGGAGTGTTCAAGTATATGAAAGGAAGCAACGAATAGAAGGTACAACAACAACTTCCTCAGTGACCTTAACCAGAAAGGTTGTGGAAAGTTGCCTTCAGCCGAAGAGTCCAGTGTTGACAGTATAGAGTGTTGGCTGTTGGGGATACCCGTGCTTTTGTGCTTTTGCACAGTGCACAAAGAACACTTTTTTCCTTTTAATTTATAAGAAAGAGACATGGATTGTGATAATTAGGTTATCCAAGGCATGAAGTTTTATTAAACTCCCCTTTAAGGATCTTAGATATGTAATTATTATAACCTTTACACACTTAAAAACTTTAAAAAAATTGTACAGCACTGAGTAAGTCTGAGGGAGATGTTTGGAAGAATCTATTCGAATCCTTCCTTCCTTCATTTTCTTTTTGTTTTGATTTTTGTTTGAAGGTCAGACCCGGCAGTACTCAGGGCTGATTCTTAGATCTATACTCAGGAATAAGTCCTGATGAGCTCCCAGGGAACGTATGAGATTCTAGGGATCAAACCTGGGTCAGCTGTGAGCAAGGCCAGCGCCCAACTTTCTGTACTATCCCTCCAGCACTTCTTTCTTTCTTTCTTTCTTTCTTTCTTTCTTTCTTTCTTTCTTTCTTTCTTTCTTTCTTTCTTTCTTTCTTTCTTTCTTTCTTTCTTTCTTTCTTTCTTTCTTTCTTTCTTTCTTCCTTCCTTCCTTCCTTCCTTCCTTCCTTCCTTCCTTCCTTCCTTCCTTCCTTCCTTCCTTCCTTCCTTCCTTCCTTCTTCTTTCTTCTTCTTTCTTTCTTCTTTCTTTCTTTCTTTCTTTCTTTCTTTCTTTCTTTCTTTCTCTCTCTCCTTCTGTCTCTCTTTCTCGCTCTCTTTCTTTCTGAATTTTACTTCTTTCTTTCTTTCTTTCTTTCTTTCTTCTTTCTTTCTTTCTTTCTTTCTTTCTTTCTTTCTTTCTTTCTTTCTTTCTTTCTTTCTTTCTTTCTTTCTTTCTCTCCTTCTGTCTCTCTTTCTCTCCTTCTGTCTCTCTTTCTCTCCTTCTCTCTCTCTTTCTTTCTTTCTCTCTCTCTTTCTTTCTGAATTTTACTTGTTTCTTTCTGAATTTTACTTCTGACTAGAAGTCAAAGAAAAAGCGGTGGAAATTGTTTGGTATGCTAATCTGAGAATTCCTAGTCTTTTGTGGATAGTTTTTTAAAACTGTAAATATTGTATAGAATATTTTCCATGTGAAAAATTGTATTTAATACTTCTCTGCAACTTTATTTACAAACATATTAATTAATAGATATAAAACAGAAAAACTAGGTTTACAGTTTTGCTGAGTCTTCTTCACGAACTGTCTCGAATTTATTAAAACTGGCCCATTTATAGACTGAACATGATGCCTACTTAATATCTCTATAGCAAACCACAACACCCAAAAGGAGAGAGAGATCAGAAGGGAATGCCCTGCCACAGAGGCAGGATGGGGTGAAGGGGACAGGGTGGGAGTGATGAGAGGGATGCTGGGACCATTGATGGTGGAGAATGGGCACTGGTGGAGGGATGGGTAGTCGATCATTGTATGACTGAAAGGTAAGCTTGAAAACTTGTAAGTCTGTAACTTTATCTCACAGTGATTCACTAATTAAAAAATGAAAAATTAAAACAAAATTGGCCAATTTAAATATAAGAATTGTGGAGATACAGTCAGACCTCCATCTCTTAAATTCCTTGGACCCCAGTCAACTTGCCAGACATCATTAGAAAATTTCCTAAAGTAACTGGGAACTCACAGATTTGTGAATAATTAAATTCTGCTTTGATGTGTGTAATCATCTGCTTTTGTATTATAATGTATTATAAGATTAAACGTAGTATAACAATAATATTGTATTAAAAGGGATACGATTATAATATTAAACATGTCATATATTACAATTTAAAAGGGGATGCATCTCCCCTGGAGCTAGCATCCAGCATTACAGTGAAAGACATAGCTCACAAAATAGTAATAGTGGATAGTTTACCTATTCACCAAAATTTGCTCAGTTTTAAATAGTTGTGCTCTTTAATGAGACATAAAGTAGTCTGATGTTATTATGATCACATATTTAAGAGTTTCATATTTTGTTTTCTGTATAACAAAGTCTTCTCAATAATAGTTATTACTACTATTATTATGACTAACAAATTATCAGTGGTTTTTTTTTGCAGAAATTTCCATTTCTGACTTAGAGAACTTTTAACTGTCATTTATTATGTTTTTTTTTATCACAGGGATAAAAAAAATGATGCATCAACTAACACCTATATGGAATTGCTACAGCTTATTTTATGCTGTTTGTATATTGGATATAACTTATATAAAGTATTCAGAGAAAATTTGTGCTTAAAATAGAAACAGAACGAGATATGAAAGGAAGATAATAATGAAATGTGTCAAATGCTAACCAACAGAAATATAAAACAGTCTTTACCTTTGGGTTATGGTTTTGCATTCAAATGATCATAACTGTTTTAGAAAGCTTGACGCCTACACCACAGGATCTTGCTCCTCTTTAATTTTCTCTAATTTGTGTAGTGAATAACCAAATACTCATAATGCAATTAGAAGATAATCAGGCTTGTAATTATGTTAATTGCTGGAGACTTACATCAATCCTCCAGCAAAGTGATAGGATTTCAGGGGAACTATTAACATGGCAAGAGAGTGAAGAAGAGACAGGATGGGAGAGAGGGTAAATTGATGAGTAGCTTTGACTTGTATCATTTAACACCACTGAGAAGACAATGGAGCCACACATGAGAGAAGTCTTCAGGGGAAATGCTTAGAAAATGGTTCTTAGCTTAAGAGCTTAAGAATCTCAATCTCTTTTAATGTTTTGCTTTGTTTAGCATTTGGCAGTAATCATATTATCCACATATACATATCATAAGAAGCGTAATTCAGAAAAAATAGATGACTACATGACAGAGAAAAATGATGCATGTGTGTGTGTGAGATGTGTTTGTGTGTGAGAGAGGGAAAGAAAGAAAAATTAAACTTGCTCATTAGTAATGCATTTCACTTCAATGAAAAGCAAAAGCAAACAAGGAATTATTATCTTATGTGCTTCTACACTGGAAATGTCCTTTTATTCCATGAATATAATCAGTCATCAAGCTATAACTCTGCTGCAATTCTATAGATTTCAGTTCCATTCACCTAGTAAATCTTCATAGACCTTTAGGTATTTGTAAATAAAATGAAATAAAATGTTAATTACGATTTTCAAGTTTTCTTAGAGTAATCTAGAACTGGGCTGTATATCTGCAGTCTTTTTGGGTTGATATTTCTTGCTTTTTTCACTGATATGAAAATCTGAGAAGCATATGCTTTCCTCTTTTTCATCTGATTTTAAAACATTATTTTTTTCACCCACCTCTGCTGTGTGGTTTATGGCAGGTGAAGAAGACCTGTACTGTGGTTTAGTTGCTACCTAAAAATGGATTTATGCCACCATGTTTTTACCACTTCATGAAGCTAAAATTAACAGTATCTCACAAGGAGATATGGAGAAAAAGGAACCCTTGACCAGTATTGGTGAAAGTGTAAGCTGTTGCAATCACAATGGAAAACAGTATGGAGTTCCTTAAAAAAGTAAAAATGAAACTGTGGTGTGATTGAGCAATTCTATTTCTCGGTAGTTACCTGATAAACGAAGTCACTTCAAAAATGATCTGTTCCTTCATGTTAATTGCAATATTTTTTTTATCATAACCAAGACCTGGAAAAGCCTTAGTGCCCATGGATAGCTAAACAGATAAAGATATTTTCATACAATGCAAAAAAGTGGAGTATTATTCACCCATAAAAAGAAAGAAAATCCAGGTCGGAGTGATAAAGCAGTGGGTAGGGCACTTGTCGTGCACATGGCTAACCCAGGTTTGATTCCTAGCACCCCATGTGGTCTCTTGAGCCTGCCAGCAGTAATCCCTGAGCACAGAGCCAGAAGTCAGCCCTGAGCACTACTGGGTGTGCTCACCCCCCCAAAAAAGGGAAGAAAATCCTGACTTTTAAGACAATAAAGAGAAACTCTTAAGGAAAGTTCCCTCAACTTGTGTTTATGTGTGCATACAAAGTAAATAATACTATAGAAATGCTGTATAAAACCATTTACATGTGAATGCTATAAAAAGACAAACTTGCAGAAACAGAACAGATTGGTGGTTACCAGATGTGGGAGTAAAGAGATTGAGTGAAATGGGTGGAAACATCAAAATGGAAAAATTTCCTGTTAAAAGATAAATGAATCCAGGGAAATTAATATACTACATATTAACTCTATATTATATTGCATGCTTTTAAGATAAGTTAATGGTTCTCATTGTAAAAGTAATTATAATTATGCATGGCAGCAGTTATTTAAATATCTCATGATGACCATTTTACAAATGTAGAAAATTATAATGTATATTTAAATAAATGCAATTTTATATGTTGGTAAAATTTTTAAAAAGAAATGAAATATTTATGAAAGTTATATTAGGAATAGAATTTGGTCACGACTGATGTTAATTATATTAAATCATCACCAGTCCCTTAAAAATTACCTCTCAAATAATTTTTATTGTTATTGCAGTTGATTGAAAAACTAAGGTCCATAGATCTTCTGGGTAATCTTTAGCTGAATTCCACCTATCAATTAAAATTACGTTAATAAAATTGTTTTGAATTTTTAAAACATATGTATACAAAATGACCTTTCGAAAATAAGTAGAGCCACATAAGTCAAATCACTAGCATTGCTATTCAGCATACATACAAATGCATATTTCTATAACTTGTATATTACATCCTTAATGTCAAAGTAAAATGACAAATTTGGGTTTGCAGTTCACCAGATGTTTACTGCTTTTTGGCCATTTGGGAAGCATATTGCAACTATATAGAGCATAATTAACTGTAAGAATGTTTTAAACTGAGTTAAATAAGGTGTACTGCATAATATTCCCTCATTTTCTACTACATTTTTGATTAATTGTTAACCATTAAAGCTAACACTGGTACTTAGGGTTTATGAAAATTCGAGTCATTAAAATGGTCCACATGATTAGATTTTATAGACTACTAGAAAGGCAGAAAGGAAAATATATTCTACAGTCAGATAATTTTAAAGGAGGTAGTTTCTTGGAAGGTGTCAGTCAAGAATCAATTTATTTCAAAATAAGAGGATGATGTGCTCTTCAAAAAAAAAAAAAGAGTAAGTAACCATCAGTTACAAATATTCAAGGATAAATGAGGTATTTGTAAAAAGGCCAAATTTTATTAAATGGAGTGATAGGAAAATATATTACTCATAAACTAGAAACTTTTCCTGTAACTTATTTATGGTTGGCAAATTGTCCAAAACCTAATTAGACAAGCTGATGTTCTTGGAAGAGATCTCAGACAAGTTCATTACATTAACTCCATAAATTTGTTCTTTCAGAAATCCCCAAGTAGGCAACTAATCATGCAGAGAGCTTCTTGGTTTTTCTCATTCCTTAATTTCAACTTTTGTCATTGGTTAGAATTTTATTTTTACTGAGTAAAGAAGTAATTAACCCAGAAGAATTTATTTAGGTTATAAGCCATCACTTTAAATTATAAGCAGATTTAGAAGTAATTCAGTTAAAATTCTACTAAGATTTCTCATAAATATGAAAATGTGAATTTTATCTTCTAAACTCTTTATATAATGTCAATAGAATTTATGATAGCATTGTTATGTAAGGAAGGAAAGGATTTTAATCTTAAAACTGTACTCCTTTACATTTCTTAAACATTTTTCTGTAGTTTCTCTCAAGGTCATGGAACAACAAATGTGTCCATGGCTGAAGCCTAAACCCAATGCCTGCAGTCAAACTCACAATAAATAGATTGTTTATATTCTAGTGATATGACAAATACACTAATCTATTTATAAATAACTTTCTTTAGGTAATTGGGACATTTTCTTTGTTAAAATGTGACTTTTATCCTAACTCATTTAATAAACTAATAACAAGGAATTAAATTTTGCTCTCATATTTCTTTTTTCTTTCCAATGGTGCCGTATTGGAAGCTCTTTCAGGGTCAGGGGAATGAGACCCATCATTGTTACTGGTTTTGGCATATGAATACGCCATGGGAGTTTGCAAGGCTCTCTCATGTGGACAGGAAACTCTCGATAACTTGCCAGGCTCTCCCAGAGGAAGAAAGGATGAGTAAAGAGAGGCTTCTTATAAATGGATAGACATGGAGAGTATCATGCTAAGTGAAATGAGTCAGAAGAGTGCGACATACATAGAAGGACTGCACTCATTTGTGGAATATAGAATAACATCACATGAGGCTGACACCCAAGGGCAGTAGATGATACAAATCATGCTTCCAGTATGATTTCCCCATACTGGAAGACTGCTTCATGAACAGAGGGGAGAAGGCAGATGAAAGAGAGAAGAGATCACTAAGAAAATGATGGCTGGAGGAACCAGTTGTTATGGGAGATGATGCCAAAAGTAGATAATGGACCAAATATGATGACCTCTCAGTGTTTGTGTTGCAAGTCATAATGCCCAAAAGTAGAGATAGAGAGAGTATGGGGAATATTGTTTGCCATTGAGGCAGAGGGAGGGTGAAAAAGAGGGGGTATACCCAGGATATTGGTGGTGGGGAATGTACACTGGTGGAGGAATGGGTGTTTGATCTTTGTGAGATTGTAACCCAAACATGAAAGCTTGTAACTATCTCACGGTGATTCAATAAAATTTTTTTAAAAAATCTTCTATCAAAAAAAAGAGAGAGAGAGAGAAGCTTCTAAAAATCTCAGGGCTAGGGCTTAGGACGAATGGAAACATTACTGAGACTGCTCGAGAAATTCGATGATCAAGGGGTTGGTGATGATGATGATGATGATGATGATGATGATGATGATGATGATGATGATGATGATGATGATGATTTCTTTTTTCTAGCTTACCAATATGCTTTTCATCATGTTCCAGTTTCTCCCATAATTAACAAAGTTGAGACTGTGTAGATTTCCCCAACTTGCATCCAGATTTCTGTTAACTCCATAGCAAGATTTTAGTTTATCTTACTTCATGCTAATTTATTCCCTTTTATATATAAGTAAAGTATTACTTATAAAAAAGTATTACTTATAATACTTCAAATAAGTGATTAATGAAATGGAGAGTAGCTAAACCTGTATTTAAAATTTTAAAGATTATTGGGCTCAGACATCCTGAGAATATTAAAAATTTGAAGGTAAGTGGTTGACACGAACACTTAAATTACTTAAGAACTAGTATTTGTCAAAATCAAGATTATGGCTCTGAACAGGGACATACAAATGAGTTTTAAAAGTAAATATTCCAGTTCTATAACTTGAAATCCCCTGTGAAAACTCTAGAAAGAGTTGCCTTAAGGTATGACTAAATTATTTAAGGCTTGTTCCTTTTGAAGTTTAATTTGTATCCCTAAATGATATTAATAGTTAAAAAAGATTCACAGTTGAAAATTAATATATGCACTACATGAGAAAAAACTAAAAGTAGTAATATGCTCATGCAGAAACATAAAATTAGTTATATCTCATTTATATGGCAAGAAATACATGAAATGAGAAAACTTAAAGAAAAATTTTAGCAGTCCAAAATCACAAGAGCCTATTTTGGGTAAGAAATTATTTAAAAGCTATTTAAAGGATTTTGACTATTGAAGGGAGAGGAGGGATGGTTGCTACCTTCTCTGTTGGAACAAGAATAAAAGGGGAATATGTATTTTCCATTGTGCAGAAAAACTTCAAGAAAAGAACAGAGAATTAGTAAAGTTAACGTTAGAGGACATTTGGAAAAAGTTGTTTGTGTGCATGTGTGTTTATGTAGAAAATTTTATGATTAATATAGGTATCTAACTATTGAAGAAAGTTTACCTTGAAATAAATCTTTACAAATTTGATCAAAGTGACCTTGCAAAATTCTCAGTAGTCAGGGAGGTGAATGCTTTGATTGTTTTGAAAAATGAGATAGAAAATGAGATTTAAAATGGACACAGTAACATAAGTTCACTAAACTCATATTTAATGCTATTGAGAATATTATAAATCTTGAGGAAAGGAATACTATTATCAAAAGGACATATAAAACTAAAAACAGTCAAGATGGAAATAAATTCTATGTACCAGCACTGCATTTAAAGGTTTATGTAGCTAAATTAAATATGGTATTTCATTATGTAAAAAGTGCAAGTATGCCATTATGTAATGAATTTATTAATAATCATTATCAATAATAATATTAATATTATTAAATTATTAAAGAGTCTCTTGCCCGCATGCCTGGCTGTCTTCCCTGGGGCCCCTTGGAGGGGATGGGCTCCAGCTTCCCTCCTCACCCCGAGCAGAGCTCCCGGCAGATGAAGACCACCACCGGAACCTAGCTACAGCCATGCTGGAGGCCCATCCCAACACGTTCGGACAGGCCTCATACATGAAGGTACTGACAGAGGAACCCAGGTGTGTGTAATCCCATCAACAGCCAACATCCAGAGAGAGACTTAAAAGCACGCTCTCAGAAGCATGCAGCCACAAAGCGGCCATGCAATATCAAGTAGCCTTCTCCCTCTGGGAGAAACTGGCAAGCTTCTGAGAGTTTCCTGCCCACATGGGACAACCTTGCAAGCTCCCCATGGTGTATTCATATGCTAAATCCAGTAACAAGCTGGATCTCATTCCCCTGACCCTGAAAGAGCCCACAGTGCGACATCGTTGGGAGGACCGAGTCGAGATAGACTTCTTTTTTTTGTTTGTTTTTTTTTGTTTTGCTTTATTTTATTTATTTATTTTTTAAATTTATTTATTTTTTTAAAATTTATTTTATTGAATCACCAAGTGGAAAGTTACAAAGTTCTCAGGCTTATATCTCAGTTATACAATGCTCAAACACCCGTCCCTTCACCAGTGCCCATATTCCACCACCAATAAAAACAAAAACAAAACAAAAAGAAAAACAAAAACAAAAAAACCAGTATACATCCCACCCCTCAACCGCCAACCCCCCCTCCCCGTGCGAGAGTGATAATTTCACTTCCTTTTCTCTTTACCTTGATTACATTCCAGATTTCAACACACAACTCACTATTGTTGTTGGAGTTTCAAAACAGACTCACTATTTTTGTTGGAATTTATCCCCCAAGAATACAGCTCTATTAGCAAGGAAATATTTGATAATAAGTTTTCCACTGATGAGAATGAAGAGATAAAATGTCTGCCGCGCGGTTTACAATTTCTTTATTATAGTAATTAAGTCCGCGGAGATATAAGTTAGAAAATGAATCATTTCTCTTCCTGGAACAGCATGTAGCAAGAGCTTAGTTCACAGTCTCCATACATGGTTGCAAGTAGTTGCTGGAACCCTAAATCCTAAAGCTGTCTCTGGTTCCTGCTCATTCCACATCCACTGGCTGTGCAGAGACATGGGCACCCGGGTCGAACCTTGGAGATAGACTTCTAAGATCTCAGGGAAAGGACAAAATGAGATGCTACTGAGCCCGCCCGAGAAATCGGCAATTAACGGGATTTTCGTGATTTGTGATCATGTGAAATTATATAAATAATATTAATTATTATATTACAGAAGGTCTATCCCTTCCATTTCAAGTTTTTGATATCAAATAACAAATCACTTATAATTGCTAACAAATCTCTTAGTTATGTTACAAACAAATTAACATTTGATTACAAAAAAATTTAAAGGACTAACAACAGAGATGCACTTAATAGTCACAAAACTAGATTTGCTCTTCAAGCCTGTTTCTCCCTTGGGCACATGTTGCACTTGATCATTCTCTATTTTTCTTTGCTTGCATATTTATATTCTGGAAAATCCTGTTGTCTCTCTTGAACACATTTACCCTCCTTCTCTCATGTCTTTCTAAACAAGCTTTATCCAATAAAAATATCTTGACTCATTAAAAAAAATAGTGACAAAACTGTTATTTGAAGGTATTAAAAATCAAATGATACCTATAGAGAAATCCTAAGTAAATGAAAATTAAGAAAATAATTAAATCATTGAATTATGATGATACCTTTGGGGTGTGTAAATTGCCAAACAATTATGGGCCATTTGACAAGTTCCCCTTACAGGGAATAAAGAGAAAAGCTTCCTTATGGTTATTCAAATGATTGCTTTAATTATTATTTTTGTTAAAGCATCATACTATTACTGGTGTGGAATAAAGAATCCATAAAGCATTTTGATTAAGCACACTAAAATTGTGTTTCTACAGTTAATATATGAACTGAATTAGAATTTATTGTAGATAAAAATGTCACTTTAGATGTGTAATAACTCCTGCAGTCTCAAATGAATGGTAATATCTCAAATGGATGATAAAAGATTAAGTTCATTTCACATAATAACTCATGTAATTCAGAAAGCAATTGACTGGGTGGAAGAGGATTCTTTTTTAATACTTCTGATTTTGTTATAAATGGAATAGAGTAGTGGTGCAAATGTAATCCTAAATAGTAAATAACTC
This sequence comes from Sorex araneus, assembly GCF_027595985.1. Classification (NCBI taxonomy): domain Eukaryota; kingdom Metazoa; phylum Chordata; class Mammalia; order Eulipotyphla; family Soricidae; genus Sorex; species Sorex araneus. The sequence continues at coordinate 87,205,232 of NC_073303.1, read as the reverse complement.
TCTTGATCCTGAAATACATACTTTACTTTTGAATGAGTTATCATTTGTAAAAGTAACTTTCAATCAGGTATTCATCATTAGGGTTTCTAGTTAACTCTAATAACTTTATGTATCATTTCCTACATTATCTTGTTTTATTAAAAAATGTCCCTGGACAGTGTAATCTTTCTTTGTCTTTTTTTCCTTCTTTTTTTCTTCTTCCTTCCTTCCTTCCTTCCTTCCTTCCTTCCTTCCTTCCTTCCTTCCTTCCTTCCTTCCTCCCTCCCTCCCTCCCTCCCTCCCTCCCTCCCTCCCTCCCTCCTCTTCTTTCTTTCTTTCTTTCTTTCTTTCTTTCTTTCTTTCTTTCTTTCTTTCTTTCTTTCTTTCTTTCTTTCTTTCTTTCTTTCTTTCTTTCTTTCTTTCTTTCTTTCTTTCTTTCTTTCTTTCCTAGTAACTAGTTAACTCTTTTTTTACTCTGGGATACCACCTGCACATTGGTCAGGGGTTATTCCTGGGAGTTCTAGGGATTATGAGGGGCCAGGTATTAAACCAGGGCCGCCTGCACCAGCCTGAGACAGCCTTACTATAGGAACTTTGCTTGCTTCTGTGGCCGTACCAGAGATAAAGCCTACGGTTTTATGATTTTATTGAAAAGTAGACACTCTTTTTTTTCCTACTGTCGAGCCATCCCTGGGTCCCTGGTTTAGCTTCAATTTAAGCCAGTAGTGTTTAAATATCCTGCTTGATATAGAGAGCTTTTACTACTGAACCCTGTGTTTTGAACAGCTATTAAGTTATATCTTCTATTTGTCTTACTCAATGAGGTTGGCAAACTGAAGCCTAAAATTTTCAGAGATCAGCAAATTCTTGGGGAAAAAAAGTGAGTTTCAGTTTCAGTCATCTGCTTCTCTGATGGGTTTCCAAGTTTCCCTATAATTTGGCTTGGCAGCACTTTACTATTTTGTGAATTCTTTTTTTGGTTTTGAATATATATATATATATGTTATATATATGTAGTTTTGTGTCACACCATACTATCACACCACCCATAAGTCCATAAGTTCTAAGAGGCTACTCAGGGCTCACTGCTTGGAGAGGACTCCTAGAAGTTCTTAGGGTATCATGTGATGCTACAGTGGAAGCTCCAGTTCCAGCATGAAAAGCATATACTCCACTTTTTTGAGGACTCTCTCTTTTCAATATTTCACCTGTCCTTTTGTTTTCAGAGGGAGCTATGACCTGAATAACCCATCCTACAATAATAGAAACCAACCCCCTAAGATATTCTATATTATAAATTTGTTAATTTCACTTCCCAATGCTGTTTTAGACATGGCAGATACAATTGCAAACACAGTAGTAATCTTTAATTTCAAGGAGTTTATAATTAACCAGTGATAACAAATTTCAAAAAATAAATAGGAAAGCTTCAGGTGTTAATGCCAGATGATATAAGTACAAAGCCATTGGAATTCAGGGGTGTTTTATGAGTGTAGGTGAAAAGGTACAGTTGGTAGGTGAAAAAACAACAAGCACCTACACTGAAAACTACTCAACATGAATGACAGGATTTCCAAGCAATATATATGCCCAGTAGAATACAACTAGTATGAATTTAGAAAAAGAATTCAATCAGTAGATAATATTTTTGACTAGTTGTGGATACTCTGGGATAAGAAACAGAGAAATTTGAGACAATACTGCTTTAAATAATGGTATGCTTCATACACTTCTTTCTGAACATTTTGAGCAAATATCTAGCTGCTTAAATACTTTTAGATTATTTATAACATATAAATATATGAATTTATCAATTTGCTAAATCAATTGTCTTGGATCTTGACAATATTATTTTAAATGAATAAATAATGTCTATTCATTTTACTAAAATTTTTAAATTATTGACTCTTTTCCCCTTGATTTTTATATTCTATACTGCTTTTATTGTATTGATATTCAACTCCAGGCTGGAGCAATAGCACAGCAGGTAGGGCATTTGCCTTTCACATGGCTGACCCGGGTTTGATTCCTCCATCCCTCTTGGAGAGCCTGGCAAGGTACCGAGAGTATCCCACCCGCATGGCAAAGCCTGGCAAGCTACCCATGGCGTATTCAATATGCCTAAAACAGTAATAACAAGTCTCACAATAGAGACATTACCCCACTTGAGCAAATCGATAAACAATGGGGCAACAGTGCTACAGTGCTATTAACCTAGTAGAGAACAACCATATGCAACATTAGCGAGTACCATATTTAATACCACATAGTGAGAAGTTTTTGTTGTTTTTTAAAGAAGCAAAACTTTTCACATGGCTATAAATTCTCTGAGATGTTACCTACCCATGAAGTTCAGTATAGTTCCTTCAAATCTAAATGATAATCTAGCTGAACAGAAGTGTGAGGTGTTCAGTTTGGTGAGGTTTTGTATATATTATATTTTGCATATTCTACTGGCTTGTAGAGTCTCATTTGATGGATCTGCTGTATATCTTATGGGCTTTCTTTTGTATGTAAATTCCTATTTTGATCTTACTGTTTTCAGTATTCATTCTGTATCTTTAGATTTTGTCACTTTGGGTATAATATGTCTTGGAGTTTTCCTAACTGGCTCTCTTGTCATTGGACGCTATGGTCCTGTTGGATCTCTATGCCTGTAATCCTCAACTCTGGGGAATTATTACCAATGATTTCCTTAACTATTGTTTCTTTCTTTTTTAATTCATACACCCCCTAACTATTTGCTGTTTTGTTCTTCTGGGACCCTGATGATTCTTTATTTTTTTTTCTTTTTGCATCACACTCGGCGATGCACAGGGTTACTCCTGGTTCTTCATTTGGGAATTACTCCTGGTGGTGCTCTGGGGACCATATGGGATGCTGGGAATTGAACCCAGATCAGCCGCGTGCAAGGCATTGCTCCAACCCCCTGATGATTCTTATATTGTTCCTCTTTAGCTCATCCCATAGTTCTCAGGTATACTATTCATTTCTTTTCAGGCTATTTTTTGCTTTCTGCTCTTTCCTAATGGTTTCCTCCTTATCGTTTTGGATCACTTCAATCTTTTGCTTAGCATCTGTTATTCTTTTTTTTTGTGGGAATACTACTATTTATTCAGCCACTGATTAAGCTGACTGAAGTGGGCATAAATTCCACATTACATTTTTTTAAACAATTTTTTTTTTTTGCTTTTTGGGTCACACCCGGCGATGCACAGGGGTTACTCCTGGCTCTGCACTCAGGAATCACCCCTGGCGGTGCTCAGGGGACCATATGGGATGCTGGGATTTGAACCTGGGTCGGCCGCATGCAAGGCAAATGCCCTACCCGCTGTGCTATTGCTCCAGCCCAACAATTTTTTAATTGAGATAGACCATTACAAAGTCATTAATAATTGGGTTTCAGTTATACAATGATCCAGCACACATCCCTCCACCAGTGTACATTTCCCACCACCAATGTCCCCTGTTTCCCTCCCACCATTCCCCAACACCCCCCCACCCACTCCCAGCTTCTGTTATTCTAATGTTGACTTATATTGACTTTTTAAATATCACCTACCATGTTCTTCATTTCTGTCATTCCTGACTATAATAGCTTTTTTTGTATTTTGACTCTCATATTTTCTTCTGCTTTGTTGAATACCTGTACTATTGTTTCTTTTAACTCACTGACCATGCTCATCATAGTGTTGTTAAGATACTGGGAGGATTTTCTGGTGCTGTTCATGTCTTCGGTGATACTGTTTTCATTCATTGATGAATTGGGTGATTTCTACATTTCCTCCCCCCCATTATCTTCTAGTGTTCTTGTGCTGGGGTGAGATTTTGTAGTTATTCTCCAGAAACATGGTGTGGAATTAATTAGTTTGCTCTCTGTCTTCTCTGCCTGTACTCACAGAATGACACGAATAATAACTGAACAGCATGTAATTTTTTGAGTACATCTATGGTGAGGTAAAGGCTGCATGCTTCAATACCTGTGGTATGGGCCCTTATTTTGATGCAGGTCAGGTGTGGAGGCAACTGAGAGGAAGGGGCTCTGCATCCAGTTATAACTTTGCCTCCTATTTGGAATAGGCCAATTAATATTAACGAGAGGTAAACCTTGCCTTGGGTTGTTGAGCAGCAAGCAGGTCAGGAAGGAACTGTGGTGTGGGTGAGTTTTGTTCAGAGTTGGAGGTTCTTCGTCCTCTTAACAACTTCTTTGACACTCTTAAAGGCATTCCACGTGGCTCTCTTCCTCCTGCATAGTTCTGGTGTCAAGTCGTTTCTCATGTTGTGTTCTCGACCCAGGTACACATAGATGCTGCATTCAGAGATGTCTGTTCCGTTGAGAGCAAATGGAACATCATGACTAGTTCGTTTATCATGAACATTGTCTTGTTGAGGTTCAGCTGCAGTCCGACCTTTCCACACACACAGTCAAAGTCGGCCAGCATTTGTGCCGCTTTGCTAATGTTTGGTGTTATGAGAACGATGTCATCAGCTAAGTGGAGGTGGTGTAATTGCTGACCGTCTATCTTCACTCCCAATCCTTCCCATTTCAGTCGTCGCATGATGTTCTCGAGGGTGGCACTGAAGAGTTTCGGTGAAATGGTATCACCCTGCCGCATCTCTCTCTTGACATCAATGATCACTTCCTTGTAGAATGGTGAGATCCTGGTGGTGAATCCGTAATACAGCTTGCAGAGGATCTTGATGTACTGAGTTTGAACACCCTGTTTGGCTAGGGCTTCAATGACCGCTTCAGACTCAACAGAATCAAAGGCCTTCTTTAAATTGATTAACATTAGACAGAGCGGCATCTTGAACTCTCGCTAAACTTCAATGAGTTAGGTTACTGTGTGGATATGGTCGATCGTGTTGAATCCTTTTCAGAACACGGCTGGCTCTCATGGTTGTCCTTCATCTAGTGTTCTGCCTATTCTATTCAGGATGATGCGAGTGAACAACTTGTAGATGATGGACAACAGGCAGATTGGGAGATAATTGCCGATGTCATGGATGTTTCCCTTCTTGCACAACAGAATGGTCCTGCTGGTTTTCCATTGGGACAAAACCTTGCATTCAGACAGGTAAAATGTCAAGAGCTGAGCCAATGTATTGATGAGTACTGGCGGCAGATTCTTTAGGTGTTCAGGTCTGACCTTGTCTTTAAGAAGAGAACTCCCAGAATGACCACCAACTCGGAGCTCTTTGGCACCATGATGGCAATGTGGGAAGATGCTGCCGTTGACAACATCAACAAGGAATATGATAGACTGGTTCAGCACCTCCATGACTGTGCGAGCAATACCGAGAGTGTGAAAGCCACAAACAGACGCCTGTCTTCGGAAACTCTTGAGCTTATTCGCCAACATGATTTGGCATGAGCCTCAGGCAATCACAAGCTAACTCTGAGCTCACAAAGCTGTGCAGAGAAGCAATAAAGGAAGACCTCAAAGAGAGAAGAGCAGTTGTGTTGGCCGATGCGGCAGAAGCTGGGAAAAGTATTCGCAATGCCCGCCTGTCCTTTGCCAACTACAAGACCAAGATGACCGCCCTCCGACATCCTGATGGATCTATCACATCTTCCAGAAAGGCAATAGAAGGATTCTTCATGACTTCTACTCGGATCTCTTTGACAGCCACGTCCACCTGCCCACATACCAAATTCCGCAGAATGAATATGTCGTTCCCAACGTCTTTCCCTCTGAAACACAACACGCCATTTCATCCGTAAAGATGTGTATAGCATCCAGTTCTAAAGAATATTTTAGTTAATTATGTCTGTTTAATAAAAGCACTTTATACCTATTCATGACCTATTGTATTCTGACTTCCATTATTCTGTTGAGAACTCATCTTGCTTGTTTTAAAATCACCGTGAGATACAGAATTACAAAGCTGATCATAGTTGGGTTTCAGTCACACAGTGTTCCAAAACCCATCCTCCCCATCAGTGTACATTTTCCACGACCAGTGTCCCCAGTTTCCCTCCTATCACTGCCCCCCTAACCTGTCTCTATGGTAAGAAATTTCCTTTTCTCTCTGTCTCTGTCTTTTCCAGTTTCTGTCTGTCTTTGTCTCTGTCTCTCTCTGTTTCTCTATGTCTCTGCTTCTCTCTATTTCAATCTCTCTGTTTGTCTCTGTCTCTGTCTCTTTCCCTTCCCCTTTGAGGCATTATGGTTTGCAAGACAGGTACTGAGAGGTTATTATGTTTGTTCCTCTATCTGTTTCCAGCATGCAGTTCTTATCCAGAGTGATCATTTCCAACTATCACTGTCATGGTGGACCCTTCTCTATCCCAACTGTCTTTCTCCCCAACATTTGAAGTAGGCTTTCAATTATGAATCAGTTCTCCTGTCTCTTGTTTCTACTGTTTTTGGGTATTGGTCTCATATTGTATTTTGTTTTATATGCCACAAATGAGTTTGATCATTCTATATCTATCCCTCTCCTTCTGGCTCATCTAAATCAGCATGTTGTTCTTGAAATAATTTTATATTTTAAGCTATCTCTCTCTGTCTATGTGTCTCTGCCCCTCTCTCTTCCCTATAATCTCTTAGTAGTTATAATATGATATACTAAGTGGCACTTGTGTTTGCTCAGTGAAGGTGTAGTAATATCTTTAATGATTTCTCTGCAAGATCTAGATGAAGAATTTACCATTGCCCAGGTAGTGGGCAATGGTAAATTCTTCCTGTTACTCTGCTTCTTCATGCTAATGATCCCTACCTTTAGTATTTTTTTTATTAGTGAATCACCACCTACCTTTAGTCTTAATCACTATTTCAATCCAGTTTACTTATCTATAAGGATATTTTATAAATAAATATGAGATTGCTTAGTGACAAGCAGGATTTTCATTTACAAGCTGTGAAAAGCATTATAATTTGTTTCTTTAAAAACAACTTCTTTTGTAACTCATAATTGACTTAAATTTTTTATTTACTGAATCACCATGAGATAAAGTTACAAAATTTCATGATTGGGTTTCAGTCATACAATGTCCCAATACCCATCCTTTCACTATCAATGTTCGAAGTATCCTTCCTGCTACTAATCTCCCACCCCATCTCTATGGCAGGCAATTTTATTTTTTCCTCTATTCTTGTATTATGATTTTCAATAGATAGTGAGAGGCCATAATGTTTTGTCCTTTTCCTGTTTTCAGCACACATCTTTCATCCTGAGTGATCCCTCCAATCATCATTGTCATAGTGGTCCCTTCTCTATTTCAACTGCCCAATCCCCCAGCATATGAGGCAGGCTTCGAACCATAGACTAATCCTCTGAGTCCTTGTTCCTACTGTTCTTGAGTGTTAGTCTTATATTATGTTATTTTATGACTTACAAATGAGTGCAGTTATTCCATATCTGTCTCTCTCCTTCTGACTCATTTCACTTAGCATGATACTTTCCATGTTCAGCATTTATAAGCAAATTTTCTGACTTCATTTTTTCCTGACAGCTGCATAATTTTCCATTGTGTAGATGTACCATAGTTTCTTTATCAATTTGTCTTTTCTCAGGCGTACATAATTGACTTTTAAGGAGTGATATGAGCACCAGTCTCAGAAAAAGCAATTCCAGCTTCTACCATCCTAGTCAATACGCATTCTTCTTTTAACAAACCCTTTTCAGTAACACCTGCTAGTTTAAAAAATTTGTTTTTGATCACAACATAATACAAGTATTACTGAAAAATATTTTCAAATGAGTATTTTTGTATATTAAAAATAAAAACATAAGGCTGACTTGGATATAATTATGAAAACAAGCAAATAAGTAATTTACATAATTATTTATTTACCTAAAATAATAGTTCCATTTCAGCAAAAAAGCCCCAGGCTAGTCTTTTAAAAAAATGACACTCATTTGTTTTAAAAAATGTAGCTATCTAGCCTGAGAACTTACACTTTCAGTATGAAATCTAAACCCAAACATTATATTTCTTGTCCCAACTTCCAAAATATCTTTCCATAACCATTTTCTGTCCAGATAAAAAATATAAAAGCCTATGATTAAAGGATTGTGGCTGGATCAATAGCATAGCGGTAGGGCGTTTGCCTTTCAAACGACAGACCCGGGTTCAATTTCTCCGCCCCTGTCGGAGAGCCCAGCAAGCTACCGAGAGTATCGCGCCAGCAGGGCAGAGCGTGGCAAGGTACCCGTGGCCTATTGGATATGCCAAAAACAGTAACAATAAGTCTCACAATAAGAGACGTTACTGGTGCCCGCTCGAACAAATCGATGAGCAATGGGATGACAGTGACAGTGATATTTTTAAGGTCCCATAAGCTACTTCTTTCTGCTTTCTTAGAAACTCCCAAGAAAGGTCAGAAATACATGTAATTGGTAGCAGAGTTATCCATATCCTTGTCTTCTACTTGGCTTCCTTCTTATTCATGTGTAGTATAAAGAAACATAGTAAGGGAACAAAAACAGATTGCCAATGGCAACAAAACTGGAGACTTGTACAGCTAACCTTGAAACAGAGATGGGAGGGCAGGTCCCTGGAATATTTGGGGAAAGTAGGCACTCTGGTGGTACTTGTGGCGTTGAAATGATGCATACATGAAACTCTCATTGACAGTATTGTCAATCACAGCACATCCATAAAGACACGGGCAAGGGGGTGTAGAAGGTACTCAAGCCTGGGCTTCAGTCATTATCCACCACCATATTGCTCTTTACCCACAACTTCGCAATTGACGTATTATCTAGTATTTGATTATCTAGTCATTGATCTCTCCTTATAAAACTTGCTCTGTATCTGTCTCCTTAATATTCTCTCCTATTACTACTTCAAGATTAATCTTAACCAAAACCTAGAAACTCAATCTAATAATTTCCTAATATTTCCATTAGTTTTATATTTTTATTTTTAGAAAGTTTGTGGTGTATTAAAAAGTCATAGTGACATGTGGAATATAATGTAACTTAGAAGTACAAGTTGGCAACGATGCAACTTCTGGCAGATATCTCTCTGGACTTAGTTACTAAAATACTAAAATACAGAAACCCAAAACTGAGAGGCCGCTAAGTGTGGTTACTTGACCTCATACCTCTTCATCCTCAGCAATGGAAAACAAATTATCTAATGCTTCCTTTTCAGCAGGTCTAACTTTAGGGGAGAGACTCTCCAAACAATAACAGTGAGTTTTGTTGAAATATTGTATGCAATCAAAGTGAAATTTATTAGTTACACAGGCGGGGGGGGCTTAGGGTGGGGGGGCTAGGGGCGTGGGGGGGTTAGAGGTGTGAGGGGGCGGGGTGGAGCTATACTGGGATTCTTGGTGGTGGAATATGAGCACTGGTGAAGGGATGGGTATTCGAGCATTGCATAACTGAGATTTAAACCTGAAAACTTTGTAACTTTCCACATGGTGACTCAATAAAAAATTTTTTTAAAAAAGTCATAGTGATAGAAATATATATATATATATATATATATATATATATCAGGGGTATATCTTTTCCATTTTTACTGAATTTAAGAAAAAACAACAAACTCTTTATCAGTGCCCTTAATCATGTGTGCTAGTTCCATAGCAAGTCTCACAATGGAGACGTTACTTGTGCCTGCTCTAGCAAATTGATGAGCAATGGGATGACAGTGACAGTGACAGATGTGCTAGTTCCAGCCACCCTTTACAAATAAGCTTCAGTTCTATTTCTGGATTTGGTAAAAAACATGTCCAATTTCCAATTTCAAATTTTTAAAACTTGACCTTCATCCTGAACTATCTCAAGTTAACCTCTGTGCCACAATGAATAGTCACTATACTATTCATTTTTCACCCATTCACTCGAGTGGCCGCCAAATCACTCTCTCTAATATTATCATTTTTAACTTTCTGTTTCTTATTACAGTGTAAATTATCTGTTTCTTTTGTGCATTTTCTTGCTCAAGCTCCATGAAAAGAAAATACCTCATCTGTTTTTGATTAATGCATATTTTTCAGTACCATGAGTGGTCTGACATATCATAGAAGCTCAATAAATCACAGTCATCATCACTGTCATCTCGTTGTTCATCGATTTGATCAAGCGGGCGCCAGTAACATCTCCATTTGTCCTAGCCCATTTATTTTATTTTCTAATTTTTTTAGATATTAATTTTATTGAATCACCATGAGATAGTTTCAAGCTTTCATGTTTGGGTTACAATCACACAATGAATCAAACATCCATCCCTCCACCAGTGCACATTCCCCACCACCAATGTCCCCAGTATATCCCCCCTTCCCACTCTCCCCCTGCCTCCATAGCAAACAATATTCTCCATACTCTCTGTACTTTTGGGCATTATGGCTTGCAACAAAGACACTGAGAGGTCATCATGTTTGGTCCGTTATCTACTTTTGGCACACATCTCCCATCCCAACTGATTCCTCCAGTCATCATTTTCTTAATGATCCCTTCACTATTCCGTCTGCCTTCTCCCTTTCCACTCATGAAGCAGGCTTCCAGCTATGGGGCAATCCTCCTGATCCTTGAATCTACTGTCCTTGGGTGTCAGCCTCATGTGATGTTATTCTATACTCCACAAATAAGTGCAGTCCTTTTGTGTCTGTACCTCTTTTTTGGACTCATTTCACTTAGCATAATACTCTCTAGCCCTGAGATTTTAGCAGCCTCTCTTTACTCGTCCTTCCCAATGGTGCCACACTGGAGGCTGTTTCAGGTTCAGGGGAATGAGACCCATCATTGTTACTGTTTTAGGCATATCGAATACACCATGGGGAGCTTGCCAGGCTCTGCTGTGGATAAACATATATATTTTATATGACTAAATTTATGATCAGTGAATACACTAATGAATGTATTCCTTTAAATATATGAGAAACATTTAATTAGAAAATACTAATTGATAACTACAGGTTACAAAAAATACAGTGGAGAACTATTTTCAGAATAGGCTAAATTAATGGTGTAGGATAAAAAAAATACTTTCAAAAGTTGGGTATTAAAGATTTGCCTTGTAGAAACTGTTAATTCTCAACAAAAAGAAGTTTTTTAATAACTTCCACTCCCAAATTCAATGCTATTATTAGTAGAGTAAAATGGTAGAAGCAGGTGGTTTTAATTTCATCTGTAATAAATCTTGACCATTAACCATTTGATGAAACAGACAATCTATGTGATTCTGACTGCTCTTACCGATAATAGATTTCATTTTTAATCTTCTCAGAAAATGTAGTCAGCTATGTCCTTGTTCTTAAGGGTCATTCAAAAAGCTAGATTATAAAGGCACAGCTCTGAACAATTGGGTGAGTTCTGATTCACGGTTATCAGGGCAAGCAATCTAGTTGTTGCCATTACTTTCCCCATATGCAGCCAATAAAAGGTGAAAAGAAACAAACATATTTCTGCCAAAGCACAAAGTTCCGACCTTTTCACTAAGCTTTTCTCTTAAGGGTCTGAGTCATAAGGCCTGTTCAAGTTCTCTTGATCATTTTCCTTCATAGGTAATAGATGAGAGAAAGACAAGGTCTCTAGAAGATCAAAATTCAAGAGTAAATAACTTTAATGAAAAAAACAGCAGGCTGAAGAAATAAATTAAACTAGTATTTGAAGTCCCACTGCATGTCTAACTCTTGTAGAAAATAGAAAGGTATGCTACTTTTCTGCAATAAGTATACTTTTATCTTGGGGTGATAAATTTTTAGAAAAAATGAACCAACTGCAATGTGCCAAATGTGCCAAATATAATTATTAATAATGACTAAGCTTTCTTTTCTGTTTGTCCACTTCTGTATGTTATTTCAGTATGTCATCTATATTTCACCTTTTACCTTTGTTTTCAAGAAGAGCAAGCATACATTTTTTTCAACAGTGGCATTTTATCGGTAGATTAATTCTTCTATACAAGATATAATTAGATATAATTCTCATAATTAAAATATATCAAGGGGATACCTTTTCCCTTAGCATAAATTTAAAATTATTAATAGCTCCCTAAATTTAAAACCAGTTAAAAATGGGAAGTGTCAGTATCAAAATGTAAGATTTTTGTTTTTTAGGACTCCTTTTCACGATTACTTGAACAAATCTTAATTTATCTTAAATCAGATATTAGATCATCTTAAACAATAAGCTAAAATGTTGGCTGAGTGATAACTGAGAGGACTCTTGTGTATGGCCTTTATGCTAGAGGTCCAGGTTCTTTCCTTGGCAATGGAGAATTGCAAAACAAATTTTTATTATTCAGTTTTTACTGACAGTGTCTGAGCACTGTCAGGAGTGACCTCTGAGCCTAGAGAATTTCCTGAATATCACATGGTATAGCCTCCCCTCCCCCACAAAACCTCAAAGAATATAAAAATCCCTCAATTTTTTCTGATTAGAATATCATTAAATCAGAATCCTTATTCCTGATGTAGGACATCTGCCACATACTCATTAGTGGTTTTCAATTATTTTGCCTGTAAAGAGTCATAATATTAGAAACACTTAAAATCATCATATGAACCAAGTATAATCTTAATGATATAAACTACAGGTGTACTTTAATAAATGATAATCTTTCAAAATTCTACTACACTTTAATATATTTATAAACATTATTTTAATTTTCCTTTACTTTCTGTGACTTACTGATCTTATTTTCACTGTTAAAAAGTACAGAAATAGGTAAATAAGCATCTAAGATAAAGCAAAGAAAAATAGAATTGATATTTATTAATGCTCCATTAAACATACACATTGTTATGTATGTTTCTTTTTGAAAACAGGCTATCAACAATGGATTTTAGCAGAAAAATTCCACAAAATATCAGCGCACAAGAAAATGAAATGCATATGTGCCTGATTATAATATAAATACATAATAAATCATTTTACTATAAAGTGTTATATTATGATTCAATTTATATAAATAGATATAATATAGCTCAAATATTGATTAATAAAATTTTCAAGTTTTTAGAAACATGGTGGAAATATAAATCTAAACTAATGATATCAATACTAATGAATATTGATAATTTCTATATTGATATTAATATTGGTAGATCAACTAGAGTATAGAATATTTACTTTGTTTCCAAAATAATTTAAATCTTTTTTTTTTATTGAATCACTGTGAGATAGAACCTTACAAAGCTGTTCATGATAAAATTTAAGCTACACAGTATCCCAACACCCATCCCTCCACCAATCTATATTTCCCAGCACCAGTGTCCCAAGGTTCCTTCCATCACCCCCCGACCCCTAGGCCTACCTCTGTGGCAGGGGCTTTTCTTCTCTCTGTGTCTCTGTCTCTGACTCTCTGTCTTTCTCTCTGTCTTCTTTTGGGCATTGTGGTTTGCGATACTGACACTGAAAGGTTATCAAACATTATCTTTTTTCCTACTTTCAACATTCAGATCTTGTCCAGGGTGATCATTCTCAGCTATTGTCATCAAGCTGATTTATCCTCTATCTTACCTACCCTCTGCCTCACACACACTTGTGGTTGATTCCAACCATTGTCCAGTCCTCCTCACCCCTGTTTTCCCTCAACATGGATATTAGTCTTCTACTATGTAGTTTTTATATACCACAAATGAATACAGCCATTCTGTACCTGTCTCTTTCCTTCTGACTCATTTCATTCAGCATAATACTCTGCGTGTCCATCCATTTATAGGCAAATTTTATGACTTCATCAAAAATAGTTTTGACCCAAAACTTTTTCACATTATTTTTGGGTCAAAACTATTTATACAGCTTGCTGAAGAGTTTTGATGAAAACATTTCTAGATCGTACGAATAAAATAACGGAGCAAAATTTTTCTGCTACTATGAATAACTAGAAAACTGGCTAGAGCATTTGTAATAGTAATTTATACACCTTAGACAAAGACATCACATACTTTGATCTTAGTGAAGAAGGAAACAAATGAAATGGACCATAAAATTGCTCTCGTTTTTTTTGAAGGAACTTTTCAATTCGTGGTGTAGAGAGGGTCTCCTAATTAAGGAGGAAAAGATTGGAGTTCAGGCAAGTTAAAAGGTCTGGAGCTTACAAAGTAAGGTTTAACTCATATAAAAAGACCCTATAAAATGGAAAGATTCCCCAATCTTTGTCCAATTCTAAAATGTGCATCAATGTAGTAAATGTATATGAATTTAGACCAAAAAATCAGAATATTGTAAGTTTAATAATTCTCTAAGACTACATTGTGCTGGGACATATTAAAGCTTTGATTAGAAAAAAGAGTGGAAGTAAAGCTATGATCAGATGAAATGGATTTTTTTATTACTCAGGTAATTCAGAAACCACTAAATGTTCTTACCTTAGTAGCCACACTAAATTATGATTGAAGTTACTCTAGATGCATTACAAGAAACCCTAATAAGTAGCTCCATAAAAATAAAGTTTACTGCAATAATAAAGTCTATCAGAACAAACTCCAATATTCTTTAAAAGACCAACATACCCAGAACTCAGCTAAAAAAGTAACACAATATTCAGCATTCATTAAGAATTTATTAGTCAAGGCAAGGAGAAGTAAAGCATCTACAAGTGTGAGATAAATCAGCCAAGAGAAGCAGGCACCAAAATGACATCAATGACACTGGCAGCTAAAGATTTGGCAAGTACTACTATATTCTATAAACATCAGAAATTTAATGGGAATAAGAACATAAGAAAGTTAAAAAATGGAATATTTTTTAAAGAATCTTGTAAAGCTAGGGATGAGAAATACAGTGCCTAAAATGAAAAACACAAAGGAAAATAATTATAAAAAATTAGACACAACAAAGATAGCCTCCAAAAAACTTAAAAGACATAGTGATTAACTATGATATTCATAAGAAAAATGAAACCCAATAAAATGGAAAGATCCTCAATGAGCTATGGTACAATATAAAGTGATTAATTTATGTGCTATTTTAATCTCCAAATGATGAGATGTACTTAAACAAGCATTTTAAACAGGCATTTTAAAAATATATAAAAGTTTTCAAATTCGGGGCCGGAGCAATAGCACAGCGGGTAGGGTGTTTGCCTTGCACGCGGCCGACCTGGGTTCAATCCCCGGCATCCCATATGGTCCCCTGAGCACCGCCAAGAGTAACTCTTGAGTGCAAAGCCAGGAGTAACCCCTGAGCATCGCCGGGTGTGACCCAAAAAGCAAAAAAGAAAAAGTTTCCAAATTCATACTAAGTACATCATAATTGATTATCACATATTAGTGATAAAAATTTCAAGGTGGGAACAAAATATCAACATTACATATAGAGTACGACACAAACTTCTTGTCAGAAATTGTATAAGCCAGAAGACATTCAAATACCATTTTAAAAAGGCAACATCTCCCCAAATCTGGATTCATTAATCCTAGAATTTTATATGGAGTGACATTTGTTTCCAAATATGAAGGCATGATGAAAACTTTTTTGGCAGGTCGATAGAAGTGAGAAGTTCATCAGTATCAGAACATGTAGATCTACATAAAAGACTCAAAAGTATAAGAAACTATGCCTATCTGGGTGAATAATAACATATTTTCATCAGTTTTAGTTTTAAAAGACAGGTCATCATCTCTGAGCACTACGGGCTAGAGTACCAAACCATTATGGCTGTCCCTCCAAGCCAAGCATTGCTGAGGGTGGCCCCGGTCTTTAAGCGCCATTGATGGTATCTCCTACAAAAATATCTATAGTGAACATTAAGCCATAAATAATAGCATGCATTGAGATTTCAGGGACTAGTCCCTGAAGTTCCATTTGCTCTCAATGGAAAGAATATCTCCGAATCCGGCAGCTATGTGTACCTGGGTCGAGAAATCAACATGAGGAACGACTTGGTGCAAGAACTGCGCAGGAGGAAGAGAGCAGCGTGGAATGCATTCAAGAGTGTCGAAGAAGTGGTTAAGAGAATGAAGAACCTCCAACTCCAGGCACATCTTTTCGATTCCACCATTCTTCCTGCACTAACATATGCCTCAGAGACCTGGGCCCTATGCAAGCAGGATGAGAATGCTGTTAGGGTATCCCAAAGAGGAATCAAAAGAGCTATGCTGGGAATATCATGTCTCACTCAAGTGAGAGAAGGAATCCAGAGTTCTGACCTCCATGGACGGTCAAAGATCAGGGATGCTGTCTCGTTTGCCAAGGCATCAAAAATCAGATGGGCCGGTCATGTAATGCAATTCAGAGATGACTGCTGGACTAGAGCTGTTATTGACTGGATTCCACAGGACGTCAGAAGACCTCGTGGCCGCCCACCAACTAGATGGTCAGATTTCTTCCTCAAATTTCTGAATAATGATTTCAGGCTCTTCCTGTTCCTGGAGCAAGCAGATATCATTGGGCTGCACTAGCATGTGATAGAGATAAATGGAGACATTACTGGCGCCCGCTTGAGCAAATCGAAGATCAACAGGACTACAAGTGATACAAGTGACTGAGATTTCATAAAATACATAGAAGCAAAACAAATGACCAAAATACACAGAGGAAATTGAGAAGAAGACATGGAAGTACTATGTTTTAAGGTTTGTATATTGTATGTGAAATACAAATAGTGGTATTATTTGAAGGTAGATTAGAATATGTTGATGATTGGAGATACAGACAAGGTAAGGTGCTCTCCTTACACACAGCTGACTTGCCACTGTGTGGAGCATGGTGACGGGCACTGGAGCAGATAAGACCCAACGTGCAAAGCAGCCCAGAAAGTTTATCTGGGCAAAGTTGGCAAGAACAGGGTGTCAGCACGGGGTGCTCAGCCTTGAGCCTCACTCAACCTCCTAGTCACATGTGCCAAAAACACAGAAACTGTCACATATGCTTAGCGGGTTATCCTAACTACAGCATCTAGCCTTGATTGGAATTGAACTGGGCAAAGAAGAGAAGAAAAGGTGATAGTCCAATAATGCTGAACTTTATGTGATTGGACCTTCTTGTGAGCACAATCCTCTATAAAATATGTGTGTATTTGGCAATAAAGTGAACCGAAAAAAGGAATAAAAAAGAACATATTATTATACTCATGCTGTAAATCCTAGAAATATCAAAATACATAAGATAAATATAAACCAATAAGAAATAAAACAATATAAAAAACTCAGAGAAAAATAGATATGAGTTTTACAAACAGGAGACAAATGTTAAGATGGTAAACTCATATTCCATTGTTTTGGAAATTGGACAGTTAAATTCTAGTTTTAAAAAAAAAGCTTTGGGTTGAGCAGAAAATCAAAAATTAGATATATGGTGTCTAAAGAATTCTACTTTAAGTATAAAGATACAGTAGGTTAAAAATAAAAGATGGAATAAATTTTATGATATGAAACTTCTTATGAGAACATTGCAGAAGCTTTGACACATTAGATTAAATATACTTCAGTACATAGTCACACAGCTGACAGATGATTCAGAGTAAAAAAGTCAATAAAATATCATCACCTTAAATGTTAACGTATCTGGTAATAAAACTCAAAAATACTTGAATTGTTAAAAAAGATATGATTCATATTGATAGTTTATGATAGTTGATATTTTTGTAGTCCTATTAGTTAATATACTAGATAGGACACCAATAATGATATAGAATAAAGAAATACTGCTAAGTTACTTGATCTATTTGATATTTATAGATTTTTTTTCCAGAAGAGAATGTACCATAATGCATTCCCGTATAGACAATATATAAACATAGCTTCATATATAGGCAATGTTCTTGACCACAAAAGTAGCTAAATGCATTTTTAAGTATTCGGATAATAAACATAACTTTTGTGATAATGGAATTAAAATGAAAGTACATCTACAAAACTCCCCATCTATTTGCAAATATTAGTATCACAGTTTATAACCCCCCACACCTCTGGGAGGAGCAAGTGGCTACCCAGGAGACCTGGGTCTGGGCGGGACAAGGTCCACGTGTCGGTGGCACGTCCTGCAGTGCCTGATAGGGTGTGGAGAAAGGAGCTGAGAAACAGACTGGGGCCTGCAGGGACGGCCCAGGGTGCGGGCACAGGTCGGGCTGCAGGAGGCCTGTGTCTGCCCCCTTTGTTACCTGGTACCCAAGTAGCATCGCCAGGAGCGCCGCAGTCCTGGGCGGGGCCACCTCGCCAGGCTGTGCCCGCGCGCATGCGTCTCCCTGCAGGAGGATGGTTTCCTGGGGAAGGCCCCAGTTCCGTGCCCGCACACAGAGGATTAGTCAGCCGGAGGGACCTCACAGATGTGGCGGGAGCACGGCTGCGATCTGCTCCCATCTGTCCTCCCCTCGAACCCCCGCCCTACCCCACTAGTTTTTCCACCCGGTTCTTAATTGTTTTACCCCCTTTGGGCTACAGAAGTACTTTATGACTGGGAAATGGTCAGAGATCTTTCTCCTAATCCTTTCTAAAATAGTATTTAGCTCCTAAATGGGTCGCTGCCCCGTGGGGGGAGTTTGGGCCCCTCCCAGCGGGGTGCTGGTGCAGGGCTGGCTCTCTGGCATGCCACGGAGGTGCTTCAGAGGGACAAAGCATGTGCTCCAGCCCCTGGAGCCACTCCCACCCCAAATAGGTACTGATACATTTCATCTTATGCCTTTTCTTTACCTACTACATGGTACCATGGAAGAGCCTGGCGTATTGGATATGCCAAAGACAGTAACAATAACAGGTCTCATTCCTCTGACCCTGAACAGAGTCTCCAATCCTTGGGAAAAATGAGTAATGAGAGGCTGCTAAAATCTCAGGGCTGGGATGAATGGAGGCAGTACTGGCTCCCATGCAAGTAAATCGATGAACGGGATGACAGTGATACAGTGACACAGTGATATATACATATATATGTGTATATATATATATAATATCACTTCACTTGTATCACTTGTCATCACTTTGCTCATCGATTTGCTCGAGCGGGCACCAATAACGTTTCCATTCGTCCCTATTGCGTGCCAGTGTAGCCCAATGGCATCTGCTCGCTCCAGGAACACAAAAATTCTCAAACTATTCATTCAGGGTCTTGACGAAGAAGTCTGACCATCTCGAAGTTGGGCGGCCAGGCATTCTTTTGATGTCCGGTGGAATCCCATGGATATTATATATTAAAATAATATCCAATGTTATCTGATTGGATACTATTTTAATATCAGAAAAAAATAGTTTTGTTAGATACTTTAGAGCACACAAATATAGCAACTAATTTTATCAATGAAGCAAAGACTATGATAATGCTTAAGCCTAATAAATTATCAAAAACTGAGTTCATCTATGTAAAACATATACAAGTTCATTGAAATGCCCAATAGAGATACAGATACAAATACAAAATTTTAAATTCAGAAGCAGTTTGTTTAAAATTTATTTTATTGTAATAATTATTTTTGAAACGGCTTGAGAGAGTCCAAGGGCCACTCTTGGCCAATCAGCTGGATAGTTCAGCTGTTCTCAGACCCAGTCGTATAGCTCAGGCCGGCGTTGGTGCTGAAAGCCATCTGATGTGTTCAAGAGGCCAGTCAATGCCAGAGACCAAACTTGGTCCTTATAAGTTATACATGTCACTCCCTCATCTCTTATCCCTAAACTCTCAGTCTGTGGATAAATGCTGTTGTAAGAAATGTGCTTTGAATTTTCATGACATGTTGCATGTTCATTTCATTGTGTCCTATCATACGAATATAAGCAGGTGTTTTGGGGTGTGTTTTAAGTCTGTTTTTCTTTCCTGCCATAGTAAAGATTAGTGTTTGTGTACTCTCCATCGATAGGCAATTAATGCGGCAGTGGGGGAGATGGTAGCCAATAATTTTGAGTAGCTACTGCATAAAAACGTTTTCAATATTTATTCAATTAATTCCCATAACAACCCAGTGAGGTAAGGATCATTATCTATACTTTTATTCTTAATGGAAAAATAGAAGTGGAGTTAAGTGACTCACCCCGATCACATCTGTAGTATGCGGTAGTACTAGAACATAGGTTTCGGTATGTGACACCAATGCCTTCTGACCTTTACACTAAATTAGTGTATTTCATAGAGATGTAATTCCTTTTACGGGTGTACTGATTTTGATGTATGTTTAATTGCTGTACATTACTGCATTACTTCTTTCTTTGCTGTCTGTATTCAATGTTTAATGAGGATTTACCTAGGATAATTGGGTGATGAGATTTAATAACTGATACTCAGAAATTGTGTTGCTTAGGCAGTCCATCCCACCTATGCTGTGACTCCAACTACTGTATTTCCAGCTGTCAACTTCCAGATTTTTATTGTTGCAGATTTGAGCTCAACAAATATGTTGTTTCAAACACAGATGATATATTCTGTTTTGCTGCATAGATTGTTAGGGTCTACTAATAAACATTTATTGCAGAACATTTGAAAACACACATTTTTGGAATGAAACATACCCCGTGGTTCTCAGTACTTACTCCTGGCTCTGTGCTCAGAGATAACTCCTAGGGTACAATATAGAGTGTGGCGATAGAACCCGAGTTGCAGTGAGTAGGTAAAGGCTTTATCCCTGTACTGTCTCTCTGGCCCCTTCCCATATATTTAACTTAACACGTGGAATCAGATCAATTATTCTGGCATCTAACCTTCATTTTAAAGTTAACAATGATATGTGAACATTTTCATATCATTGAATATTCTTTAAGAATGTGTTTTTTTATTAGCTTCATTCTATCATGTAATTTGTATGTACCAAATGCAGCAATTTCATATTACTAGGAATTTAGGAATACAACAATCTTCATATGCAAATCACAGGCTAGTTATTGGTACACATTTTGTTTTGTTTTTAGTCAAACAACTAGTTTTATTTATAAAATATGAGAGAAAAGCAGGGAAGAAGAGAAAGGGAGAGTGAGAGAGTTTGTATGTGCATGAGCACATAGGTGTGTGTGTGTGTGTGTGTGTGTGAGAGTGAGCGCGAGAAAGAGTATATTATAATGAAAGAAAAATCATGCACCACAAGTTGGGACATGAACCACTACAGAATAACAATCTTGTGGGTGAATATTTTGAATTGTATTTAATCATTTAACAAATAAACATTCTTTTAATAAAATTGTATCAGACAATGTAGCCTTGGAATTGAGCAACCAATAAATAATAGTAATACAATATGCACTGTACATTAGTCTTTATGAGAGTTTCTATTAATGGTACATTCCATTCCAGGCTGGATTTTATCATGCACTTTTTGCTCCAGCAATATACCCTTCATTTGTCTTCACGGAACTTGCATTCTTTAATGAGTCTTTCTACCAGGTAGTTTGTTGCTGAAAATATTTCTCTGTGCTGATGACAACAAATACATGAGCCCTAGTATAAAAGGCGATCCTCTAGATAATAATCTTCTCAGGACAGGTGAACTTAGAAACTACATTTTAAATGGAATTAAATGTTGTCATATAAAACTTGATGAGACTCTTCATTACTAATGTTTTTTCTGTCCTTATAGATCCTGAATTTCTCTTCTTACACTTTCTCGAGTCTGTTATCTGTACATTTTTGCCTTCCTGTAAGTGGTTAGTGAAATAAAGAGAACATTTACTTCCCATTTGACTATTTTATAATAGCTTCTAAATAGGAAACTTGTGAGAAAATGTTCACATATAATGTGAAGCTATTGAATTTTTTTCCATAGAAGGCGAGAAAAAGCAAAAAAAAAAAACAAATCTCATTTCACCTAATGCATTTCACAGATTGCCTAAACTAAGACTCTTTATCATTGGAAAGCAAATGCTTCTTTTCTTCAATAGGAAACAAACATATTTGCATCATAACAGAATGGGGAAGCTGTAAATAGAAGGGTACATTTTCGTTGTTGCTATGCAGACTGAGTTAATTGTCATAACCCTCAGAGACATTTGGAAATATTTTCACACAGAAGGTGAGAATTGAATCATTTATTTATTGGAATTTGTGTTTTACTTTCCATATATAAACAAGCTCTTAAAAGTGCCAAAAATACCAAATGACTTCAAGTCTTTCTTTTATCCCACCTCGAGTAACCATGTTAGGATATCATTCTCTGTCCTGATGACCCTTTCAAAGCTTCTATTTCATGTCATGTTTCCAAAATGTCTATATCTATTTGGTTTAATTAACATTGGTCATGCCATTGATTTTTCATCATTCTGTTCACTAACTTAATTTTATCATGAAATTCTGGTTTGGTTCCTCTGTGACTTTTTTGCCTATGGTCATTTTCCTGGTTATTAAAGATATCATATTCCAGAGTAGACTTGTTGAGGGTTTTATCTTTGTCACTTCCTGTCATTACTGTCTTCTGTTAGATTAATTCATTCAATCACAATTAACCTCAGGTTTTAACTTTCATTTCTATTGTCCCTGAAATGTCAATACTTCTTCAAGTTGTCTTGTTGATTAAATCCGCTAAATAGCAATGCTATTTTGTCTCTTTGTGACTCTCCTTCCAAAAATTTTTTTAAACTATATTGGGCTTGATTATCTGCAATATCTGCTGCAATATTTTTGAGCATTTCTCAAGTTACTAACATGATCCTCAATTTTCAGTTGTGGAGAGAAACTTATTATAATGATAATGATGATCCTTCAACAAATCCTGTTACAGATTATGGATAATGCAGAAGAAATTAGGTAACATTATTAAACTGACATCAGTGTAGTTGGAAAGACAAATATACAAACATATATGAGAACTACCAAAGCAGCCAACATGCCAACTACATGTTAGAGAGTGCTAGAGGATTCAGAAGTTAACTATAAGGCAGGACTTCCCAAGAAAGTAAATAGAAAATGAGTCTTTAAAGATGACTAGGAAACCTATATTAAGCACAAGACACCTAATAAAATGGTTTTAAAGAACAATAAATTGACATGGTAGAAAGTAAACTAAGGCACAAACCATTTGGTTCTTTCCAAACTGTACTCAGGTAGCCCGTTTCAAATTTTATTACCTTTGGGAACATAATTTGAAATATTTTAAATAATATATCCAATTTCTCTTTTGTAGTTAAATGATTAAGAAGAAAGTCGTCCATAAATTTAATCATCCTTGTCTTTGAGTGGGACAATACTATTTTTTTACTTTGGACTGTTTTCTCCCTTCTTGCATCTCCTGTCCTTTTTTTTGGGGGGGGGGATGCAGTGAGGTTATGATCTGAAGTTTAGGCAGAAAATGAAGATTATAAATTATGATTATTAGGGGAGGGCAGGTATTCCTTTTATGATCTCACCAGTGGCAGTTTTTGATCAGCCAAAGCAAAGAACAGGATGGAAGGGGGCAAACGAGATGACGGGGGCCATCTGTGGCTGTCGAGCTCCCATTGTGTGAACTTAGCCAGAGGTACTTGCTCATATTTAAAAAGTATAAAAAGTCACCTGGAAGACTGGAAAGTAGTAGCATTTACCTTTAAGAAATTTCCTAAATTGGTATCAGCAGCAGCTTTACTGGATACTGGGAATATATTTTCTTTCAAGAAACACTCGTGTGACTGGCTACTTTGCTTGTGGTTTATCTTAAAACGAGTCAACCTCACCAATATCTTAAAAACACTTCACTGTTACAGAATTGGCTCTCAGCTCTAACCTGAGTACACAACATTAGCTTCCTATAAATTATTGTATAAGCTCAAAACCATTTAGAACACGGAACACTTGATTCTTTCCAGGTACAATCAAGAGAATGCCATTTTCCCTCCATGGGAGAGATATGAAAAACCTTTTGTTTTCCTACATGATGCAGTAATATATGTTATTGTAGCAAAATATGTATTGTGGTTAAAAATAATATTTTAATGATATGGATAACTTTTAAGGTGTATTTTGTAAAACAAATATGTGATTAGACTATTGGTTTCAAAGGAATATTTTAACTGTAACTTTTAACAGATCAAGGAGTGCTGAGATTCTGGGAAGCTAATCACAGGTTTTTATGAAATTGCTTACAAGAACAAAATTTGCCTTCATTTCCCTTTGAACTTTCTCTTGGTGATCTTCTAATTATTTCTGGTAGTCCCTTGGAGTCAGAATCAAATCTGTAGATTATGTGGTGTAGACTGTGCATCGATTTAGAGTGAAATGTGCTCCAGATGTTAATGTAAGAACATTAGACTTTTCTTTGGTTTCTCCACTAAAACTATCTTTTCATTTGAATCTGTTTCTTCCTAAACTCTGCTAATGAATAGCTTATCAAACATATGTATGAGATATATATAATATAAATCTAAGTTTATCATATATAAGATACATATATTTCTAAGTTTATCTCATATATATGAGATATATAAACCTATTTGAATATGTTTATGAACTGCAAGTCCTTCAAGATTATTTGAATGCCTTGTATATCTTTGATATAAACCCCTTATCGGGTGGGTATTGGGTAAATATCCTTTCACATTTTGTAGGCTGTCTTTGTATTTTGGTCCCTGTATCTTTTGAGGTGCAGAATCTTCTTAGTTTAAGGTAGTCCCATTTATTTATCTCTGTTTTAACTTGCTTGGCCAGTGGTGTGTCATCTTTGAAGATACCATTGGCTACAATGTCGTGGTACATCTACACAATGGAATACTATGCAGCTGCTAGAAAAGATGAAGTCATGAAATTTGCATATAAGTGGATCGACATGTAAAGTATCATGATGAGTAAAATGAGTCAGAAAGAAAGAGACAGACATAGAAAGATTGCACTAATATGTGGAATATAAAGTAGAAGAGAGGTACGAGCTTGCAATGATGCAACTTCTGGAAGAAATTTCTCTAGACTTAGTTACTAAAATACTAATATACAGAAATCCAAAATCTCACAGACGCTATTGTGGCCACACGATCTCACATCTCTTCATTCTCAGCAATGGAAAACAAATTATCAAATGCTACTTTTCCAGCAGGTCCGACTTGGCGGGGGGAACTCCAAAAAATAATAGTGAGTTTTTTGTTGAAAAATTGAATGTAATCAAAGTAAAGAGAAAGTAAAGTGAAATTTCTCAGCTACACAGGCGGGGTGGGGGGGGTTAGGGAGGTGGGGGTGGTGGGGGAGGAGGTTTACTGTGGTTCTTGGTGGTGGAATATGTGCACTGGTGAAGAGATGGGTGTTTGAGCATTGTATAACTGAGAATTAAGCCTGAAAGCTTTGTAACTTTCCACATGGTGATTCAATAAAATAAAAAAAAAAAGATTATCTGAATGATAATGACAGAATGCAAGTAATGCAAATATATGGGAAATATATTTTCATTAAAAATAACAGTTAATGTGAATAAATCAGGTGATTCTTTGGAATTTCACAAATACACTATGTAACAGCATCTTTTGAGGATGGTAAGACTAGGAGGCGTTGTCAATGTGAGCAATTCTCTCGAATGAATTGCATGATCAAAATAAAGATATAAAGCTGACATCTAATAGTGAATGCAAATGAACAAATTCTTAAATATTGGTGGCAATAAAAACCATGACAGTTGATGTCTGTAAGCTAGTTTGATAACATAAATGGATTTTTTTAGATCAAATGAAAAAGAAGAAATGAAAATTTTCTTAGTTGGTTTCACTATTATTGGTCGAACAACCAAAATTATTACAACTTTTAATAATCTAGACTTGGTGGATAAAAAAAGTAGAAACAAAAAGAGGAAAGCTAAAGTAAAAATAAATTTCACAATTGACTATGAGACTCTTTAGTCCTTTTATTCTAATCAGTATCATGCTAAACCAAGATAATAGAAGCATGTCTTGCTGTTCTCGTTTATCATGTAATTTTGGTGATATTTCATATGACTGCTATAGTGACCAAGTTTCTTTTTGGAGGAAAATATCTGAAAATTAGGCTAACTACCTAGTCTCACAATGGAGATGTTATTGGTGCCTGCTTGAACAAATAGATGAATAACGGAATGACAGTGGGACAATGTGACAGTGCTACCTAGTTTGTCATGATTAATTCAGTCTTTAATGCACCATTAATGGTGTAGCCAAACATTATATACCTTCCTACTCTTTACCAAGGTCACCTCTTTTATTGGTTTTCTATTTGCCCTTAAACAGTAACAACACTGTGCTCTTCGTGTTCTTGGAGTGAGCAGATGCCATTGGGCTACAGGGACAAATGAAGACATTACTGGAGCCTGCTCAAGCAACTAGATGAATAACGGGATGACAGTGATACAGTGATTTGCCTTTGGAATTCTTCAAAAAGACTAGATATTAGCAAATTAGAGTGAACACAGAGTGTTGGATTATAGAAGATGTAGATTAAGACCAACAAGAACACCTTTTTGCTCTGATGACAAAATTCTAAAACAAAGAGGTGCAATTCATTTTTATTTATTTTATACACATCAATTCATATGCCTGTGTCAATGTACACATATATTTATAAGCATGACTTGTTATAAGACAGAGTATGGATATAGTGTGTCATCATGGAAAGTGTCCTAGTCTCTCTCCACAAATATGCTGCACATGAATAAAATCAATGCATGTAAAATATGCACAAATATTCCTTAAAGTTAGTTTATGTAGAATTCAAAAACTGTGACATTTTAAATTTTTAATGATATGTTTTGCTTTACAGTGATGTTAAAGATTTTTCATGCATAGAATTTCAATTCCACACCTATCACAAGTATACCTCTCTATCCTCCCAAATACCCCAACCCCCCTCCCCTCCAACCCCGAAAGATCAGTTCTCCCATTATGTTACCTTTGGACCTTTGTTGCTTCCTTGCTGTGTGTCTTTAAGCCCAACTTCTGAGAGAGATCATTTGGTTTCTATTTCTTTCTTTCTAACTTCAATTAGTGTGAGATCCACTAGTTTCATCCATGTTGCTGCAAATTTCACATTTTTTTTCTTTTTTCATATTGCACAGTATTCCATTGTTTATATATACCACATATCCTAGATCAATTAATCTGTTTTTGGCTGCTTGGGTTGTTTCCATATCTTGGCTATTGTAATAAGTGCAATGTTGAATGTAAGTTTGTATTTAACCTTTTTAATTAATGTATCTGTGTTTGGGGATAGATGCCAACAAGTGGTATTGCTGAACTGTAAGGTAGTTCTATTCCTATTTTCCATAAATGCTGATGATATTCCCACCAGATGATATTCCCACCAACAGGGAATGAGGGTTCCCTTCTCATCACAACTCTGTCAACATTGGTTGTTTCCAGCCCCAGGGATATGTACAATTCTAACCAGTCTTAAGTGATATCTGGTAGTTTTTTTAAATTTGCATTTCCCAAATTATGGGTGATGGTGAACACTTTCTAATATGCCTGTGGATCACCCATATGTCTTCTTTGGAAAAGTGCTTCTTTATCTCTTCCCCCATTTGTGGATAGACTCATTGGAATTTTGTTGTTATTGAATTTTGTGAGTGCTTTATAGATTTTGGATATAAACCCTGAGTCCAATATAATGTGTGCAAATATTTCCCCTTATTCAGTAGGGTGCCTTTACAAGTGTTTGGACAAAGTGTATATAATAATAAATAAAAGGTTCTTTAGTATTCTTTCAATATGATGGAGAAAATTCAGTCAAAATTGGCCTAAACTATAAAGAAAGCTATTGGCTAACAAAAAAAATAGAGCAGGCAGGGGGTGCAGCATGAGTAAGAGGTTTATCCATGTCATCAAGAAACCCTATTTATTTTGTTTTATGCTTGTGTCCTTATTGCTGATTTCATTTTCAAAGATAACTTCACTTATCATGTCCAGATTTAGGACTGTATTTCTTGGAGTCACTTGATTACATATATTTGATACTATGAAAGATATTTATACTTCTCATTGTAATACTAATTTTTATTTGTTTTTGGGCCACAACTTAACAGTGCTCAGGGATTACTGCTGGCTCTATGCTTAGCACTCTGGGATTACTTCTGGCGGGACTTGGATGATCACATGGGTTGCCAGGGATCTAACTAAGGTTGGCTGTTTTCAAGGAGAGTTCTGGACCTATCCCTTGTACTATCACTACAGATCTGGAGGGAGAAACCTTTAAAAATAGAACTCTAGGGGGGAATATGATGTAGGCAGGTAGATAGGGAAAGGCCCATGGCAATGAAACAGATTAACAAAGTCTCTGGGGGGAGAATCCTGAGACTGACCCACCTTGTGGATACAGAAAACAGACCTGATAAGACTTTCTAAAGAAGACCATCACCACTCCCAACCTCCCTGGTAACCTCCTTAGCAATGGACTTTTACCCAAGAAGAAGCCCCCACATGGGGGCAGGTTGAAGAGACCCTATAAAAGACACCTTGAACAAAGGAAGTGTGCGCATATGCTGCCTGAGCCCATGTGCTGCTTGTGCCATGTGGCCGAGCACATGTGTCGCCCGCATCTCCCCCCTTGAGATGTGTACTTTCATGCTTTCGTGTTTGTGTCACAGGGGATACCAGACAATGCCTCCCCTGACCACATTTAATTTAAAACAAAACAGGGGGAGATGTAGGGAGCCATCTTACAGAGCTTGGCTCTTATCGTCTAGTCAAGCGGAGGCTGCTTGGGATTCCTGTGATCTTATCATTTCACCACTTGTCTCACTAGCCAACGGCCATGCCTGATCAACATTTTACTATTGTTCCTGTGGGGGTCCAAGCATGCATACCACCCCCTCCCACCAAGAGGTATAAGTATTGTAACTGCTGTGAATAAACTCTCTCTCTCTCCTCCTCAAAAAAAAAAAAATAAAATAAAATAAATAAAAATAGAACATACCAGAGTGAAACACAAGGTCTGTGGCTTGACTATATCCATTCTATTTAATTTACTCCATGATTAAAAAAAAATGCTGAGCAAACGCTAAAATGTTTTAAATTTTTTTTTCGGGTCACACATGGCAATGCAAGTCACTCCTATCTCTGCACTCATGAATCATTCCTGGCGGTGCTCAAGGGGACCATATGGGGTGCTGGGAATCGAACCCGGTTCGGCCGCCTGCAAGGCCAATGCCCTACCTGCTGTGCTATCGCTCCAGCCCCGAAAAATGGTTTAAATTTTAAAATGTGATGTATGTATTTGCTTACTAGAAAGTATGAGAACACAGGATTCCCACAGGAAAATTCTATAATTATGGATGTTTGTTATATAGTATATATGGTATAGCTTATACTTATATAACCATATAATTATAGATCTAAAATAGATGTTTGTTTCTGAAGGGTTTTTACTCTACGGGGTTTATCCTATAGACTGGATGCACACTTGCATTTCTATCTCTCAGGAGTTCCCATTCAATTAAATTCAAACCCTGAGTTAAAGTGAAAAAAAAAATGAAAGATAGAGCTAAACACAAAAAGTAGTTTCCCAGCACAAAGAAAAATAAGAAACGTTACTTGGTATTAAAGTCATTTGCTATTCCAAAATAATTATGAGCACCTTGAATCATCAGAACAGATGGCTCCTAAATGGGAAGCTCAGGCTTTGAAAGTGCTTCTTGGGTGGCAGCCACACCCCTGCATGTAGCCGAAGGCCGCCAGGCTAAGCCAAGGCACCTGAATTTCAATAAATGTTGGAAAAGTTCTATAGTTTGTCTGTTGCTGCTGTGACCTGGAATATTAAACAGAACGGCTTGTTTTCCAATAATCATCTTTCTCACAGATATTATCTTTGTGTACTGGAGAGACTGATATATGAAAGTAGAGAAATTACTCACAGAAACGATCTTTTTCTAATACTTTATTTTCTGGTTACAAAAGCAATATACACTGGTAATAGGGATTTTAAAATATGATGAATACAAATAAAGACTTTTTTAAAAAAATTTCTCCTTTAATTCCATCAGCATTTTGATGTATTTTCAATTTTCCCTTTATTTCATACTCCCTTGTTAGCTGACCTAGTTTTTTGCTTTTTTTTTTTTTTTGAACACAATGTCCTCAAGAGTTGTCCTTTCTGTCTGAGTCCTCTCTTCTCAGGATCCCAATATAATCATATTGACATTGTACCCAAACTGATGATGTTTAGGCCACCAATGAGTTTGGTTCTGCGTCCAGTGACCAGTCCTAAGCAGGATTTGAGGCATTTGTTAATTATTTCCACTTGAAATACTGTTTTCACAAGGCTCCCCCAAAATCACACTCTTCTCTCCTTCCATTTTTAGCTTCTTCTTTCTATTCTCCTTAATATTTATTTGGTTCTTCATCTTTCCCACATCACTCTTACTGCCTCGTCTAATCTGAGGGTCCAACTTTCAGATTCATTCCTGCAGCCAGGGCTGCTTCACTGAACGAGTCACATTTCCACTTGACTAGCTTGACAAGCTTAATAACTTCAAGTGCTGTACTTTTTTTTTTTCCTATTTCTATAACAGTCCATTCTTGCAGGTTTCCGAGATGAAGTTTTGGAGTCAGCCTTGATCCCCTCTCTTTCATGCCCATTGTACAATACATTAATAAATCATACCCATAGTGCAATCCATTAATAAATCAGTTTCAATAACATCTTCTGAATAAAACATTTCTCATAATCTGACCTTTTACCAGACTACCATGGATGATTGCAATGGTTGTTTCAGTGGTCTTTGAACTTTTTTTCTGACCTCATTTTGGTAGTCTAGTCATTGAACAAAATATTTTAGATAATTGCACTCTATTGTTCATAACTTTTTATTGCATTCCAAACTACATGTCTTTAGCTTTATAAGCTCCGGCACCTGACTTTCATTTCATTTCCATTCACTCTTTCTCTGAGATTGCACTACAATTGTATTATTTTCCTTTCTGTTCTTTTGACATATAATGTACCCTTCTTAATGGTCATTTGCTCCAGCTGTTCTGTCTCCAAACTTTTGTTCTCCAGAGATTTCCCAATTCATTTGCTTTCCCACTTCTTTCGCATCTCTGTTCAGATGAAATATTTTACTACTGACATCTTTCCAATCATTGTACATAAATTAGGAAGCATTTCATTTAACTTTTATACGTCTTCTATATAGTTATAGAAACTTTAGAATCAATCAGTTAATTTCTACAAAAATCCTGCTTCAGTTTTGATTGGGAGTGTGTTGAAAATAGGGGTTAATTTGGGAATAATTGACATTGATACAGTGAGCGTGCAAGTGTAGGGCGCCAGATGAATTTAAGCTTCACTTCAGATGCTGCCCATGGAACAGGTAACTGAATGGATAATCGATGGCTGGGGGGTGGGATATGGTAGCAGATAAGTAAGGAAATCCCCAGCCCTTCTTCATCCTTTTTTTCTTCCCTCTCCTTTCCCTCTTAGTCTTCTCTCTCTTAAGCGCTTTCTCTTTGATCCTCTCCTCTCTTTCTGGACCAGCATTTCCCTCTCTTCACAGCCGCAGGACCAGGTAGTAGCTGAGTTCAGGCTGTCCCATAAGCCCAGGCAGAACAGAACCCAGGCAGGCCCAGACTCCCAGGAAATCTCACGTTCAGGCAGGACTCAGGCACCCCGGGTGTCAAAAGGTGCTAAGCACAGGAGTCTCACCCACATGTAGGTGACTGTGACCAGACTAGGGAAGCTGGGACAGGGCTACAAGAACTGCTGGGGTACAGCTGGAAGGCCCATTGACAGGTACAGAGCACCTGAGGAAAGGATAGGGCATAGAGCAACGCAGGGGTGGGACCTCAGTGTCATTCATCGGAAGTGAGCCGATTGTGGGGACATGATAGGGAGGTGAGGCCTGGACTTCCGGAGAGGGACCCAGACCGTCTACTTTAACTAGAAAAGAAACTCTTTACTTTTAAGCATCTGAGTTTTGTATGCAAATCTTTCATTCAGTTCTCAAGAACCTACCGGCACAGAAAAGGCCAGTTTTTCCTAATAATATCTTAAAATCATTGTTTTCCTGAAGCATAATCACAGTGTGTTTCCATTCCTCTGTAATTTCTTATCAGTATTTTAACGTCTTTTTTTATTCTGTATAGATCTTGGACATCTCTTGTCAGATGTACAACTAAATATTACATTTTTAAATGTATTACATGGAAGCTTTTGGGGGTACCTATTGGCATGATCATATCATTGATGTTAAGAAAACATTTTGTTAAGAAAAAATATAACATCTTATAAGAATTTCAGCACAGCAAAGATAAATAGGACATTTCTCACCTTAAATGGAACTTATACAAGCCTTAACACTTACTGTGTACTTAATGAACAAAGACAAATTTCCCTCTGGGGGTAAAATATTTTCAGGAGTATAGGGTAACTTTTAGCAAATGCACAAAATGATGCGATTTTAGGTTGGAAAGGAAGGGAACAACTATCTACTTGCAGATATTATTATAGTTTATGTATAAGATGGAATTCAATGGAACCCACATAGTACTAAAATTAATAAGACTAGCAAACTTTTAGAATATGATATCAGCATATGAAAATTGACTGCATTTCTAGCAAAAATGCACAAGATCTCTAGACTGAAAACTATTAAACATTGATGAAAATTCTGACTTTTATGCAATTCCAACCAATTAATAATGAATAATTAAAACTTAAGTATTTTCATATTGATTATAGATATAAAATATTTAATAATAAATTTTTACATTGTTGGAATAAATTACTTTTTGTTACTACATATTATGTTCTCTTTTTTTGAAATCATTTGATAAAATATTATTTAAAAT
Source organism: Sorex araneus (assembly GCF_027595985.1). Taxonomy (NCBI): domain Eukaryota; kingdom Metazoa; phylum Chordata; class Mammalia; order Eulipotyphla; family Soricidae; genus Sorex; species Sorex araneus. The sequence goes on along the minus strand of NC_073303.1, from coordinate 87,172,740 downwards.
TTGCATTTATGTTTGGGAGGCATATTGAGTTATAGTATTCTAAGATATTTCTGTCTGATTTAAGGTAAAACATGGCATTATAAAATAACTTAGATATTATTTTATCCACTTTGATGTCCTGAAGAATTTATGTAAATTTTGGGTTATTTGTTCCCTAAGGTTGGCAGAAATCACCAGTGAAGCCATTCTGATCCAGAGTTCATTTTCCTGAAATATTTTTTCAGCTTGAACTGGATCTATTCACTAGAAATATATGTGCTTCAGTTATTTATTTCTTCTGAATGGTATTTGGTAGTTTGTGTCAGTCAAAGAATCTGTGAATATCATCTATGTTGTTATGGTTGTTAGCATAATTTTTTCTAGCACTCCCTATAATAGCTATATTTATAACGTTTCTTTCATTTCTGCTATTGGCAATTATCTTCTCTATTTTTTCTGATTGGACTAAAGGAAAGCTTTTTGGCTTTACTCAATTTCTCTAGAAATGTTAATTTTTATATTGGCTTTTTGTTTTAATCTTTAATTTGTCTATTTTAACTTGTTATGTTCTAAATGTGATTAAAACCTTCCACTTTTAATTTTAAAGTATTATTATTTTCTAACATATATTGAATATTTCTATAGATCTGCTTTAGCAATATCACACAGATAGTGAAATGTGTTTTCTTTTCATTTAGATGAAAGTACTCCTTTTTTCTTGTTATTATTTTCCTTAGTACATGTCTTATCTAAAAATGTTATTTTGAGAGGAGTCACAGATATTTTATACAGAAATGTAAAGGGTAATAGAAGACTAATATAAACTACTTAACTAACTGGGAGAATTTAAAAGACATGCACATCTTTTGAGAAACATAAAATCTCCCGAACTAAACTAGAAGGAAATGAAAAACCTGGACAGATAAACTACAAACAAGGAAATTAAACAGTTAAAAAAAATCTCCTCTCAAACAAAACTTCAGGGACAGATGGTTTCAGGATTAAGCTCTACTAAACCTTCAAGACAATGTATTACTTACTCAAGCTCTTCCAAAACTTTAAAAAATGATTCTACCAAATATACTCTATTAGATCAATATTTCCCTGATACCAAAATCAGGAAAAGGGCATCACACACAAACACACACACACACACACACACACACACACACACACACACACACACAAACTATAGACCAAATATCTTTCCTATTAATAGATATGTAGGTCCTTGACAAAATCTTAGTGAACCAAATTCAATAATATATTAAAAGGCTCATAAGTCACAACGAAGTGGGACTGATTCCAGGGGTGATGAGAATGGTCTGTTATAGAAAATACAGTATAGAAAACTTCTATGAGAAACTTACTCATAAATCTAAAGAAAAATAAAAGAGGACTTAAGACTCAACTCAGGCAAACTCTTTTAGTTACCAACTTCCTGGTAAAGAGAGGACTTTGGAAAACAAGTTCCAGCTGGTTAAAGTAACATGCAATGTAAATAGAACCTGAATCCTATTTTACCTTTTTACAAATTGAGCTCTTTTTCATAGGAACTTACACACACCCAAGCTACATAATTAGAAGCTACTAATGCATGTGACATATGAGCAAGCATGTAGTCTTTACATATAGCTTTAGCAACACCCCAAATGTGCTCTGCAAGCCTAATTCCTTATTCATATTCTCTCCTTAGCTCATACCTTAAGAAAACCTTACCTCAAAAGAGAATGAGCTGCCCGCCCCAATGTATTAAAAAAAAAATCTACTGTGATTTATAGGACTGGAGCAATAGCACAGCAGGTAGGGAGTTTGCCTTGCATGCAGCTGACCCGGGTTTGATTCCTCTGTCCCTCTTGGAGAACCTGGCAAGCTACGGAGAGTATCCCACCCGCATAGCAGAGCCTGGCAAGCTATCCTCGGTGTATTCGATATGCCAAAAACAATAAATACAAGTCTCACAATGGAGATGTTACTGGTGTCCACTTGAGCAAAATCAATGAACAACGGGATGACACTGCTAAGTGCTACTGTAATTTATATTTTCTTGTCTGTGAACTATTTTGAGCATTTGAAATCCAGTTTTATTAACTATTTTAACATACTGGTTTATTGATACTAATATTTTAAATTTTTAGTGATTTGTTTCTTCTCATTACTAGTTCATATTTTTTTGCTTGTCTGCTGACTTTTCATTGACAGCCACACACTGTAAATTGTATGCTTATGAGAAATGAAAATTATATATATATGTGTATATATATATATATGTACATAGTTCCCTGTCAATAAAGTAAAAATTTATCCTTTTAGGCCTTGTCTTTAAGACAGACAATTCAAATCTAGTGCTTAGGGCCAGATTTTTCACTCCTGAGGTAAGAATTTTCTGTGTATTTTGGCCAATGTCCAGGATGTTATGTATGTGTGTCCTCGAATTTTGGGGAACACTATTCAATATTCGGAGAACACTGTGTTATGCATTGCTGCTCAGCAATGCTTCCTCCAATCCCGTGTTCATTCTTCTCCAGCATCAGGTAAATCTATCACATTCACACACTAATGGGTAATCAAGGAGGTCTTCTCATCACTACTACATAATGGGAATCTCTGGACTTTTATGCCTGCAGTATCTTACTTCTTCTGTGCTCTGTATGGATATTTCTACATGTCTTGTTCTACCAGGAACTTTAGCTCTGTCCTTTCAGCTCTGAAAGCCTGTAGGATGTCAACCAGTCATGCTTCCCTCTGCTGTTATCTGAAAAGTTTCTCAAGGAATTAAACTGGGCAATCACAGGGCTCACCTTGCTTATTTCCCATCCATCAGGGCCTGCTGTCCTTTATTGTCAGATGTTTGATGACTTGAAACATCTTGTTCCATATGTTTTGGTGCAATATTTCCTTGTTTCAGATAGAACTACATATTTGACTCCTGTTACAACATCTTTTTAGAAACACAAATTTTTGTTTAATGTTCAATAGGATTTTTATTAGTTCTATTAAGTTAAGATTAGAAATATGACTCAATGAATTCTGCTTTTTATGTTTATTGAGTTTTTCTCCCCCTAGCTATTTTGTGTTTAATTTTTGGATGAATGTTCCATGGATAATTGCAAAGGAGTCATATTATTCATTTGCACAGTATTGTTTCTTATATAAAGATATAAATTTTGGTTTGTTTCTTGATTAAATAACATCAGGAACTGCACATTTTTGCAAAACCCAAGATCAGAAAATATTAAACATGAAAGGTAAAATTCCTTTCCATTATTTTAATGTATGACTGGGCCTTGTGCCAAAATTCAGAACTTTTATTAATTTTTGCGTACCTTTTGTACATTTTCTAGAAAGTTTTGGTATGTCTCTTTGAATACTCATTTGCATAATATTTTTTATTACAGTAATCCATAAATGCCTCTTTATTAGTCTGTAATAAGTTGCTACATGAGATGGCCCACTGTAAAAAACTAAGGCTCGCCGAGGGGCGAGCGCACTCGCGGGCTCTCCGGGCGGCTCTGTCTCACCACCCGCGTTCGGTGCTCTGGAACCGCAGTGTGTGGACTGGATCGGGACGGCCGGTGGTCAAGGACAGGCGAAGGAAGAACGAGGACCAAGCTGGTTGCTGATTAGTTACCGTTTATTCAATCTTCAAACTTTCTCATCTCCTGCACTCCCAGCTCCAGCCTCTCTCTGGATCTACTGCTCAACTCCTCCTTGTCTCTCCCACCTTGCCCTCTAGGCTACAACCAGCCAGGTAGCCAAATCAACATAAGAAAGCCCTTCCTGAGGGCAGGGCATTCCAAAGCCCTTCCTCACTCTTAAGGTTTTTTCTTTTCCTTGGTCCCGGAACTTATTAACATCTTAATACTAGTTATTTTTGTATGGACATAGCAAGGGATACATTGAGGCTTGCAAGGCAGCTCTCCTTGCAAGGCAACATCTTTCCACAGGCTCAGACCACAGCACTCAGGCCAGATTAATCATTCCTCACCCTAGCAGGGTCCAAATCTAGTATCACTGTTTGGATCATGACAGCATTTGTCCATGATCAAGCTCTTAACTTATAGTTAAGCATTAGGCACTTTGGCCAGGCCCATCTCGATGCCAGGGTAGCACACAACTCACCGCTTGCCCTGGGTCCTTCTTGTCCCACGTTGGACTGTGCTTTGGGGGTGCTAGGAAGTAAGGGCAGCTGAGGCTTAGGTCAAGAGAACAGATGCCCTGGAGGAAAATATCATGTAGAGTCAAATGACTCCCAGGTTACAAAAGCATAACATTTGTTAAGTCTTCCTGTGTCCATACAAAAAGGACTTGCTCTGAATAAACTATGCAAAGGACTCAAGGAGAAGAGAAAAACATTATTTACAAGTCAACAGAACACTAAGAAAGAAGCTACAAATAAACAAAGAGGAATAGGAGCACTGTAACGGGAATAACCCAATAAACCTAAACTACTGAGGCTATGTTATCCTACAGCCCACTATTTATGGGTCAATCTTTATTAATCTTATTCATATTCATATTAATTATCAACTTTTCCTGGAATTGTAGTAGTAATAAAATTAATATTTTTCTAATTTCTTATATGATGCTGATATAGGTTAGGTTCTCTGTGTATTAAATTAGGTCCAGAGCGGGGGAAATAGCTCATAGTGTAAGGCTCATGCCTTGCAACTCCTGAGCCAGGTTAGATCTCTGGCAACTTTAGCATCACAGCATGTAGCCCTGGAAGCTTCTGAGAACCACCAGGTATGACTGTGGTGGTCTCTGAGCACAGCAAATTAGACATGGCATGAAATGGGTCTCTTTGTTTTTGTTTTTTCATCGGGTTCTGAACCAAATCCCAAAACCATGGTGCTGAGGGGTTACTCTATCTCAGTGCCGGGGGATTGTTTGTGGTGGTGACTGGTAGATCATGCAGTGTCTGGGATCAAACCTAGGGCTCCCACATGCTGAACTTGTGCCCCAGCCCTTTCAGCCACCTCTCTGTCCCTGGAATGAAATAATGGATCATCTCATGTAGCAAATGCTCCTCCACCTTCGTCCACAGCCTGCTCTCTACCCACAAACACTTTCCACAGCACCCCAATCCTGAGAGGGGCACTTCCTTTACTTTGCTCTTCCAAGATGTTTAGAGGAACCAGGACTTGTTAGAATAATAAAAAAAAAAAAAAAAAAAACAGTTCTATGGTCAAAATGTGTGGAAGCAAAAGATCAAAAATATCATACAAAGTTAGTCTTTAATGTGCTCATCATCTTTATAATGCTCAAAAAAGAAATTCAGTTTGCAGGATGCTCTAGATATATTTTGGTAACATTTGGGGCCAGAGACATAGTACAGTGAGTAGGGCATTGGGCTTGCTTGTGTCTGCTCCTGGTTTCATCCCTGGTTCCCCATATGCTTTTCCAAGACCCTCCAGGAGTGATCCTGAGCAAAGAGCCAGATGGAGCTCCAAATCCCAAATGAAATAACGACAAAAAGCCATCTAACAGCTTCACATGCTAGCTGATTGTGCCACAGAGGCCTAGATCACCTTTGACCTCAGTGTTTAGAGAGGAGGAGGGTAGAGAAGGAAAGAAATCCAGTGTGTGTGGGTGTGGGTGGGTGGGGAGCCCAGGGGAGACAGCAGGAAATAATGGGAGAACAAGTATCAGGGCTTCTGCTATACCAGTGGCGTGGGTGAGTGGTACAGCTATACAGCAAAAGCAGACTCAACAAAACTGAAAATGTGACATCTAAGCTGCAACTACTGGAATATTGTAATGGGCCTGTCAACTGGATAGGTGGGAATTGGGTGGGGGTTAGGATGGGGAGCGAATTCAGGAACAGTGGTGGAAGGAAGTTGACACTGGTGGTGATATTGGTAAGGAAATATTATATGCCTAAAACTCAAGTATCAACAATATTGTGAATCACAGATCTTTAGTGAAAAGAATTTTTAAAGAAAAATAAGTCATCTAGCAGCACTACTTTACTAGAGCTCTTAAGGAGAACAGCATCCGATATGAAACACTTTTAAAGAATGCTAACACCAACTAATGAAATATCAGAAATGTCCTCAGCTCTGAAAGGTAAGTAAGGAACATATTTTGACAACATAGATTTGAATTGATATTTCAAATTATTAGTGCCTGTTCCTATATACAGCTGTCTCTATTTCTGAAACTTTATCAAATTGGCCAGCCCTTTGATGGCAAATTATGGAATATGTATACCAGCTATAGACCACCTGAGAATACGTGAGTGTCCTGGGGAAGGGAGAGTGAGAACGGGAACCTGAACCTGAACCTGAGAAAAGGTGGATTCTGTGAATATGGGTCCAAAAGACTAGTGTGTGTAGCTCTAATCATTGATCAGAGCAGGTACATGTTTTTGTTGTCTGGAAAGGTTGCATGGAAAAGGTGGGTCCTGAACTAAGTTTAAAGGAGGACAAAATGTGGCAGCAGCATGTTGACAAGTCCAAGAAAGGCAGGGAACATGAAGGGTGGAAATATGAGTCACATCCTGTTGGCAGTTAACAATTGATCTCTGCTTCCTCTACGTTCAGGCACATCTAATCAAGTTCATTCTTCCTTAGGAGAAGAGAATGGTTGGGAGAAATGGAGAACCACAAATATTTCTAAATGTTTCCCTCAAATTTATTTTATACTACATATCAATGCAAATTTATGTACATGTCGTTAAGTACAAATTTATTTGTACTTAACAACGTGTTGGGTGAACAACAAAATTGGAAGAAGTAATATTTTTACATTTATTTATTTACTTATTTTGGTGCTTAGAGATCACTTATGGCAAAGGTTTTGGGAATTGAATCTGGGTTGGTTGCATGCAAGGCAAGGTCCCTGCCCACTGTACTATCTCTCCAGGTCATAAGTGATATTTTATTTTATTTTATTTTTTTTAATTTTTTATTGAGTCACCATGTGGAAAGTTACAAAGTTTTCAGGTTTGTAAAATCTCAGTTACAAAAGTTACAAAATCTCAGTTATACAATGCTCGAATACCCATCCCTTCACCAGTGCTAATATTTTAAAATTAAATATTGGGTACTTAGAAGTTGAAAGAAAAGAAATGATATCTATGGAAGGTAGCCATTCAGTGGTCTCAGAGGTAGCCAGGTGCAATGGGATGTTTGGTTCCGCTACAGATGGAGGCTAAAGAACAAAGCTCTGACTCTCTCGGCTCTTCTTCAGCACCCCAGTCTGCTTGCTGTTTTATTAAATTACTTTTTTTCCCCACTAGATTATGTGTCCCACTTTCCACAAAACTGATGAAAATGTTTAAGAAGAGGGGATTTTTTTTTTTTAAAGATTGGTTCTGAGAGAGAGACATAGTATAAGGGGTAAGGTGTTTGCCTTACTGTGGCTGACCTTGCAAGGTCACCGAGCCCATCAAGCTTGGCCAATCTACCAATTTTTAAAAAGTAACTTAAATTATGTAATCTTCCCTGCTTTATTGCCTCCTACAGCTTATAGAATATCCCCTAAACTTCCCAACACTCATCACTGTATCACTGTATCATTGTCATCCCGTTGCTCATTGATTTGCTCAAGTGGGCACCAGTAACCTCTCCATTGTGAGACTTGTTGTTACTGTTTTTGGCATATCGAATATACCACAGGGAGCTTGCCAGGCTTTGCCATGTGGGCGAGATACTCTCGGTAGCTTGCTGGGCTCTCCCAGAGGGACAGAGGAATCGAACCTGGGTCGGCCATGTGCAAGGCAAACGCCCTACCCTCTGTATAAAGAAAAAGTTGCACAACTACAGTAATAAGCCATATTGCTAATAATTTCACTTATTCTGCCCTTGATTTTCTACCTTGAGTCTTTATCCACAACTGTTCTCTCAAGTCCCAGTTTTCCCCTTTCATCATCACAGTTGGAAAAACATGTCCATGGGGTGATTTTAGCTCATCTACTTTCGTAAGCTTGTGTGAGGTAAGAAGAGGTACCAGTTAAGCTGTTAAACTAATTCAGCCTTCTAGTTACAAACTCCCCTAACTTAGTGAGACAATAAGCAACTCAGGCATCTTAGAGGGGCCACCTGCATCCCACCATCCTGCAGGAGTCATCTGTGTTATCCTCATGTGTCCCAATAAGCATGTGCAGACCAATGCTGCATTTGCACTTAAAGAGCTAAGCTTCATGGACATTTCTTGGAAGCAAAAAAGGAAGCCACCAATTAGATGTTTTTAAGTCCTGCATAATAAAGCTTAAAACTCAAGACCTAGGACCAAAACTTCCCTCTTTTTTCTGCAGAAGCAGATCATGATAAGTTGCCACACCAAACTTCTTGTGCCTAGGCACAATTTCTCTTGTGCATTAATTACCTCTTTAAATACTATTCATTGTATATTCTGTTTTCTCTCCCATTTGCTCTGTTTTCTGAGCTTAAAATGAAAACTATTACATTTCAAATTTGTTCAAATTAAATTGTTTTTACTTTCTTCTTCCTTTCTTAGAGCCTGCCAGCTTTCATTCTTTCTAATTGTTTTTAAATAAATTAATTTTTTTTCTTTTTGGGTCACACCCAATGTTGCAAAGGGTTTTCTCCTGGCTCACACACTCAGGAATTACTCCTGGTGATGCTTGGGGGAACATATGGGATGCTGGGAATTGAACCCAGGTTGGCTGTGTGCAAGGCAAATGCTCTACCCGCTGTGCTGTCACTCCAGCCCCAGTAAATTATCTTCTTTATTCAACCTGTATTCTAAAGTGGGACTGAAAAGTAGGGACCCTAACTTTAACTCTACTCGAGTCTCTCTTTTTTTCATAATTTGACTAAATAAGAATAGATATTATGTTTCTAAAATGTCATAAAAAATACATGATCCAGACCAAACATACTAGAATTTTAAAACATTGATTATGTCAGCCTTTATAGTCAAAGTTTGTCAAGTCCTGACTTAGAAATGTTTTCTCCAGTGTTACAGTCTAGTAATTTTTTTATATATATTATCTCACTGGTTTGCAATTATATACCAATGTATGTCTTTATACCTGATTGCCTGTTGCCCTTCCCATCTCTGTCCTTCTGTAATTTTTAATAATGGAACCTCATTAACCATACCTGTATTTCCGCTGTATTTCAAATAGGTATAAATAAGTTTACTTCCCTGTTCAACTATGTACATAACTTTTTGTGGCTGTGCCCTCTGCTCATATAAAGCTAAATTAGTTATCATTCCTGTGTTTATCTTCTAAGTACTTACATGCAATCTTGCAAGTGCTTATTCTAGTTCAGTTGTGGGAAGTACACCCAACCCCTTGTCTTAATAGGACTATTTAGTGGAGAATCTGACTGCATTCTTGGGGTGATGCCCAGTACCTTAGTCCAAGTTTCAAAGCATTTCTGTGGGAAATGGGTAGCTACATGCAATGGTGTTATAGATGGAATCTTTCATAGTTGAGAAAAAGATCATTCTCATGTGAGTGGGGATACAGATTATAAATATATATATATATATATATACATATATATATATAAAGAGATGCTTTCATGCCACACCACTGTGCTCAGAGCTTCCTCCTGGCTCTGGGCTCAGGGATCACTCCTAATTGAGCTCTAGGGGAACAAAATATTGCAGAGATTGAACCTGAGTAGACCATGTGCAAGGCAGGCACCTTATCCTGTACCATCTCTCTGGGCATTATGGATGATATTTCTGATTGATTCCTCTGTCACTGAAACCTGATAAAGAAAATAATAGAAATTCTAGAACTCTGATGACTGTTGATAATTGTCTTTCGATAACCATGAAAGGCCCATGTTAATAAATCTTTGCAATGCGATTGAGAGATGACATCTGTTTAAGCATACATTATGAAAGTCAGATTTGTTCAACAGAGATGTTATTAATTTGTTACTCTCCCTGAACAAATGTGACTGCACATTTGTTTAAATATTTACAAATGTATGTGAATGTGCGGCAGAGGAAGGTAAAATTAAAGCCAAATAGGACACATGCTTTTAAAAGAAAGATAGGATTTCATTTACTTTGTTGTTGTGTGGGTAATAAAAGAAGTACAGAAAATGTGATATGTTCAAATTGTGCTCCTCATATTCACGGATTGAAAAGGGACAGTTCCATTTTCTGCAGTGCAAAACCAAGTCATTCTTATTAAAAGGTCACAGGAAACTGAGGAGAAATGTCAGGCACACAGACTGACCTATTCAGAATATAATCAAACTTGCTTTAAAAAGACAACATCTACATTATGAAGGGGAGAGATCTGATTGTATTCTCTGTACTTTGGTAATGCAGTTAGTGCCGATAAGACCTTGAGACAATCTTGCCCTTCAGAAAATGAGTGTTTGTGGTGGGTGTGGGTGGGTTGGAGGGGACATCATGATGTAATGTGGCTAAGATCATCTCTTCAGCCAGCCACTGTTTCCTTTTGAATTATTGAACTCACCATTGCTTTACAAGATGCACTCTTTTTCACTTTAAAGCTAGTTTTGCTCCAGTTTAATTTTCCCTTAGATTAATTAATTTTATAAAGGGCTTATGAAAGTGGTCCCATGGATCCAGCAGCAGATTGACTGCTACATGTCTCCAGTTGTCGCTTTGCCCAGAGCCCAAATATCATGCAGAGGTACCATTTCTGCATTGCACCCTCTGATACTGCTCCCACTTTGTTTCAAGAGACCAGCTGTAAAGGCAAAATGGTAATTCTGTTTCCATGCCAGTTTCTCATTGGCCTCTCTCCAGGTTTCTAGTGTTGGGACTTATTCTGCTGGCTGCTTCATTCCATGTGTGCACAGAACTGCCATTGACTTCATTATGATAAACAGAATGATGATAAACTTCAATGGTAAACAGAAGGGTTCTTCAGTGGGAATTCTGCATGGATGAAGAGATAAAGTCTTGTAAAATCAGCTCATTTCTTATTAAATAGATAAGCATACTAGTATATAATATCAATGCAGTGTGATGTGACATATGTCTAAGAGAATGTGGACATTAGATAATCCACTTGTGTTGTTACCAGATTCTAATCTGATGATTCCTACTTGCTTTCTTAAATCTCCTGGTTGGAAGCATGAAGCTAATTATAGTCTCTTTACAATAAAATAGATCTTTCAGCGTAGGTATGTACATAGGCCCGTCTTAATTTTTTTCTAAAATTTTAAAAAGTTTTTGTTGAATCACCATGATATATAGAGTTATAGAGTTTTTCATGATAGGGTTTCCACCATAAATTATTTCAACACCCTTCTTCACTGTTGTACTTCACCAGCATACATTACCCACCATCTATGTCTCTAATTTCACACACACACACACACACACACACACAACCACACACACACACACCCTGCCTCTATGGCAGGCACTTTTATCTTTTATATTCTCTCTCTCTCTCTTCTCCTGTCTCCCTCTCTTCCTCTCTCCTTCTCTCTCTTGCCCCTCTCTCTTTTATCTTTCTCCCATTCCTTTTATGCATTATGGTTTGCAATACAGATACAGAAGTGTTCTCTTGTATATCCCTTTATCTACTTTCAGCCCTCAGTTCTTTCCAGAGTGATCATCTCCAACTATTACTGTCATAGTAGTTGCTTCTCTAACCTAACTGACCTGATCCCCACACACACTTATGGAAAATTTCCAACCATGAGCCAGACGTCCTGGCCCCAATATCCTCTGTCCTTGGATATTAGTCTCATGCTATGTTTTTTTATATCCCATAAGTGAATGTAATCATTCTATGTCTGTCCCTCTGCTTATGACTCATTTCATTCTGCATGACACTTTCCATGTACATTCATTTAGAAGCAAATTCGATGGCTTCAGTTTTCCTTGTAGCCACAGTACTCCACTGTGTTGATGTACCATCATTTCTTTATCCAGTCATCTGTTCTTGGTCATTTGGGTTGTTTCCATATTCTGGCTACTGTGAATTATTTTGCAATAAACAGAAATGCAAATGGCATTATTGCTGTGTATTTTTTGGCCTCCAGGGTGAAAGTTCTAAAAATAGTATTTCTGGATAATATGGAAGCTCAATTTATAGTTTTTTTAAAGAATGTACATATTGTTTTCCAAAATGTATGGACCAGTTGGTATTCCTTCCAATAGTGAATGAGTGTCCCCTTTTTTCCATATCCACACCACCACTGTTTTTTTTTTTATGTGTGCCAGTCTCCATGGTGTGAGATGATATCTCATTGTTATTTTTATTTGAATCTACACAATAATTTGTGATGTAGAGTATTTTATCATGTGTCTTTTGGCCATTTGAATTTCTTTTTTTAAAAATTTATTTATTAGTGAGTCACAGTGAGGGTACAGTTACAGATTTATACATTTTCGTCCTCATGTTTCCCTCATACAAAGTTCCAGGACCCATCCCTTCACTAGTGCCCATTCTCCACCACCAATAAACCCAGCATCCCGCCCACCCCCCCAATCTCATCTCCCCCCTCCCCCCCACCGTGGCAGGGTCTTCCCTTTTGTTCTCTCTCTCTAATTAGGTGTTGTGATTTGCAATAAAAGTGTTGAGTGGCCATTGTAATCAGTCTCTAGTCTATATTCAGCACGCTTCACCCTTCTCCCGAGTGGCCTCCAACCACATTTTACTTGGTGTTCCCTTCTCTATTTGAGCTGCCGTTTTCCCAGAATTTGACGCCAGCTTCCAAGCCATGGAGTTAACCTCCTGGTACTTATTTCTACTACTCTTGGGTGTTAGTCTCCTACTATGTTATTATATATTCCACAGATGAGTGCAATCTTTCTATGTCTGTCTCTCTTTCTGAATCATTTCACTTAGCATGATACTTTCCATGCCAATCCACTTATATGCAAAGTTCATGACCTCATTTTTTCTAATAGCTGCATAGTATTCCATTGTATAGATGTACCAAAGTTTCTTCAACCAGTCATCTGTTCTAGGGCACTCGAGTTTTTTCCAGGTTCTGGCTATTGTAAACAACGCTGCGATGAACATATGAGTGCAGGTGTCATTTGGACTATACTTTTTTGCTTCTCTGGGATATATTCCCAGCAGTGGTATTGCTGGGTCAAATGGGAGCTCAATTTCTAATTTTTTGAGAATTGTCCATATTGTTTTCCAAAAGGGCTGAAGCAGTCGGCATTCCCACCAGCAGTGTAGAAGGGTCCCTTTCTCCCCACATCCTCTCCAACAGTGGTTGCTTTTGTTCTTTTGGATGTGTGCTAGTCTCTGTGGTGTTAGGTGGTATCTCATGGTTGTTTTGATCTGCATCTCCCTGATGATTAGTGATGTAGAGCACTTTTTCATGTGCCTTTTGTCCATTCGTATCTCTTCCTTGGGAAAGTTTCTGTTCATTTCATTGCCCCATTTTCTGATGGGGTTGGTTGTTTTCTTCTTGTAGAGTTCAACCAGTGCTTTAACCAGTACCACTGATGTCAACCCCTTATCCGATGGGTATTGTGTAAATATCCTTTCCCATTCTGTAGATAGTCTTTGTATTCTGGTCACTGTATCTTTTGTGGTGCAGAAGCCTTTTAGTTTAATGTAGTCCCATTTGTTGATCTCTGTTTCCACTTGGTTGGCCAGTTGCATGTCATCTTTGAAGATACCTTTATCTTCAATATTGTGGAGGGTTTTGCCGACCTTGTCTTCAATGTACCTTATGGTTTGTGGTCTAATGTTGAGGTCTTAAATCCATTTTGATCTGACTTTTGTCCATGGTGTCAGGTCGAGGTCTAAGCCCATTCTTTTGCATGTGGTTGTCCAGTTGTGCCAGCACCATTTGTTAAAGAGGCTTTCCTTGCTCCACTTCACATCTCTTGCTCCCTTATCAAAGATTAGATGATCATACATTTGGGGTTGTGTGTAGGGATATTCCACCCTGTTCCATTAGTCTGCAGCTCTGCCTTTGTTCCAGTACCATGCTGTTTTAATTGTTACCGCTTTGTAGTAAAGTTTGAGGTTGGGGAGGGTGATGCCTCCCATCATCTTTTTCCCAAGAATTGTTTTAGCTATCTGTGGGTGTTTGTTGTTCCATATGAATTTTATGATTGCTTGATCCGTTTCTTTGAAGAATGTCATGGGTATCCTTATAGGGATGGCATTGAATCTGTATAATGCTTTGGGGAGTATTTGGCCATTTGAATTTCCTCACTGAGGAAGTTTCTGTTAAGTTCTTCTCCCCATTTATTGATGGTGTTGAATTTTTTTCTCGTAACGTTCTACAAGTGCCTTTTATCTTTGATATTAATGCTTTATCCAATGGGGATTGGGTAAATAACCCTTCCCATTCCGAGTTTTGTTTTTACATGTTGGTCACCATTTCTTTTTTGTTTTAAATTTTAAATTTTATTTTCATAAGATTGTTCACATTAATTGATCAGACTCAATATTTCAACACCAATCCCACCACCATTATGCCTTCAAACCACCATTATTTCAAATTTTCCCACCACTATTCAAGCCTGCCTTCCATAGGCAGATGCTAGATAACTTATTTTCTATTGCTTATTATGAATATCATGAGAGATCTCACGGCTGCTTTCCTTGTGCTTCCGGAATTCTAAAATTGTAAATGATTGGGATCCAGAGGCATATCTGAAAGGAGCTAAAACATTTTGAGATTCATTTGGGAGTCTGGATCAAGGCTGGTGACATGCTTAAATGGCGCCCAGAGCCAATTAATGAGCGTGACAGCCAGGACCCTGAAGGGACAGGAAGATGGGAAGAGATGGCCTGTCCCTGCCACAGCCATCTAACCTGGAGTCTTCATTCCCTGGTTCCGCGTACCTGTTTTTTTCTGGAAGTTTGTGGCTACGGAGGGTTCATCTGGAATGGGCAGAGAGGGGACACCCACTCCATCTGAGGTGCTCCTGTGAAATCCACTCAGCATGGGGTCTGGAGAAATTTCCGGCAATCTACTGTCTTCCAGGATTCACTGCTAAGTCTTGTCATCATTTCTTTTGAGTTGCAGAAGCTTCTAAGTTTAAAGTAGTCCCTGACAGAATCAGTGAGCTTGTGTATGCAGAAAAGCTCCAGGCATACGTTTGAAAGAAATATTTGTTTATTTTCCTTCTTTGTTTATTTCTGGGACACATTCATCTGTACTCTGAGCTTTCTTACTCCTGGTTCTGTGTTCAGGGATCATTCCTGGTGGGGCTTGGGTGCTGGGAATTGAACTGGGGTCAGTGTATGCAAGGGCTGCACTCTACTCACGGCATTACACTAACCGTTATTTTTTGTGAAATAAGTAAGACCCACTGAAGCAAGTATGCAGGTTTTAATAATACTATGTTGGTTTAAGTGACCATGACAGAGTTTGGTATATATTTCTTTTTAAGCTGGTGATGTTGTGATGTTGCAAACTAATATTGTACAGCCAAATTCAACATTAAGTTCTTTCAGGCTTTCTACTTTTTTTTCCCCCTCTGGTGGTGGTTAGGCCACACCACTGAGGATCAGAAGGACTCCTGTCTGAGTGCTGGTAGGTTGCTCCTGGAGGTCCTCCAGTGAACATGTAGTGCAATGGATCAAATCTGGACCACCCATGGAAAGCCTACACTCATTCCAGGAAGCTGTCTATCCCACCACTATTGAATGAGATTTTAGTCTGAAAATTTAGTTGAGTCAAAATTATAACACTTACTTTTAACTATAAACTATCTGTAGATAATGTTTTGGAAATATAACTTCAATAACTTTGCTAAAACCTATTGATTTCATTGTAAAAGACAAAACTCAAATTGGATTTTTATATGAAGAGATTTTAAAAAATTCAGTCATAGGAGATATACATTTTCCTAATAGATGTGTGTTATAATTCTAGTTAGTATAGATTTACTTATTTTCCACAAGGACTGAATAAAACTTAGCTTTTTATTATTTGGATAAAATGTTAAAACTTCTGGTTAGCATGTCTAAATCATTTAGGTTTTTTTCTTGCCACATATATTTAAAATTATATCTTTTTCTTTATCAACAGAATTGTGAGAACTGTTTATATAAAGTTAGTAAGAAAAAGACCCTTTTAATCTTTAAATTTCTAAATTTTCTTCTTTCTCTTTCTTTCTTTCTTTCTTTCTTTCTTTCTTTCTTTCTTTCTTTCTTTCTTTCTTTCTTTCTTCCTTCCTTCCTTCCTTCCTTCCTTCCTTCCTTCCTTCCTTCCTTCCTTCCTTCCTTCCTTCCTTCCTTCCTTCCTTTCTTTCTTTCTTTCTTTCTTTCTTTCTTTCTTTCTTTCTTTCTTTCTTTTTTCTTTCTTTCTTTTTTCTTCCTTCCTTTCTCCTTCCTTCCTTCCTTCCTTCCTTCCTTCCTTCCTTCCTTCCTTCCTTCCTTCCTTCCTTCCTTCCT
Source organism: Sorex araneus (assembly GCF_027595985.1). Lineage (NCBI taxonomy): Eukaryota > Metazoa > Chordata > Mammalia > Eulipotyphla > Soricidae > Sorex > Sorex araneus. The sequence goes on along the minus strand of NC_073303.1, from coordinate 87,156,461 downwards.
TCCTTCCTTCCTTCCTTCCTTCCTTCCTTCCTTCCTTCTTTCTTCCTTTCTTTCTCTCTTTCTCTCTTTCTTTCTTTCTTTCCTTCTATTTTGGGTCACACCCAGCAATGCACAAGGGTTACTCCTGGCTCTGCCCTCAGGAATTACTCCTGGGAAACCCTATGGGATCCTGGGGATCCAACCGGGACAAGCCTCACGTAAGGCGAATGCCCTACCCACTATGCTATCATTCGAGCCCTGATTTACTACTTTCTTTCTGATATATTTTCTTACTAGATGTTTTTAGAAGGTTGCTTCTAGTTTTACTTCCCTAAGTATTGTTTCATTGTGATTTTTCTCTTTTTGATAACTTGGTCGATATGAATGTTTCTTGAAATACTTACTAATTACCTAATATTTTCGGCATGCTTAAAGTTTAGCCTCTGGCACAGATGATATTTTTAGAAAAAAATACTTTCATATTGAGAATATGTTTTACCAAAACTTTTTAGTTAAATCACAACATACAAACTAATATCTTTACAAAAGTATTGTGCAGCCCAGGTTCAAAAGCTTCATTAAAAGTAATAATACTAAACTATTATATTAGTTTCCCATGGACGTAATTTCAAAACTATGCCCATCACCACTGTCTACTTCCCCCATGGACTCCAACCCCTCTTTCTTATCACCTCCTCACAACTCATTTGTGTGGATCAGTTCCCCTCTAATGTTGCTTTGTTATTATCTTTGAGCTTTGTTATTATCTTGTTGTATATCTTTAAGTCCAAAAGATAAAAAAAATAACAAAAATTTTAAAGATAAATAAAAAATATACACTCAAAACTATAAGTAATAATACTATAAATAAATAAGTGACTTGACAAAATTGCCTGCTTTATATTGTATACTTTGTAAGCTACAATTAAGTAGAAATAATAAAATTTTTTTGAGTTAATAGTAGCACTGCACTGTAGCACTGTTATCCAGTTGTTCATCGATTTGCTCAAGCAGGCACCAGTAATGTCTCCATTGTGAGACTTCTTGTTACTGCTTTTGACATATCGAATACGCCATGGGTAGCTTGCTAGGCTCTGCCATGCGGGTGGGAGAGTCTCAGTAGTAAATAGTAAGAAACATAACTTGGAAAGTTGAGTTCTTAAGAATAGTGTTAGATTGAAGAGTAGTAGTGATAAGAACCAGGGGGTCTGCCCCACAGCTTGGAAACTAGCCTCACATGCTGCAGGAAAAGGCAGCTGAGATAGAGAAGGGAACACATAGTAGAGAATGTTGGGAGGACCCTCTCGGTTTGAAAACTGCTTACCAAAAGTGGACTATAGACTGAGCATGATGGCCACTTAATACCTCTATTGCAAACTACAACACCCAACAGGAGAACAAAAGGGAATGCCCTGCAGCAGAGGCAGGGTGGGGTGATGGGGGTTGGGGTGGGGGTGGTGGGAGGGATACTTGGAACATTGGTGGAGGAGAATGGGCACTGGCGGAGGGATGTAAACCAAATCCAAATGTGAAAGTTTATAAGTTTGTAATTGTACCTTACGGTGATTCACTAATAAAAATTAAAAAAATAAATAAATAAGTAGTGTTAGAATTTTCTTTAATGCAAATATAAAGTTTTTCCTCAGTCATCTCACTTATTTTTCAAGAAAAATTTCATTTCAAAAAGCCAACAGGGATTGAAAGACAAACCAAAACCCACACTTGGAGAAATATGGTCCTTTCCCCACAGTTAAGAATAAACTAACTAGAAAAACTGGAAAAAGAACAAAAATTATTTTACCACCTCAAATTATTACTTTTGCTTCATTGGTATAGTTTTTATGCCATCCTAGATCAAATAATTATTATTTTACTAAATACCATAGTGTCACAATAAATTTTAAAAAATAAAAACAAAGAGTCCATCAAAACAATACTTTTCTATTGTGTATTTGAGAGAAAAGTGATAGTCTGAGACATTAAGGGAGAGTAAGGTATTTTATGTGAAGTATGTTTGACAAAAAGAGGTCATAAAACAAATGATCACCTAGAAAGCTAAGGCACAAGGAGAGCTAGTGACTCACTGAAAATATGACAAAGGACTGATATAAATATATAAATCTATTTCCAAGAAGTTGCCAAGAGCTTTGCATGAGTCATAAAAAGACTATTCTTTATATTGTAATTGCAGCATTATTTATAAAGTTGAAAAAAAGAGGGGGAAAATCCTATGTGTTCAACACAGTGAAATGATAGAGTAAATTGTGGTGTGCCTTGGGATGCAATATCATCCAGTCAGTATTCCAGGAGTTTTAGAAAGCTTATAATCACAGATCAAAAGCTGCTGCTGTGACCATCATTGAAAAGCAGAATGCAAATCATTTACAGGAGTAGGAGAGTGAAGTAAGTGTTACTGTTTTCATGCTAACAAAAGCATTGGAACTGCTAAAGAAGACGCACTTGAATTTGAATGAATACTGAAGGGAGAATTATGAATAAGTCAATATTTCAATCACCTTACAGGAATCCTGGGATTCAGACAAGCACCTTGCAGGTGAAAAGGAACCAAGACTGCAAGAGGAGGAAGTAGGCTAAGAGACCCTAGAATGGAAAAAGTCAGGAGTAGGAAAATGCTTGAGAGTGGGTGGGAAACTGTGAATAGTTTTATATACACACGTGAGCTGTCCAGATATGACTGGAACGGAACGTGAGAATGGTGCTAGACTGAAAGGCCTTGAATGTCATACTGAGTCTTTGGTACTTTATTTTATACATCCTGGAGAGCCACCGGGGCTCTAGAGAAGACAACTGACAAAGCCCTGAAGGGAGAACAAGAGAGAATTATGTAAGATGAACACATTCCTTTATCTTTTCTGATTTTTTAAAACTACCTGATAATGTTGCTAAATGCCTTGATTGTTACTCATGTCAGGCTTCTTATTTTTGGCGGGGTGGAGAGGAGGCCTGGGCAGAATATTGAATATTAATTTTCATTGAGTATTGAAATATTTATCCTTTATTATTGAATTACATAAACTACAGAGTTACACAGTTATTCATTATTAAGTTTCAGGCATCCAAACAACTGTTCCAAAACCAATCCCTTCACCAATGCCCACTTCCTGCTGCCACTGTCCCCAAGTTCCCTCCCAATCCCCTGTCTGCCTCTCTATCAGGCACTGTTCCCACCACTCTCTTAGTGTACCCAGTTGTACCATCACTGTCCAAGTTCTGAGTGTCTCTAACTTATCCCCAATCCCCCAACCCAGTGGCAAGTTTCATACTGAAGACCAGTTCCGCTCTTCATTTCTATTACCTCTTGGCATTTAAAAATTTCCTACTATGTTTATATCTTGCGTATAATAGAAATCAGGTTTGAGTGTTAATCTTGTGGATTTTTCATATCACTTTACCAGAGTCTCCTTTTCTTCACTCCTGACCAATCATCTTTATTGTTGATGCAAACTCTAAATACTCTGATTATATGCCAGAAACTCTGCCAAGTGTTGAATCTGATTTTGTTGTGATTGCTGTATAATTGATTTAAACTAGGGGCTAGAGAGATAGTTTAGGGGTTAGTGCACTTGTCTTGTATATCACCAACCATGGTTTAATCCCCAGCACTGTATATAGTTTTCTTAGGCATGGTTGGAGTTACTTCTAATCACAGAGCCAGGATTAGGCACTAATCTCCACCATCTTTGGCCCAGTCCTTGCCCCTAATTTTTATTATACTGATATTATATTGATCCTCATGAAACTCTACAATGGTACTCTTTATCTCTGTATTAGATGCAGAATCTGAGACACTGATAGGTTAAGCAACTTGACTGTGGCTGAGCTAGAATAATAATTTAGACAATATGGTTCCAAAATCTTAATTCCTTTTTTGGTTTGCTTGTTTTTTAGAGGCCACATTCAGAATTTTTCAGGGATTCCACTTTGCTCTGTGCTCAGGGTCACTCCTAGTGTTGTTGGGGACCATAGAGTGCCAGACTCGGCCTAATGCAAAGCAAGTGCCCTACTCACTGTACTATTGCTCTGGTCAGAATCTCTCCTCTTAAACACTACCTCATTAAGCTTCTCAACAGGAATAATAATATGATATAATATGATGTAATTTAAATATAAAAATAGCTGTAAGTGAAAAATATAACAGTAATATTGTCAGGGGACATTAAATGGTAAGATCATGTGCTCTGTAACAATTGTGATACCCTCCTGAAACTTGGAGCGATAGCACAGCGGGTAGGGTGTTTGTCTTGCACTCGGCCGACCTGAGTTTGATTCCCAGCATCCCATATGGTCCCCTGAGCGCCACCAGGAATAATTCCTGAGTGCAGAGCCAGGAGTTACCCCTGTGCATCGCCGGGTATGACCCAAAAAGAAAAAAAAAAGAAAAGAAACAAACAAACAAAACAAACCTGCTATTAATCACCCAGTAACTTTGACAGGTAAGTACCTAGATTACTTCAATTTTCTGTGCTTGGGTGCTGAGTTTATGGTGGCAAGAGACAGATTTAAATCCAGAATGAATTTCACTGTTAACTTGGTATATATGGTATATATATGGCTATCCTCAGTGAAATAAGAGTATTCTGTCAAGTGGCCTTAAGACTGATGTCCCACTCAAGGCTTGTCAATAGGATTCAAGAACACCTCTGGATGTGCTGCTGATGCACAGTGAGTGACACTGGGGATGGGAGTCAAGAAGGAATTTTTAAAATAAAATGGGAGTTGGCGAGAGATATCTTGTAACTATAAATTAAACACTAAAAAGTGGAATTTCAATATTATGTCATTATAATGTGGGAAATGATGGTGTTTCCAAGGTTTAGCAAGTGACCTTCCAGTCTTGGCCACTGAGGTGTGTCTTAAGAATGATCATATACTAAGATAGAAAAGTAGAGTTCCCCTATCCACTCTCTTCCTTCCTCACAATCAGAACGTATTTCATAAGTTATTAAGCTAGAATCTTACTTTTAGTTGTATTGTACCCACTACTGATACCCAGCCCAATCAAACACAAATTCAGAAAAAGACCAAGAGGAAAGGGCTATTACTCAGCCCTTAATCTACTTTTGGAGGCCCTATACTCACCCTTCACCATTGTGAAGTTGGCATTAGGAAAACTAGATATTTTTATTCTTTCATATTTAAGAAATCTGCCTTGAAGAATTTAAGATTAAATTTATCTTTGAGAATAAAATTAAAATAATTTAGGAAGACTCCTAAATGATATCATACCCCTATTTTTATATTGATATCTTGCAATCTGAAAGCATGCATTTCTTTGCCTTCTGTAGGAAGTAGAAGAGACAAATTACACTGAAAGATAAAATATTCCACCAAAGCACACAGCTTTGTATTCTGTACATGCCAGAAGGGTGAGGCAATGAAGGTAACTCTCTGGAGATGGAGCTATTTTTGTATAACTCATCATGTATACTCCTATCTGCAAAGAGAAAAGTGCCTTTGCATTTCTTAGTGTTCCTTTTAATATTTTATAGGATTTAGTTACAATGAAAATAAGTATTTAACTTTAGTGGAAATCAGTAGGAATTCTAGGACAGTTTATTAATATCTCTACTTTGGGATTAGGGAACAAAACTGTGTTGAGTGAAAACGTACTAATTAAGTGGCTACCAATGTAACCAGAGTTAAATTGAAGTTAACAATCAGAGCAGGGGCTGGAGCAATAGCACAGCAGATAGGGCATTTGCCTTGCACTTGGCAGGCCCAGGTTTAATTCCCAGCATACCATACTCCGAGCACCGCCAGGAGTAATTCCTGAGTGCATGAGTTAGGAATAACACCTGTGCATCACCGGATGTGACCCCAAAAACGAAAAAAAACCAAAGGGGAAAAAAGGAATCAGAGCAATAAAAATCCATAAAGTATGTTTTTAGTATCTGTAAATAACCTTATGCATAGATGATAACATATCTGTCATTAAAAATACATTTATACTTTATTATTTGAACTTCTAATCACATTTTACTAGAGCTATGGTTCTTAGAATTTATTCTTTAGAACTAAATCAAAGATAAATTTTTCAGCATTAAAATTTAGGGCCACAGAGGTTGGATAGGAGGTAAGACACTTGCCTTGCATATTGCCAACTGAGTTTAATACCAGATGCCACATACAGTCCTTAGGTACTCCTGGTCATAGAGCCAAGAATAGCCTCTGAACACAGCAGTTTGTAACCCAATCGACACTGGTAACTAATGAGTTCTGGTCTCAAATCTGTTATAATTTGACAATTTCATTGGAAACTGATATATATATATATATATATATCTTTGAAATCTTTGAAATCGATTTTAGTTTTCTATAATGGTGGCCATTTTAAGTATGAGAAATATTGTAGACATAAATGCATAGAAATACATTTTCTTCTAATACCTTATGACACCAGCAACATCTCCAGTGTGAGACTTGTTGTTACTGTTTTTGGCATACCGATGAGCAACGGATGATAGTGACAGTAACCTTATGACATGATGCCCACTAATTGTTTCCCTTTTGTATTTTGTTTTTGTGTCACGCCTGACAACACTCAGGGCTTCCTCTTGGCTCTGTATCAGAGACCACACTCGGCAGGACTCAGGGCGTCATATGCAGGTCCAGGATTATACCCGGTTCAACTGTGTGCAAGACAACTAACTACCTTCACCCCTGTATTTTCTCCATTTTCATTGATATCCCCAAAGAAATCAAAAGTATTTATGATGTTAAGAATAGGCAATTCATCTAATGAATTTTCACTTTATCATTAGCCTAAGCGTCAGGAGAAAAAAATTAAGTGATCAACATAGACTACAGTAGTAGTCTGAGCAGAAGAAAGAGGGTTTTCTTAAACCGGTGGGCAAAAGCCTTTGATCAAGAAAATTGTTTCATTGGATTGTTGAGATCTTAAAATCAGATACTAGGTAGGAGGCAGGAAGGAAGAAAATCATACCAAAACCAGAGTTTCTGTAGCCACTGGGCTAATTTAAAAGATCTGGGAGAAAAGAGATCCCAAGTATAACAGTGGAAACCTAGAAACATGTTTCCTGAATTTTGACAACTTTCTGGCACCTTCCATATTTTAGTGAGCTGTCTATTTGTAATACATTAACAGAAGCTAAATCTTCATTACTAAAATGAACAATTACTGATACAAAACAGTATACTTATCTAACTTGGTGTGCTCCTACTGGAACTTCAGTACTGTAAAACTAGAAGTTGTCCAGAAACTTTAGGGTCTGTAGAACTGGAATGAGTCTGCAGAGATTCTTAGTGAAAGCTATAGAGTCAGGTCTTGGGCAAGGCCACAGAAACAGGGTGTGGGTATGGCTGTATGGCTGCTGGGTCTTTGGCAGGGTAAGGATTCAGTCTGCCCCCCACTCCCTAGGGTACCCCAGGCTTTTCAGCCAGAGGGAAATGTGTGTCCATGAATTTCAGCTGCTTGCAAACACATCTCTTGGGAGATTTAGTTCGTGAGTCTGAAGAGTAGGGCTAGTGGGTGAGTTGACATGGCAGCAGTGGGTGGTGGGCAAGGTTGCCAGGACATCCAGAAGTATGGCGAAGGTGGGGAGGAAGACATGGTACTTAGGTAAAGTAAAAAAAGAAGCTATACATAGAATTCCTCTACAAAGCACTCACAATCATGAGTCATTAAAATTTTGATAGGAATTTTACTGAATCCGTGGATTGCATTGGGTAGCTTTTTCATTAAACATATAGGTTTTTCAATCCATACAGATTTTTAGTATTTTTTATTTTTCAGATTTATTGAGCCGAATTGACATTTTTGCTCTTTAATTTCTTTTATTAATAGGTAGCATAACTTCCACTGTACAGCTCTTTCTATCTACATAATTAAATTTATTCCCATATTTTCTAATTTCTATTTTATTTATGTTATCATCATTATTTCTTTCCTTATGCTACATTATTCTGGACTTAGTTTGCTCTTTTTCTAGCTCTTTGAGATGTAGGAGGTCATTGTTTAGCTGAGCCCTTTAATATTTTACAATTAATTAATTTTTTTACTGAGTCATAATGATGTAATATATGAATGAATTAATTCTTAAATATTAGCATATATTTTGATATGGTTGCTAGATTATGTTTGGTTAACATTAAACATAACATACAGTTCATTTTTCTCATTTTTATGTAGTATTTATTGCTGTGAACTTTCCTTTTAGTACTGTTTTACTGCATCCCATAAGTTTTAGTATGTTTATCTGGGAGATAAATGCCAGCAGTTCTCAGTGGAACTGGAACAGAAAACTTCAAAATCATTGCCTTTCCCTTCATTGGTATGTGACTAGGAGCTAGATTTATAAAATTTAAAACTAGGGTGGGTTCTTAGGAGATCATAGAATGTTTTAACAATGATCTAAGTACCTTAAAATAAAAGAGTTCTAAAAAGTATACAATGCTAGTCTAGTGAATATCTAGATATTAGTTGTAGCATATGTTTTATTATAAGGCAAGTGTTGTGATTTCAAATCCTCCCTGTTTATGATTAAATTTGGTGTGACGTAATTAACTTTGAGCAATCATATTAAAATTTAACAAACCATTTAATAAACAACTTTGGATATACAAAACATTGTGGGAAAGATACAGAATTTTTCCTATACCTTGCACTCATTGTTCTTGATTATTAGCAATATATTTTCATGGTAAATTTGTTATAATTAATGTACAAATACTGCTTCATTTATGAAGTCTATGAGAAACTTGAACTAAGATCATTATCATTTAATAATTGTTTTAAAATTATAAAGATCTATTTGACTTTTTTATATAAGGTCATTTTTCTCTACAGGATTACCTAAATATCATACTGCATTTAGGTTTCTTGTAGTTTTAGGTCCTCTAGACTTATAGCTTCTCAGATTTTCTTGTGTTTAATGACTATAGTCATTTGATAGCTTAGGAGGAATATTGGTCAAATATTTGCAGAATGTTCTCCAACTGAAATTTATTGAATGCTTTCCTTTTCCAATGTATTGGGATTTATTGGATTGGCTATCAAGTGTTTTTGAAAGAAACAATTCTGTGATAAACTATCATTTTTATCTCTTGACATCAGAGGCACTACAGTTGTTGTGACTGGTCAGTGAGCTAGAGCATCTGGTGCAAGAAGTATTGGTCATGTTCTCTATATGAAGTTATTTTTATCCCTTTCCATTAGACCCTGGACAGTTTAGAGAAAAAAATCTATTTTCATCTTGTACTTAAGTAGTGGGGATGCAAATTCCACTCTTTTGAGGGAAATTTCGATATAAATTAATAGAAAAATCTTCTATTAATTTTCATCAGTTTAATTGTTAAATTATCTATATCTGGAGATAAGAGATAGCAAGGAGATGAGGGTGTTCAACTTGCACCTAGCTGACCCAGATTCCATCCTCAGCACACTACATGGTTCTCTGAGTTCCCCACAAGTGATCCTTGAGCACAGAGCCAGGAAGAAGTCCAGAGCACCACCATGTGTGGTCCCAAAGCAACAAAAAAAAATTAATTTGGCTGGAAGTACAAATTTTTGTTTAATAGTTTTATTTTAATCTAATATTTTCTTATTTGGCTGTTTATTTATTTATTTTTTAATTTGGGTGGTATTACCTGGTAGTGCTTTGGGGTTTTTCTTGCCTCTGTTCCAGTTTCATGCAAGGCGAGACCTTAAGTCCTGTACTATCTCTCCAGTCCCACTCCCCTTTTGGTAAAGCATTTTTTTACTTCTAAGAACGGAGACAGCCTAGATTCTTTTAGCATGTTTTCTTCCTCAACTGCTAAAGTCAGCCAGTTCTCCAAATAGCTCTTTAAATTTGAGAATGGCATTAGAAAATCTAGATGTGCTCCTTGAGTCTGGGCTATAATTTCTCCTGAACCCGCTTAGCTGACAGAGAGGGAAAATATGCTTATTAATAACTCTGTAAGTACACATACATATTAATATATTGTATTTTATATATGCATTATGTTCAGCATTAATTCATGTTGATTTCTTCAAGTTAAATCTATTTCCCCAGGAACAGTTATACCCATCTTGTCTTGTCTATAAACTTCCAATACAACACTGAGAAATTAAGCCCTCAGAGCCATCATCTATTTTCTTTGTCATTTAATTCAATGTGCTTAATTTTCAATCCAGCATATCTCTAAGTTGTTTTCTGCAATTTTTGTTTAAGAAGTATATAAATCCTTACTTTATTAGAAAATAATGTCATATTACTATTTTGACTACATTTGCACAATTTTAATTTTATTTGCTATTTTTGGATATGTAAAATTTCTGAAACCAAAGTTCAATACTTATTAAATGACAAATATAGATTACTTAATTTAAATTTCCATTACCTACCATATAATATACACTCAAATCAATTTAGTTGCTATGTATTCAGATTGAATTATTTTCAGTGGCAGGCATTGTTGGTTTTGGTGTCCTTATTTTTTAGTTTTTTAAACTTACTTCTGGTTATCTGCACAACCAGGTACCCCTGTGCATCCTATATCTAAAGACTTTTCTCTGCCATTTGTCAAATAATTTCTATAAGGTCTGCCTGATGAGGCCATTAGGGACTGCCATTCAAATTATTTAAGGTTTTAATGTTAACCAAAATATTCTGAAGTATAAATGACTTGATTTCATATAGTAAAATTCTAGGCCCAGATATTATGGGGGGTCTTGATCAGTACTTCTTAAATCATGCCAATTTAGAGAGCTGCCTTTTTATCAGTCCAATGGTTGCATTTTTTGCATGTATGTAGATTTTACCTTCTTGCTTTGATTAAGGACAGGAGAGTCATATTTAAAACTGGAAATCTCCCTTTAAACACATTTGTGACTTGGACATTTTTATTCTTGTGAGAACTTAGCTTGAAAAACAATCACTTGACATTGTTCAATAAGTGTTTCAACAACCAAAGGGACATGTTGTTAGAATTTTAATTAGTGATGTTATGGGATACTTTCACAAAACAACATGACTAATTACATAAAACAATCACCAACACCCACAAGTACTTACAACATCTGAGATAACAGCATGTGAACAAATGTAATGATAATCTTTCCAGAATAATCTTCCTTTCCATTAAATAAAACTGGCTTGTTCAAAGTAATATAATATCCTAAGGATCTTTGCTTTCAGCATCTATACTATGGATGCTGAATATGGCAAGTAAAAGATTCGTTTGGTTGTACATATTGCTGAATACTCAACAGTCCATAAAAAAATGGAGCAGAAAATTAAGGTAATGGAAATGGGAAAATGTTTTATGTGATCCATTTTAAAGAAAATCCATTTTAAGACGATGCATCATTTTGTTTGTTTGTTTGTTTGTTTGTCTGTCTCCTTTTGGGCTACTCTTGGCGGTGCTCGAGGCCCATTCTCAGGCCAGTGATTGGGATCCTTGCTGCAGCTTGGGGAATCTGGGCTTTCTGATTCGAACCCTTTGTGCTGCCTCTCTGGCCCCACGGACACTGCCTTTTGCAAGTAGTAAAAATCCCTAAGCCTCCAAATATTAAAATAAGTTAACTAAAATAATTTGATTTTTCATAAAAGAACTCAGGTAAATTTTTTGCAAAGCCAGTGGTAAAAGGGAAGTTCAAAGGCAAATTATAATTCATAATGACCTTTACAAAATACTTCTTGCAAGATTTTTCTGTTGCAAATTGTACACACGTATATCAGATGCTGTATAAAATGCATTACATGTATTGTGAAATAGTAGATTGTGAAAATAATTATAAATCATGCATATAATGTATAATACCTATACATCTGCGACTAACACCAGACAGAAAAGTAATCTTAGAAAAGTATTTTCTGTGGCTGGAGAGATGGTATAGAGGTGAGGCACTTACCTTGCACACAAGAAAACCAGTGTGATCAATGGGGCCACATATAGCCCCCAGACACCCTCGCCCCCAAAAAAGTAATTTGGGAAAATAATAATAGATATTAAGTAGTTGTTTCAAAATGATGTGAATTGCAACACCTTTGGAGATTTTAGTTTAATTTAATTGTAACTGTTATTAGGTAACATGAATACCGCGGTGTTAATTTTCATGACCTTGATGTACAAAGTTAGCATTTCTGGTTTCTATGTGATGAATACCGTTCCACTATTTCTTTCTTAGTCAGAGACGGTTTTTGAGGTTTCATATTCATCAACTTTCCATTCTGACTTAGGTAAGAATTCATTGTACAGCTTTAGGTCAAAGAAGTTTCCTATCTATTTTCCTATAGTTTTATTTTACTTTAACAGATAATTAGGTTGCTTGGGGTCTTTTAGCTGGACCCAGCATAGGTATATAAGTGGATATTGAATTAATCATAATGTTTCTCACACACACACACAAACACACACACTGTGTGCTGAAGATTGAGGGTAACTATAAGAAAAAAAGAAAGGAGGAGGGGTGCTAAGAGCTAGTTTAGGAGGCCAGACACTTACTTGCCTTGTATGCAGCCTCTCTGGCCAACCCTGGTTTGCTCTTTTTGGTTTACCCTGGTTTGATTCCCAGCACCTTGAGCACAGAGCCAGAAATAGTCCTTCAGCACCTCACTAAAAAGGCTCGGGGATGCGGGGTGATGGTGGGGGCGGAATGAAAGATAAAAGTAGTTGAGAAAGCTTCTAAAGAGTTGTATAGACCTAGTAGAAAAAAATGATTTATTTTTGGTAATTACTTTATATTCAACTCTATACTTATATCTAATTTAGAAGTTTTACCCTCTTCACTCTTTGTCACTGTCACTGTCACTCTCATCCCGATGCTCATCGATTTGTTCGAGCGGACACCAGTAACGTCTCTCATTGAGAGACTTATTGTTATTGTTTTTGGCATATCCAATACACACGGGTAGCTTGCAAGGTTCTGCTGTGCAGGCTCGATACTCTCGGTAGCTTGCTGGGCTCTCTGGAGGGGCGGAGGAATTGAACTCGGGTTGGCCGCATGAAAGGCAAATGCCCAACCGCTGTTTTAAATCTAAAATACTTTTAGATTTTATCAATCCACCAGTTGTTTTTCCTCTGGTGATTTTGTCCCCAAGATGTGTAAGACCCAATATGGAAACCTATGACAGAATTCATGATTTGATGGAAACTGCTTCTATGTCAGCCTTAAAGGAGATTGTTGAGCAATGCAGAGACCCAACATTTGAAGAAATAGAGACTGTGCACTAAGGTAGTGGTACAGAAATAACATTGAGAGTTGACTCACCTTGTCATATGGCATTGTGATGAACGGTATTTGTCACAAAGGTATAAAAACGGCATTGAGAGTATCTCATCTCTGCTATATGCAACATAAGCTTCATTACATGTCATCCTTGAGATTTACTACTGAAATATATTGCAGTAAAAATTATTTTATTGAACAATAAGACATTTATGAAGTATTCTGCATAAATACTACTATGAGCATTCATTCACAGGTGATTTAGTGGTGTAAAAATTAAGTTAATCAACATGGAGAAATCATAGTGTACAAAATTTGGAATGTTGTCCCTAGATAGTGGGGAATCAAACAATAATGGTCCTTTCTCCCTTATTTTACAAGGGACATGCTTATTAGAGGTACTACAAGCATATCAATAAGTACACAGTATAAATTACTGTAACTCTAACATGTAGACTTAACTACTTAGTAGAAATATGCAGACATATATATAGCACAGTAGTACTGTCGTCCCATTGTTCATTGATTTGCTCGAGCGGGCCCCAGTAATGTCTCCATTGTGAGACTTGTTACTGTTTTTTGGCATATCGAATACACCACAGGGAGCTTGCCAAGCTGTGCCATGCAGGTGGGATACTCTCAGTAGCTTGCCGGGCTCTCCAAGAGGGATGGAAGAATCGAACCCAGTTTGGCTGCATGCAAGACAAACGTCCTACCCGCTATGCTATCATTCCAATCTAACATGTGTCTATATATTTATATTTATATACATAAATAAATGTATATATACATTAATAATGCATATGAATATAAAGAATACACATGCATATATATGGTATATGTATAAATATTTTTACAGATTTTGAATATATGTCAATATATATTTTTTTCATTTTTTTATTAGTGAATCACCGTGGGGTACAGTTACAGATTTACAAACTTTTGTGCTTGCATTTCAGTCATACAATGATCGAGTACCCATCCCTCCACCAGTGCCCATTCTCCACCACCATTGATCCCAGTATCACTCCCAGCACCCCCACCCCCTCCTCCCACCCCACCCCACCTCTGTGGCAGGGCATTCCCTTTTCTTCTCTCTTTCCTTTTGGATATTGTACATTGCACTAGAGGCATTGAGTGACCATTGTGTTCAACCTATAGTCTACATTTGGTTTGCATCTACCAACCGGAGCTGGTCTTCCAAATACCCTTTACTTGGTGTTCCCTTCTCTATATGGGCTGCCTTTCTCCACAGCATTTGAGGCCGCTTCCAAGCCATGGAGTAAACATCCTGGTCCTTATCTCTACTATTCTTGGGTGTTAGTCTTCTATTCTGTTACTTTATATTCCACAGATGAGTGTAATCTGTCTATGTCTTTCCCTCTCTTTCTGACTCTTTTCACTTAATATGATACTTTCCATGTTGATCTATTTATATGCAAATTTCACGACTTCATCTTTTCTAACAGTTTCATCATATTCCATTGTGTAGATGTACCAAAGTTTCTTTAACCAGTCATCTATTTCATAAGGAACAACAAACCCTCACAAATAGCCAAAGCAATTCTGGGAGAAAAGAAGATGGGAGGCATCACATTCCCCAACCTCAAACTCTACTACAAAGCAGTAATAATTAAAATAGCATGGTACTGGAACAAAGGCAGAACCGCAGACCAATGGAACAGGGTTGAATATCCTTAAACACATCCTCAAATATTTGATCACCTAATCTTTGATAGAGAACAAGAAACGTGAAATGGAGCAAGTAAAGCCTCTTCAACAAATGGTGCTAGCAAAATTGGACAGCTACATGCAAAAAAATGGGCTCAGATTTCTACCTGTAGGAAAATCAGATAAAAACGGATTAAAGACCTCAACATCAGACCAGAATTCATAAAATATATTGAAGACAAGGTTGGCAAAACTCTCCATGACATTGAAGCTAAAGGTATCTTCAAAAGTGACATACCACTGGCCAAGCAAGTGGAAACAGAAATTAACAAATGGGACTATCTTAAACTAAGAAGCTTCTGCGCCTCAAAAGAAACAGTGATCAAAATACATAGACAGTCAACAGAATGGGAAAGGATATTTACCCAATACCCATCAGATAAGGGGTTGATATTAAGGATATACAAGGGAGTAGTTGAACTCTACAAAAAGAAGACTTCCAACCCCATCAGAAAATGGGACGATGAAATGAACAGAAACTTTCTCAAAGAATATATATCAGAATGGCCAAAATGCACATGAAAAAGTGCTCTTCAACACTAATCATCAGGGAGATGCAGATCAAAACAAGGAGATATCATCTTACACCACAAAGACTGGCCCACATCCAAAAGAACAAAAGCAACCGGTGTTGGTGTGGTTGTGGGGAGAAAGGGACTCTCCTTCACTGCTGGTGGGAAAATCGATTGGTTCAGCTCTTTTGGAAAACAGTATGGATTATTATCAAAAAATTAGAAATTAAGCTCCCATTTGACCCAGCAATACTACTTGTGGGAATATATCCTGGAGAAGCAAAAGACTATATTAAAAATAACATCTGCTCTTGCATGTTCATTTCTGCACTGTTTAGAATAGCCAAAATGTCAATATATTTTTATATAGTGTATAATAGTGCATTTTTAAAATCTATCTAGTGATATATAGTGAACGTTTTCTTTTGGTGAATAAATAGTGTATTGTAAACTTGATTTTTATTGTAAGCTAGGAAGAGAAAAGATGTGAGGCTGTCAGGTCGAATTGGGTGATGGATGGTGGGACTGGTGCATTAAAGAAAATGGAGGCAAATTCAGTTTTGAAATATCTGCTTTTAGATGGCTGAGTTTGTGTGTCTGATTTATCTCTCTTGGCAACAGAAATATTCCTTTGAAATGGATACAACTTGTAGTTCCTTCTCTCCTGGATCTTATTTTGCCTTCCCCCTCCCCTTGTTATCAGATTGTTTTTAATTATCAGGCTATGTTCATGTCTGGCATGCTTTGAAAAGTGCCTACTGCAAAGGCACATTCATGGTCTTTGATAATCAAAAGAGTTATGGCAGAATAATGGCTCTTCTGCTCTTTCTATTAAATTCTGTGGGTCCACCCTGAGTATAAAGTTATTAATGCTTAAAACAACCATCAAAATAGCTATAATTTTTGACTTGTGCATAATTGTCTGAAAATTAAGATTTAAAAGTATAATCCTTTGAGGCAGATTACTGTATGCCATGAAAATGGACTAGCTTGGTAGAATACAACTGGTGAAAGATTTCAGAGAGAGAGCAAAGTTCCTCCTATATATATATATATATATATATATATATATATATATATCAGCTAAACACTACTGTTGGCTTCTTTCAAATTAAAACCAAAAGCTTTTAAAGCGTGTTATAAAAGAACTGTATAGTTACAATTGAAAAATAAGATAAGGAAAAGATAAATATTATACAATATTTAGATTTGGAGCTCCACTGGAAATATATTTGTAATAGTATGATAGAATGGTGAAATGTGACAATTGTGGTATTCTATAGGTGTGTCAGCCCCAAACAAGTACTTCCCTCCTTACAGATATTATGAAGTAAATTCAGTAGACATACAAATTTTGTTCAGGAGAACAGGATTGCTTGTTACTAACAAAAGCAAATTTGTTTATATACATGGGCATAATAATCCAATATAAATGTGAAACGTATCAATTGTCTCTCGGTATAAGAAGGCTAGACATTTCTGTGGGAGAAAGAGAATAATTCCACAGCTTTTATTCTCTTAAATTCAATACATTGAGAGAAATGTACAACCTAAGATTTTCAGGTGCGTTTTTCCACAGTGGAATTTTTTTTTACATAACAGCAAAATATTTTTTTAAATATATGATGTTAAAACTATGATTTTAAGTTTATAATCAATAAATAATATAACTATTCAAGGCTTTTATAAATTAAATTATATATCAACTCCTATCCATTATATTTTAACAACTTTTGCAAAACTACTGCAATCTGCTTAGATTTTTGCAAAACCACTGTAATTACTTCTAAACTTGAGTAGGATTTTTAGGAACAGAAAGATAAGAACTTTCAGAAGATGGTAAAGTCAGTGAGAATATAAAGTGATGGGACTGGAGAGACAGTACAAAGGTAAAGATGCTTGCTTACACGCGGATGACTTCAATCTGATATTCAGCACTGCAACTGGTCCTCGAGCCTTGGCAAGACTGATCCCTAAGCTCAGAGTCAGGAATAAGCCCTGAGCACTGCTGGGTATGGTGGGGGGGGGGAAAGGAAGGAAGGAAGGAAGGAAGGAAGGAAGGAAGGAAGGAAGGAAGGAAGGAAGGAAGGAAGGAAGGGAGGGAGGGAGGGAGGGAGGGAGGGAGGGAAGGAGGGAGGGAGGGAGGGAGGGAGGGAGGGAGGGAGGGAGGGAGAAGGTACTTCCCCCTCCCCTCTCTCCTTTTAGGCATGGTTTGCATTACAGGTACTGAAAGTGTTTACCATAGAGGCAGGCAAGGGAGTGGGGTGGGAAGAAAAGTGGGGACCTTGGTGGTGGGAAACATACACTGGTGGAAGTATAGATGTTGGAACACTGTATGACTGAAACCTTTTGAACAACTTTGTAACTGTGTATCTCATGGTGATTCAATTTAAAAAAAAGGAGAAAGGAAGAAAAGAAGGAAGGAAACTGAAGCATTCTTAGCCTAATTAAGAAGTCTAAAAGATATTAAAATTATTAAGAAACAGCCATTTGATGTACAGACATTATGATTATATTAAATATTATTATTATCAAATGCAAATTTTCTTATCAAGTAATGTAATTTATGATAAAAACAGTGAAATAATTATTACTGTTTCATAGATGGATACTAAAATGCATTATTATATACAGAACTGAGAAAAGAAAAATCATAAAATACTTTTTTTTTGGTTTTTGGTGTAAGGGGGATGGCTAAGGAGGGAGCAGAGAGAAAAATAGAGTTAGGAAAAAATTCTCAATTATAATGAACTATTAAGAATTTTGGTTGTCCTGAGAGAAGGTTGGTGCTACTTCAAATTGAAAACATTGAGTTTCAGTAAAAGGATGGTGTAAGGAATGTATAGTCTCCAAATATGCTCTCTGAACTCACCTGTGTCCCCAAATCCCCTAGAGCTTAGAGTAATTAATTTTAGAGAATCCAATTATTGGAAATTTAAAGTTTCTATTTGTTTACATGTATTTGACATTGTCATTGTATAGTTTCCTGCAAAACTGTTTCACACAATATTTTCTATGGTCCCTTTATAAATGTGTTAGAAATGATAAGATCACAAATTGCATATTAACTTCAGCTTATATGACATATTTGATATTCCCAGAAAAATCTTAATCTGTGGCTTAATTAAATGTTGATAATTTTGACACTTTATAAGGCCAAAGATAATACCATTAATAGTTGAAATTTAGCTAGAGTTAGATTATGAATTAATGATCCACTAGTTTTTATTATCTATGGATGTGACTTAAGGAATTTTCTATTGGTAGTCAAAATTCATTAGTTTTTAAATACCATAGTAATTATATTTTCAACATAAGTACTAAAATAGGAAAAAGGAATTTATAGAAAATCAGCTATGTTGTATATATAAGCAGATGTGCATGTTTGTATGTACTATGCATGTATGTACATAATTACTGAATAAAATATTGTCCTTCTAGCTCTAAATTGTTACCAGGATCAAATATAAGACATATATTGCTAATGATGGCGATGGCATGAAATGTCTCATCACTGGACAGGATAGAGTCAAAATGCTAACTTTGTCTTTTAGTACCTCATACCCTCTCAGGCCCCCCACCCCGTTGCCAGTATATCTGAGTATGGCCGGTGGTCCCCAGCTCCACTGGGTCTGAGCAGTCATGCATCACAGAACCTTTGTCTGTGTTGGCCAAGTTTTGCAAGAAGTGGGCTTCAGGCCACCTTGGAACCCCTCCACACAAACATCTTATCTGAGGCAAAGTTGGTTCCTTAAAGGTTGCTTTTAAGTCTGGAGTGCTGTATTTCCTTATGTAGTATGCAAAAATTCATGTGCCTTGGTCTGATTTTTGGTCATTACAACATATTTGTTTATGCTTTCATTCAATATTTACTCAACACTGCCCTAAAATTGGCAACACTTCAATATCAAAATCTCATCAGGTCCTAAAAAATTTTCCCTGACCTCAGATAATCCTACTGTCACTTGATGGCTAATTAAAACAATATGGATGATTCTCAAAAAATAAGAAATTGAGCTTCCATTTGACCCAGCAATATCACTCCTGGGAATATATCCCGGAGAGGCAAAAAGGTATAGTAGAGATGGCATCTGTATTTCTATGTTCATTGCAGCACTGTTTATAATAGCCAGAAATTGGAAAAAAACAGAGTGCCCCAAAACAGATGACTGGTTAGAGAAACTCTGGTACATCTACACAATGGAATACTATGTAGCTGTAAGAAAACATAAAGTCATGGAATTTGCATATAAATGGATCAACATGGAAAGTATCATGTTGAGTGAAATGAGTCAGAAAGAAAGAGACAGACATAGAAAGATTGCATTCATATGTGGAATATAATATAACTGAGAAGTACAAGTTGGCAATGATGCAACTTCTGGCAGATATCTCTCTGGACTTAGTTACTAAAATACTAAAATACAGAAACCCAAAACCGAGAGGCCGCTAAGTGTGGTCACTCGACCTCATACCTCTTCATTCTCAGCAATGGAAAACAAATTATCTAATGCTTCCTTTTCAGCAGGTCCGACTTTAGGGGAGAGACTCTCCAAACAATAATAGTGAGTTTTGTTGAAATATTGAATGCAATCAAAGTGAAAGCAAAGTGAAATTTATTAGTTACACAGGCGGGGGGAGGGGCTAAAGGCGGGGGGGGCTAGGGGTGTGGGGAGGGCTAGGGGTGTGGGGGTGCTGGGTGGAGCTATACTGTGATTCTTGGTGGTGGAATATGTGCACTGGTGAAGGGATGGGTGTTCAAGCATTGTATAACTGAGACTTAAACCTGAAAACTTTGTAACTTTCCACATGGTGACTCAATAAAAATTTTTTTTTAAAAAAGTACCTTAGTAATTCTCCTAATATTGTTGGAACTCTTACTGCTCTGGCAATTGCACATTTATTCATATATATTATTATTTTTTAAATGCACTCAGTGTGTAGATAGAAAAATCATATTTGTAAACTTAATTTATGCTTCTCCATTTTGAAAGCCTTAAAAATAACAGATTAGCTGAATATATATTAGACCATCCATAAAATCACACTGATAAAATTTATTGAATAATGAACTTTGAGACAGATGTAATGCTTAGAAGTTTTTCTAAGAATTCCATAAGGTGAAAAAAGCAATTCTCCTTTTTTGCATCTAAGAAAGTGTGCTTCAAAGAAGTTGCATAAATTCCCAAAGTGTCAGTGTATCCTCTGAATAGTCCCAGGGTGAAATCTTGCTGTACATGGACTTAATAAACTATTTTCCTTTCTCCTCCTTCCTCTATTCTTCCCGTTTCTTCTCCCTTCAAACAACCAACATCTTCAGACTATGAAAACAACTGTATGAACCAGCTGTGGGCTACAAGGCAGAGCCCAAGTAGACTAATAGTAAGTGAGCTATATATATGAGCTTTTACAGATTTTGGTACCCATGAATTCACACAGGGCCTGGCTACTGATACGTCTTTGGACATAAACATTTTTTTTTTTGCTTTTTGGGTCATATCCAGCGATGCTCAGGGGTTACTCCTGGCTTTGCACTCAGGAATTACTCCTGGCGGTGCTGGGGGACCATATGGGATGCCGGGGATCGAACCCGGGTCGGCCGCGTGCAAGGCAAACGCCCTACCCGCTGTGCTATCACTCCAGCCCCTGGACATAAACATTTATAGTCGTACATAGCTTTTAATGTTCCATGGGAAGGTGTGAATGAGAATACTATGCTTTCTTATCAGAAAGAGACATACATGAAAGTTTTCATTGGTACCACTGTCCTACCGAGATCTCACCAATCTTTGCCTATGAGTTTTATACTTCTGCTATTCTTTCTCTTCCTTTCCCTCTAAACTAGTAATTTCTCTCATCCTCTTCTCTCCTTTTTCTTCCTTCTCTTTTTTGACTCCAATTTCTTCCTCTATGTATCTCGTTCCATCCCCTTTATCTCCACCCCCTCTCCATAACTTACGTTTCCTAACTTTTTTAGACTTGCATGAATTTCTGAGTAACGGTAGTTACATGTCTAGGCTTGAATTCTATGAATATTATATAGGCTAATAAATCCAGCAAAGAACACTTTTGAAAAATAAATTTTCTCGTAGAAATATTATAAGAGTGCCAGAGCATTTTTTCTTTCCCCAAACACCTGGTAATGAAATTTATTGACATATAAACTTAATAAGCTGCTAATTGAGTAATTATCGATTGCAGGAAATGTGTTCTTAAAAGTCACATTAAGAATCAGCAGAGAGGCAAAAATAGAACAGGCTCGGTTTTTAACTTATTTTATGGCATTACCTTAAAATTGTAAAGAGTTAATCTTATCACACTACACATGGCTGAATTTATAAAAGATAAAATCACAAACGAGTAATGCACAGTTACTTGTTACATATTCTTCCCATTACAACTGACAGGTTCATTAATCATAGAGTGTATTTTACTATTAGAAGCTATAAAGAAGATCAAATCTCTTGCAATTTTTCTTTCTCTCTTTCATTTGATAAGTGTGTTGTTTCAGTGTGCAGATAAAATATAGTGTCAGTCACCAACAATCTCAGGAGATTTTTATTTTTCCACTACCATTGCTTATTTGCAATGTAAAAATTCCACAGATTGTGCACCATTTCCTTTTAACTTGGTCATCAGATTAAGAAAAGAAATCTTTGTCTACCCATCAGCAGAAGTGGTCATTCTAAAATAAGCGAGAAAGGGTTTGAACAATGCTGTCGGTGATAGCGCTATTGCTTACTGAGTGCTGAAGGCATTAACGACAAACACCTCTCCTCATAATGTAACATTGATTCATAATTAAGGTTCTGATAAATTACACAGATTGCTGACAGATTTCATAAGCTGTTCTGGAGAGAGATGACAAATTTTAGTTTGTCACATATTGCCAATGAAGCACTTGAAAGCATAAATGAAATACAAGAATACTTGCCAATAAATAGGGGTCTGAATAAAAGTTTTAAAATGCTACCTTTCTACTTAGAAAACAAACATTTTTCCAGTAAAGACAAAATTCCTGAAAGAGATGCCATAAATCCATAGAGCAAAACAGATGGACACATTTTAATATCTTCTAATTAGTAAATGGAGACTTGAAAAAATACTGTCAATTTTAAGAGGGACAGACGTCAACCATAAAATGTCTTCTATCTTTCTCAGTGTTTCTAGTTTTTTTTAAAAAAATTTTAAAGTAGAACATAAAAATAAAATTCTTAGAATTTCTTAGTTTTGGTGATTTGTGTGACACTGATGTACTGTGATTTATACAAGAACTACTTCAGTGTTATTTTTCAGCTCTTCTTGCCAACCTAAGTATTCTAAATATAAACTGAAGAAATTCGGTCTGGCACAAAACAGCTGATGAAATATTCTGGGCTTGCATTCCACTATTTTCCCATAAGACCTTCTATGAGAAACATGGAATGTAAGGAGATCTTGATTAAAGTATAAAAACGGCTACAATCCAGTGGCTTATAGACTCCATGAAGAGTCTGTTTGGAGTGGACTTTCAAACTCCATCACAGGATGCGTGGTCCTGAATGGAGATCTAGGAACATGCTTATTGTCTATTTCTGAGAAAGAGCTAATTTTTCATATAGTTGCCTCTTCCAATCCATAGGTGCAATTTTGTCATGTCTGCCAGTAAAATTACAGCAGACATAAGACAGGTAAAGCTGTTTCCTTCTTCCCTACCCACAACATAGTAAAGTTATACATTTTCAGAACATAAACAGATTTGAAAAATCATTTAGTAAATCAGAGCATTATAAACAGTCATTCACTACTTATTTTACCCATAGCCCTTTCTTTCCATTGATTTACACAGATGAAAGGTTTTTAGTTTTAAGCATTATACCTCATGTTTGTGATATGATTTTCAAAATACCCTTGGTTTGCTAAAGGTTAAATAGCTTTATTTAGCTTACGTAAGTTTAAAAATTCATCTAAAGGAATCCCTTCAATGAAACTATGGTGTCAGGTCTTCTAAATTGATGTTTTAATGCCACAGGGAGAAATTGTCTAATCATGTATAACTTCAGAACTGAAGTAACATATAGTATTTGACACCTTGGTAACTTAAAAATTGTTTTTCTTTATAGATGTAGGACATTGTTTATGTGTCTGTGATTATGTTTCTTCAAGGCACAAGATTATCCAAGAGAAGCGTGACGAGATGGGATAGAAAAACTAAGAAGGAATTTTAAAATGTAAAGTTTAAATGAGCTCTCCCTTGATTGTTGCTCTTGGGCTGATGACTCAACTGGAAAATTGGGGCCATCCCGGACAATGTATTTAAGTTTCTCAAAGGCTCATTAAGATGAATGTGTTAGTAGAACTTTAGGCAAACTTATAAGTACTTCTACCCACCCCCTCTATCTTCCCTCCAGGAAAGGTTTACTGAAAGTTTGTTTCTGTGGTTAATCTTTGCCTGCTTCAAGACAGTGGCATCAGACCCAGGGAAATCATTTGAAAGTGAAGGCTTTTGCCCCAACTCTTCCATCACTTCACCCTCTTGTGTGAATGCCTGGGACCCATAGAGCCATTTTATCAGAGACACACTTGGCTTTCCACAGCATATGTCAGCTTCACTCCCCTGGGCCCACTTTTGGATGCCTTGATCTTGTTCCAGTGGGTTTCAGTGAACTTGAGACTGATCTTCTAGAATGTGATGTATCTGATTATTCTAAGTAATTCTCACATAAGTGGGACATTGGTTGTCTTCACCGATCTACCTTGGTCTTGAGTCATATTTGGCCTGTGGAAAAGGAATCATGCAGGGAACACATTTTGAGGGTCATCCTTCCCAGGCTGTGTGACACATGTCAAGAACCCTCTGAATTGGTTTCGTATATTCCCCGAGACACTCTCTACACTATTTCCGGTGGCTCCTTTAATTCCCTGTCTTCTCTTGAGACATTGGCCATTGTCAAGTTGAGTTAAAGCTATAACAGGAGGTCCCAACTATTTTGCTTTTCACTCCTACCCTGTTTCTCCTCATTGGGTGAACAGTAAACACTGCAAAAAAAAAAAATCCATTTCGGGTGCAGTGAGTGTGGCCCAAGGCATTCTAAACACTAGGCTTGAAGAAGTGATGTTCTAAATTGATGCCACAGAATTCAGAAAGGTACATTGACAAGTAGCATTAACATTTCCCTGCATGCGCAGGATAAGGCTTGGCATTCATGATTCTATCAAGGAAGCACAGTAAAAATTATCTTTGACCATGTCACTGGAAACCAACATTTTCAGGCATGATGGATGATGCATCTCACAAGTGATGAAGCAACTAGCACTATATGAGCGGTATTAGAGTACTGCAAAGGCAAGAAGATCAATATTTTTTCAATAAAAGCAAGTTCCAGAAGCCTTGATATGCGTCTTATCTTGCAGAGGGATATTTGAAATTCTTAATTCATATAACACTACACCTTACACAAATTTACTATCAAAATCTAATTTATGTTTATAATCAAGTTCATATTTTTTTAGGTATGCAGCATTCCCAAACCCTGTTGAAAGCAACATAAGTCTAGAGCATAGAGATGTTGAATGTGAGGTCATGATATGTGATGTGATTTTGTTGCTGTTGTAACTGTAGTTACTTAGTTAATTTGCTAATGATACCCACAATGATCACTTCTGGCTATCATTCATGCTACCAGCATTACCCAATTTTAGAGTTTTTGAGTGTATTCTTGGATTATTTTCCTTAAAACTATGAATGATTATTAAGTTACTATGCCCTATTGTGCCAAGTGTAATAGCAATTTATTAGTGAGTGTGCCAGTCTCACAGTGGGTGGTCAATAAATGTATAGTATGTGATGATTTTGTATTCTATATGTATATTGACAGAGGAGAAAGTAGATTCTGGTAATTTTAGTCTTTGTTGAGAATTCGATAATAATGGAGATGAGAAGATAAGACTTCTCATTAAATATAAATATAACTGAATCTCACTTAATTTCTATCTATCAATTTAAACTTCCTTTGAATACAAAAAGAATAAAACAAACGCTATTCCTTTAAATTCAAAAAATAAACAGGGGTATGGTGCCGCCAGCAGGTCAACCTGTACATGTGGGGCGAATACATCAGCAGCCTGATGGTGCCTTCAGGCTTCCTGATACCCTCAAATTGCCCCTGTGCCTTTGGCTGGACCCAAACAATTTGGGGCCAAGTTTACCAAGAAATTAAACAGCCAAAAGTGAGATATGTGAGAACCACACCCACAAACCATCTCCGGCTCAGCTACACAAATTCATTTATTGGCTTTATTTCAGAAACCCATAAATCTTAAACGAGATCAAAAGTCGCAGTCAGGGCCAGTGGCACAACCCTGCGGGCGAGCAGGCGTGCCCCGAAAGACATATGCCAATAGTTTATTTCTCTGGAAAAGATGGAAACAAAGACCATGATCCAGAGACACACAAAAGAATCTCTGTACTGAGCAGCTCGCTGCAGAGATGCCTCCACTTTAAGCCAGGCTGACTTCATGGGGGTGCCTCAGACAGGGACAGGCATTGTCCCTCCACCTGCCGCCTAAAGGCCCTGGAGCTGCCAGCTTCCAGAACCCAATGAGGAGTGCAGATATGCGGAGAGAGCGGTGGAAAACTCCAGGCTTCAAGGGAAAGGGGATTGGCTGGTCTTTCTAATCCCCCTTTCCCCCATGGGACACTGGAAGTCACACCCACAAACTGCCTCCAGCTCCTACTTAAGCTCCTTAACGGCCATGGTCCAGAGACACACAAAAGAATCTCTGAACCAAGCAGCTCACTGCAAAGGATTTCTCCAGACCCTAATTATCTAAAATTTTAGAATCCCAGGAACATGTGGTAGCTCTAGCAGCCACACAACATCTTATGCTCATACAAAAGAGAGTATGGGGGAAATTGTCTGCCATAGTGGAAGGGGAGGGGTGGGGGGGATTTTGGGGATCTTAGTGTTGGAAGATGTGCACTGGTGGAAGGTTGGGTGGTCAATCATTGCATGACAGAAACTCAAGCAGAAAGCTTTGTAACTGTATCTCATGGTGATTAAAAAATAATAATAAAATAAAATTAGTATTCAATGTATCACTGCCATGCCATTGCTCATCAGTTTGCTCAAGCGGGCACCAGTAACATCTCCACTGTAAGACTTTTTTTTTTTGCTTTTTGGGTCACACCTGGTGATGCACAGGGGTTATTCCTGGCTCTGTACTCAGAAATTACTCCTGGTGGAGCTCAGGGGCGGATATGGGATGCTGGGAATCGAACCCAGGTTGAGCCGCGTGCAAGGCAAACGCTCTACCCACTGTGCTATCCTTCCAGCCCCAACCATTGTGAGACTTGTTGTTACTGCTTTTGGCATAACGAATACGCCACAGGTAACTTTTCAGGCTCTGCCGTGCGGGTGAGATATTCTCAGTAGCTTGCAAAAAAAAATTTTAGCGTATATAAAATTTTATAGTATATAAAATTAACATTCTGAATAAAAAAAAGTAATGTGGATTTCATGTCCAATTCAATCAGTTTAATCAATGACTGAATAAATGGCAGTGCTCCTACATTAATATCTCAAAAAATAGATTTAAAAAATTCCTTATAGCAATCTCAGTAATGATAATATTATTAGTGAAAAAGAAAAAAGTTTTGAGGAATCTAGTTGTTAATGAAAGATGTTCTAGTTATTTGATTGGTCTGAGTCTCATAACTAGTTTTTGGTTTTAGTTTCTGTTTTTTTGCAGTTATTTTGTGGTCTGACTTAGCAACTTAATTATTTACAGGTGTTGAATATTTTGGTGTGCAGATTGGATAATAATCTTAGAAAATAACTTAATAAGTGTGGGTATTATACTTTAATAGTAAGCTAATAAATTAATAATAAGTTAATAAACTTGATTATTATAAACACCTATTAGCTTTAGAGAGTAGGTAACACTGAATTCTTTATTAGGAACTTATTGTAATTAATGCATGCATAAATGTTTTCTATACTTTGAATATCAAAGTTTACTACAGATCTATAAAGTGGAAGCAGAATGATCTACAAATATCTAGCACAATTTAATATTTTATGATAGTTTTAAATCCTGAGGTATGAAAATATTTTCTTTTTGTTTCTACTAAATGTTCTTATTTTTACTTTTGTTTCACCTACCGTTCTGCTCCTAACATATATCCGCCTCATGTGTATCCTATAGAGTGCTATCTTCCATTATATTTTCACAGCATTTTTTCACTTTTGGATCACTTGAAAGATTTTGCATTTCGTTTTGCATTTCACTTTTCAGTTTTGCTTTTCATCCTTGGTCTTTGCTCTTTTAAGATGAAGACTAGACTGTAAACTGGAAGCAATGGGTTACCTACCTTTGACTTCTGGTTAGATTCTGCCAAAGGGAGTCACAATTAGATCAGAGGGCCCAAGGAGACCCTGGGGTGCTGATTGCCTTGGATCCTTCTTCAATAGGCTTTTATCACTGAATCTCCTATTGTGAAAGCCAGAGCTTCTGGAGGGATCATTACAACTCCCTCCAGTTCTAATAAGTGTTTCCATTTTTGTCTTCAGGTCATGGAATGGAAGTGATTATGACTTCCTACTATAGTTCATAATACAAGTACGTCATTTCATTTAGGCAGAAACCTTATACAGATGTCTTCTATCTCCTCTAGTTTTCTAGAATAAAACTTATTTCTTTTATAAACAGAACAGGTCTGTATTAGGTTCAAATATTAATCACTATGTGAGTCTGTTTATATTATCCAATTCAGTTTTCCATCCCTGTCCCATTCTGATTATCGTTGATTAAATGTTAGGATTATGTTTGACATATGATAAAGAAAATCTCAAATAATGTCACTCCAGCAAAACAGAAACATTTCTCTGTCACGTTAAGGAAGTTCAAATATAGAACTTTAGGGTATTTATGGGCCCTTCTGAAAATATCACAGAGCTAAGCTCTTTCTTTACACTCCACTATCTAACCAAGCAGGTACAAATGTGATGACAGCTGATTTTGGTGCAGTAAATCTACCTAAGGGCTGAAGAGAGAAAAAAAATAGACAGAAATTTAACATAACACTGATTACATTTCACTAGCCTTCATTAAGTTCAACAGTTTCAGTTTAAAGCTGGGCAATGTAGTCTTATTACTGACAGTATGTTCAAGTGAAAGTCAGAATTTTGATATTAAAGAAGGGATGCATTGGATATTAGAGAGAAACATGGAGGCTGTCAAAAATGTCAATGCCATCCATGTTCTGATGATGCTGTAAGGCTTTCCATAGCTTTTCTACTGACTATGCATATCAAATAGAAAACACTGACTGCAGTGACATCTAATTATGATTTCTTATATATTTAAAGAAGATGGAAGAGTCTGTTTTCAATTACTCCTATTCTTTCTGACCTTATTCTTTCTTAATCCTCTGAAATACGATTTTAATCCCAACATAGTGATTTAATCTATTTACTTTAAAATATATAATAAATTCTTTATTATAAAATCTAATGTCATCTTTTCTGCTATCATTCTCTTTAATTGTGTTATAATGGATATTGCTTCACTGACCAAATTCCTTTTCCAGTTTGTTCACTGTTCCTTTGAAGGCACCTTATTTTGTTTCCTTTGATGGCTTTTCTTTCTGTTTTCAAGAGCCTGGCTAGCTACCCATGGCGTATTCGATATGCCAAAAACAGTAACAACAAGTCTCACAATGAAGATGTTACTGGTGCCCACTCGAGCAAGTCAATGAGCAATGGGATGAGTGACAGTGACAGTGATCATTCTCTGGGCTTGAATTCACTTCTAATTTCATTCTTTAATTCTAATGTTTGGGAATTAACTTATAGTTTAGTTGTGTTTTACAATGCTCCAAACGGGCATTCATGTTCTTGAAACATTTAAAAACAATTTCTCAACATTTCTAATGTGATATGTGAAACTCTCTTCCTTCACAAATAATTATTGTTTTCATCTTGTTCACATGTCAACACCACCACTCTTTTCTTTGTCAGACACAAAATTTAAGAACCATCTTTCACTTGTGTTGTTCTTCAATCTATCATGATGTGAAAACTTTTAAGAAGACTATTGGTTTCATTCTCTTTTATCCTTTGATCATTCATATCACAATATTGCTGATCTTCTTGAGTATAGTTCAGGTATACTTGTGCAGTTAATATTTTTTGTATCATAAAAACCAGCTAAGATTTATTGAGGAGATACTATGTCTGAGACTCTCACATGTAATTTATATGTGTTAACTCATTTAATTATCACAAGATTCAAAGGACAATAAATATTCTAGTTATAATTTTTCAATGAGGAAACGGAGGCAGTGAGACTTAATTGAGTTGTCTAAACTCAAATATAACAAATGAAAAAGCTGAGACTCAAACCAAGCATTGTAGTTTTAGAGTTTAAACTCTTGACCTTTTACTATATTGCCTCTTCTATTGCTGCTTGGTTAATGGATCATGCCATACTATAGCTGAAAATCCCTCAGTCAGCCTGTGACATCAAGTACAAACTCATCAGTTTCATTTTCTTGGCTCTCAGTAATCCAGTCCTACCAAAGACATCTGACTCTATTTATCACTGCAGTGATATATATATATATATATATATATATGTGTGTGTGTGTGTGTGTGTGTGTGTGTGTGTGTGTGTGTGTATCTTGGAGAGCCTGGCAAGCTTCCCATGACATATTTGATATGCCAAAAACAGTAATGATAGGTCTCATTCCCCTGACCCTGTAAGAGCCTCCAATCATTAGTAAAGATGAGTAAGGAGAGGCTGCTAAAATCTCAGGGCTGGGAGGAATGGAGACATTACTGGTGCCCACTTAAGTAAATTGACGAAAAACGGGATGACAGTGATGACAGTGATATTGCTTGTTTCATTTTCAGTTCTCAAAATTCCTCTCTTTATAAAACTATGGCATACTTTATTTTTAATGAAGTTATCCTTTTGGTTCCTGTGCATTGTCCACAATGTCCCACTGTGGCTTGGCCTTAGAAATCACACACCTAAGCTGTCACTGAGGATAATGTCCCTGCTCTTATTCACCACTCTGACTCGTCTCTGAGGGAGTGTGGGAGTGGAAGAAGCACGAACAAATAATCAACATGAATTATACTTTGGTTACTTGTCCTTGTCATCATTTAAACCAAAGATCCATGTAACATACCTTATGGATATAAATAGTATGAAAATATATACAATTTTAGAAAACTATACAAATGCATACGTATATGTATATATGTGTATAGAGAGGGACAGAGTGAGAGAGAGAGAAAAAGTTTCTCTTTTAGAAATTGAGGAAACTGAGATTCATTGCATTTACAATTTACTAAGTTTTCATGGGTTATGAAAGAACTTATATAAAAAGTTGACAAACTGGTGGCTTAAATTTTTTCTCCTCATGCCAATTAATCATTTAACTGTAAACTTCATTGCAGTTTCATTTGAACTAAAAGATCTGTGACAAAAACAATTTTGAAAATCAAAATGCTGTGCTGTGGATTGGCAAATCAAAGCCTGTGAGCTAATGCTACCCTCTGCTTATTGTGTATGGCCTTCAAGCTAAGAATTTTCCTTCCTTCCTTCCTTCCTTCCTTCCTTCCTTCCTTCCTTCCTTCCTTCCTTCCTTCCTTCCTTCCTTCCTTCCTTCCTTCCTTCCTTCCTTCCTTCCTTCCTTCCTTCCTTCCTTGCTTCCTTCCTTCCTTCCTTCCTTCCTTCCTTCCTTCCTTCCTTCCTTCTTAAAAAAATTCTATTTTAAGCACTGTAATCTGCAATACTGATAATAGTAGGGCTTCATGTATAGGTTATTTCAGCACCATACCCTCCACCTGAGTGTCTGCTTCCCTCCACAGTTGTCCAAGTACCCAGTACCCTATTTCTCCACCCATATCCTCTGCAGTGACATGCTTACTACTAAAGACCAGATCACAGTTTCTGTTACTTCTTAGAATTTATTATCATCTTACATTTTTTATATTCCAGCTATGAAGGATATCATTTTGTATCTGTCTCTACTTCTGATCAACTTTACTCAGCATGATACTCTCCGAATTAATCCACACAGCAGCAAACTGCCTAATTTTATCTTTCCTAATTGTCAAGTAGCATTTTATTATTTTTTGTACCAAAGTTCCTTTATTCATTCATCTATTCTTGGACATTTACGTTGTTCCAGATTTTATTTGTGACTAGTGCACAATGAACATAGAAGTGAAAATATCTTTTCTGAATAGAGATTTTTGCTCCCTTAGAGTAGATGCTAAGAAATGGAATTGATGGGTTCTAGAGAAGCTCAATTCCAAGGTTTTTGAGGAGTGTCCACATTGTTTTCCAGAAAGGGTGGATAGGTTGATATTCCTACCATCAGTAGGAATGGTTCCTTTTCCTTTATATCCTTGCCAACACTGGTTCATTTTTTGTGATGAGTTCCTATCTCACTCATGTGAGATGATATCTTTTACTTGCATTGTTTTATATTTTCCTGATGATATGTGATGCAAGTCATTTTTCATATACTTTTTGGTCATCTGAATATCTTCTTTGAATATGTTTCTTTTCATCTTTTCTACCCATTTATTTCATGGCATTAGTTCATTTTTTTCTGGCAAAGTTCTAACAGTGCTTTATATATCTTAGATATTAACCTTTCGCAGATGAGAAGTGGACAAATTTTTCTCTGGTCTGGGGATGCCTTTTTATCATAGTGATCTTTTCCTTTTTTCAATAAAGAAGTTTCTTAGTATGATGTAGTCCCATTTGTTTATTTTTGTTTTCCTTTGCTTGACTAGGGGCATTGAATCATTGAAGATACAATGAAGATTCTAAATTCAATAACATAAAGTATTAGACCTATCTTTTCCTTAATATAATTTATGGATCCAGGTCAGATATTAAGGTCCATATTCAATTTTTATTTCACTTTTGTTCATGGTATTAAAGAGGCGTCTGAGTTCTATTTTTTTTTTTTTGCATGTTATCAACCAGTTTTTTTCAGCACCATTTGTTGTATGGATTTTTTTGCTCCACTTAATACTCTGTTCCCTTATCAAAGATCAGCTGTCCATATATTGTAGGGGAAACACTGATTGGAGTATGGGCTAATAAACTACTGCCCTGATATGGTTAGGTGGTAGAGATGCCCTAGAGGGTCCCGGAAAAGAGGCTAATTTGTGGTTATAATGGGAATTGATGGGGGAAATTAACTGGCAGCTGCTTAAGTGGCTGCTACTCGGGAGACTGGTTAAAGAAACTATGGCACATCTACACAATGGGACACTATGTAGCAGTCAGGAAAAATGAAATTTTCTTGTAAATGCATAGACATGGATGAGTGAAATGAGTCAAGAGAAGGACAGACATAGAATGATTGCATTCAATTGTAGGAAGTAAATAAATGTAATGTGAGGCTAATACCCAAGGTCAGTAATAACAAGGGCCCGGAGGATTGGTTCAGGGTTGGAAACCTGCTTCAAATGCTTGGGGAAAAGGCAGTTGGGATAGAGAAAGGAGCACCATGGCAAAGATAGTTGGAAATGATCACATTGGATAATAACTGCATGATAAAAGGAACAAACATGATAAACCCTCAGTATCTGTATGGCAAACTATATGCTCAAAAGGAGAGGGAGAGAGAGAGAGAGAGAGAGAGAGAGAGAGAGAGAGAGAGAGAGAGAGAGAGAAGTGCCTGCCATAAAGATAGGTTGGGGAAGGGGGGGTGAAAGGAGGGAATCTGGCATCATTGATGGTGGGATATGGACACTGGTGGATGGATGGGTGTTGGAACATTGTGTGACTGAAACCCAATCACAGCTTTGTAACTTTGTATCTCACAGTGACTAAATTAAAAAGGGGAGAGGAAATAAAGCTAATAAGCTAAAATGGCGGGGGGGGGGGAGATTAACTTTCCATATATCTGAGGACCTGTCTCTGGATCTCAATTTATTCTACTTGTGTGAACATCATATTCTTTGATTACTACAACTTCATAATATAATTTAAAATCAGGGAAAAGAGAAGCCCTCCATCTTCTTTTCCCCTAGGATTACTCTCACTATACTGAGGGTTTTACAATATAAATTTTACAATATAAATTTCAACAGTGTTTGATCTATGTCTTAAAATATATAATGGATATTTAAGGAACTGCATTGAATCATTATAGTGCTTTGGACAATATTGTTACTTTGACAATGTTAATTCTTCCAATACATTTTCATTTCCTTATGTCCTCTTTTATTTATTTTAGTAGTGATCTTAATTATGTTTGAATAATGTTGTTATGCTGATTCCTAGGTACTTGATTTCTGAGGTACTATTGTGAATGATATATTTTATTTAAAAAATTCTTTTCTATTTAATTATTTGCATAGAGAAAAACCATAGATTCTGAGAATTAATTTTGTAGCCTATACTTTATTTACAAACATATTGTTCCGTGAGTCTTTGCTTTAAAGTCATTAGGGCTTTCTAAGTATAGTATCATATTGTTTGTGAAACATGAGAATTTGATTTCTTGTTTACTACTAATCTGGATGCCCTTAAACTCTTTTTTGCCTAATCGCTATCGCAAGGTCTCCAATATTGTATTCAATAGTACTTGTGAGAGTGGGAAAACTGTCTTGTGCCTCATCTTAGAGTGAAGACTTTCAGTTTTTCACCATTGAGTATGATGTCTGCTGTTGGCTTGTGGTAAGTGGTTTTAAATTTGTTGAGGAACATTCTTTTAGACTTCATTTTATTTTACTATTATTATTTATTTAAAGATTTTTTATAAGGTTGTTAACAATTTATTAGACTCAATATTCCAACACCTATCCCATGACAATTACACCTTCCTACCACCATTATAGCAAATTTTCTCACCACCCATTCCTGCCCCAAAGGCAGATCCTAAATAATTTATTTTGTATTGTTTCTTATGAATAATCCACTAAAAATTATCCAAAAAGCTTTCCTTAGAGGAAATTTTATGAAAATAGTTATACCTCACCTTGGCGCTATTAAGACTCTGTGTAAGAGATCACTAACATGTTGTTACAGGTTGAGCCTTGTGTTCTTATATATATATATATAATGCATATATATAATATAAATACATATAATATATATCATATGTACATATAATGTATATATACATATATGTACATATAATGTGTATACATATATATATATGATCAAGATCGGTTGCCTTCTACTTTATACCCCATCAAATGTGGTGTGTCACTCTTGGTACATCAGTGGCATAAAGTATATGATGTCACATTCCAAGAATTCTAAAATTTAAATAGGGTGATAAAGCTGTAGTTAAATTTTTAACTGAATGGTGATTTAAGGGTCTGGAAGCGTCTCTGCAGAATGTTGCTCTTTTCTGAGATTTATTTGTTAGTCTCTGAATCATGACTGTTAATGAGCTTATATGGCGCTCGAAGGCAATTCATGGGCCTCATTTCCAGGATCCATGGAGCACAGAGATGAGGGGGAGGGCTCCCTTTCCTGACCTCGTGTGAACCTGGAGATTTCATTCACAATACTCACATACCTGTGTTTTTCAGCAGATTCATTCTCATGCATGAGGGGCGTGACTCTAATCTGTGAAGATCGACAGTGGGCATGGTAGTGATTGGATACTGGAGGATTTTGGATGCCAGGGCTCTGTTGGGGAAGGTGGTGGGCTCACTCACCCCCATCTGAGGTGCCATGGATCAAATCAGTTTGGTGTGAGGTGAGGAGGCATTTCTCCAGCATGTTGCTCTATTCCATGATTTATTTGTGGGTTTCCTCAAGCTTCATTTTTTGACAGGTTTTATTATAAATGGGTGTTAGATATTACCAAATACTTTAGACAATTGATAGACAAATGTGTCTATTGATATGGTCATATGACTTATTTTTCCTTATATTAATATAAAATAACAAATATGACATGTTATGCTCATTGACATGCATATATTAAACCATCCTTGCATTCCTGGAATGAATACTGCTTGGTCCTGCTATACAATCTCTTTGATATACTGTTGGATTCAGTTTGTTAATATTTTGCTGAAAATCTTTGAATCGATAATAATCAGGGTGATAGCTCTCTATTGTGTGTGTCTCAGTGTGTGTGTGTGTTTGTGTGTGGGTGTGATATCTCTTTCTGCTTTGGATCTTAGGGTAATCTTTATCTCATTAAAGATGTTTGGGAGGATTCCTATTTATTTAAATTTATGAAAATGCTTGAAAAAATTTGTGAATAGGTCTTTTTAAAAAGGTTTGGATGATCTCACTAGTAAACCCATCTGAGCACTTGTTTGGGGTATGATTTTTATTACTATTTCAATTTCCTTGAAAGCAGAATGCAAATTCAGGTGATCTGTTTTCTTTTTATTTAATCTTGGAAGATTATAGGAGTCCAAAAAATGACTACTTCTCTTCTAGGTTTTCCATTTTCATAGCATAGGAATTGCTAAAGTAATTTCTGATGATGTTTTGAATTCCTGTAGTATCTGTTGTGATGTCTCCCCTTCCATTTATGATTTGGTTACTAGAGTTTTCTTCTCTTTCTGTGAGTCTTGCTAATAGTTGTTTATCTTGTTCATTCTTTTCAAACAAATCTATTGTTTATGTTGATTCTGTCCCTGACTTACAGATGGTTGACATCTCTGTGTTTCCTCACATGGTCTTTTCTTTCTTCCTCATGTTTCTTCTTATAAGGACACATTCTTATAAGAAAAACACCCTACCCTTATAAGAAAAGTGTCCTACACTTCATTACATCTAAACACCCCATTTCCAAATACAATCACAAAGTGACGTTTAGACTTCAATATATGAATTTGGAGGTGACACTTTTCATAATATAAATCCAGGGGTAAATGCTCTATAATTATTTTTTTTAAATAAGATGTTTTTTTTTTAAAAAATAAGTGATATACTGCAGTAGAAATAAAGAGGTCAGTAGCATATCTTAGCTTTATTGTCAGGTTCAGCAATACTAGTATTGTTGACACTCGTTATTATGATGGTTGACTCTAGCCATATTGGAACTGATTGAGTGACTGCATTTTTTTTCTATCTTTATCTATAAAATAAAAAGGCTTCATATCACTAGAAATAGATAATATAAAAAAGCACAACATTGGAAGACCTTGAAGGAATTGAAGAAAATACTGTATAAAGCATAAGAGGATTTTTAGTACTTTTTATGTCATTAAAACATTCTGAAATGTCAAGTGGGAGTTAGAGGCAAAGAGCATAGAAAACAATCAAGCAGGCATCCTGTCATTTTCAAGTGGTGTCCTATTTCCTGTCAAATTCTCCCTCTGATACAATGATTTGAGGCAATAATAATCATCACTAGATGCATTCAAGACTGATCTCCTGAGTTGGTTCTAGCACAGAAAATGCTGTGTCTGAATGAGTGCATCCTATGCAGAGGGCAGACTTGATGTCTGACTTTATTACTGAAGTTTATATAATTTTATAGAGAATAATTACTTAAAATTTTGAGGTAGGGAAAAATAGAATTATTTTTAAGTTTTAAAGTGAAAAAAATTGGCCTAACCTAAAGAACATATGGAAGAACACATTGTCGAAAAGCATACTGCTAAAAAAATTCTTCTCCTCTCTCAGCTTTTTCCCCCTAACCACTGTTACGCCAATTTCAGTTCCAAATATGTAAATCTCACCATTATGGTCTATAAGAACATGGTTGTTCAACCAAAAACACACCAAAGATTTCATATTATTGCCAAAGGTTTACTTCTTTTAGTTCTATATATTTCCCTTTAAATAATCATAGTTAGTTACTGGTTGTGTACTGTAATGGCAGTGAAATGGAGATGGAATAGAGGTGCATAACTGTGCAGATGTGTTCGTTCACATATACACTTATGTGTATATTGTGTTGTTATTCATAGAATATGATATTTAGGTTGTGAAAGAGTATGTAAAGGGTTAAACGCAGTGTTGGAAATTATCAAAAAGAATTTTCCAGCCTAGTTGGCATACAATAGCTTTATTAAGATTGGTCCTAGTGAACAAGCATGGTCTTTGGAGTCATCACACATTATAATTCTAGTTTCAATTCTATTGCATGTCAGGTGAGTGATCTTGGAAAAATGGGTAAACTTTTCTAGTTAGTTATACAATCTTCATAAAATACCCTAATAATTTATGTTATAAGGTTAATTAGAAACTAATCCATACACAAAGTTGTAATGGTAGTGGAAAAACTAGTAAAAGTAGCCAAAAATAGTATTTTTTGTGTGAATAGACTTACACAATTTAATCCTAGGCAAAACTTTGTGTAACCAGTGCCAAAATGAAATACTAACTTGTTGCATAATCATACAGAAATCCCTGAGGATGATTTTGAATGCTGACTAAAACTGAAGCTCATAAACTCATATAACTTTTATTTTCAAATATTTTAATAATGTTTTTACATCTAGGAATCTGAATTATGGTAACAAGGTGAGTTATTTCTTAATATAAGATATTTTAGCACAGTACCTATGAGGTTTTAAAATGAGATCTTCTTGGAAATATAAAAGTAACATTTAAAAATATGAGCTCACTGTTCCTTAGTATTGCTGTACTAGAACAGATTCTGAGTGTTCAAGACAGATACTATTGCTGACTGAGATCTAGTTCTAATTCTTTTGTCTGACCTGTATCTATGCTGGCTAAACTTCTTAAATTTCAGTGCTAGAATTTCTTATGTCTCAGAGCTGTCACTTGTAACATGTAAGTGGCACGTGCTACAACTTCCTTCTTTTTGTTAGAAAAAACTTATTTGCTCTTCCATGAATAGATACTGGGAACATACTCTTTTATGAGTATGAAGTCATGTGTTGTGATACTGAGGTATATTCCTTTTTGGAGGTCTAAACCCATTAGGAATGGGGAGTAAGCAGATAAGCATCATAATGAAGAAAGGCTGTGCTTGAAGAATGAACAGGGCCATAGGATGCAACAAGAAGTATATCTAGAATAAAAAAATAGTCTTGAAAGTTTTCACTGTAAAATGGCATTAGGCTGACTGCTGAAAGACGCAAGTCAATGACTCAAAGACTCAGTGATGAGAAAGAGGAAGAGGATCACAGACAGAAAGTGATACTGAGCATAAGTGAAAGAACACGCATGGTATGAATGCACACTGGAGTCGGCAGTGGCCAAAGCCAATCTAAAGGGAAGAAAGCTGCAGTCCCCTATCCTGAAGCTTATTTTGAAGCTTTCTCAACTGAATGCCTAAAATGGCAGAATCTTCATTTGCATTTAGCTGTCTTCAACTAGGATGTCACCTCATCACCATTCAACTATAATGATGATTCTCAATAGAGTGAGACAATTGTTCTTAACAATATCCCCACTAATCTCATGGCTCATCAGCATATAGTAAGGGCTCTGGTTCTAGAACATTGCTAATTTAGCTATGAATCTATAGTCTTTATTCTTGCTTCCCTTCTCTTCTGCTTTGATCCCTCTTTCTTTGGTAGGGGACATGCCCAGTGATGTTCAGGGCTTACTCCTGGTTCTGTGCTCAGGGATCACTCCTGGCAAGGTTCAGGGAACCATATAGGATGCCAGGGACTGGGTCTGAGTCAGCTTTAATCTCAGTGTTAAGGTTCTGGCTCTTGCTTTAATCTTTTTAAACTAAAGTAAGCCTTCAAAATGAGTTTGTACAAATTTATGTAACTTCCAAAATGAACTTTTACAGTTTTGTTTTCATTTTTTTGGAAACAAAAACTCAAACTCAGAAAAATAAAGTACTGAGGAACAGTTTACTGTTTCACTTAATGTAGAATAACAGTAAGAATAGAGACAGATATAACATATTCTTATAGGATTTTAAAAAATATTACACACACACAGTAGAGAGCTTCCAAAGACCATGTATTTATAGACAAAGAGGAAAATGATGGTCTAAAACAACTCTCGGGACATGGGTTTCCTAATGCTAAAAGATATTAACTGTGACACCAGTCAACTACAATAACTGACTAATTTTATTAGTCTGTGAAAAGAGCCCTACACCCCAAGTGATTACACAACAGCTGTAAAGATTTGACTTGACCTCTTTCTAGCACAGACAATTTTTTTATTTCTCATCTGTCTAGTTATGGCTATAGTGCTGACCTTTATGTCACTCTTCTAGAGCAGTGCTTCCCAGAGGGGGCAATATAGTCCTCCGAGGAGCACTAGAAAGATCCTGGGTGGCAGGAGTACGTGGTGGAATAGTGGCCTCAGATGTAATTTGAAACTGTTTTCTGTTTGTTAACATATAAAAGATATTTATTATTTTATTCTTTGTTTATTGAAAAAAATAAAGAAAAATCTTTAACTTTAGAGATCTTTAAATTTAAAAAGGGATTTTTAAATTTCTTTTTCAGAGAGCAATGAGTATTTTTTTTCCAGGAAGAGGAAGTGGTAGTACAGATAAGTTTAGAAACTTCTATTCTAGAGAATACTGCTAAAGCTACTGTGAGGTTCCTATCTGATATATTTTTTGCACCTACATGAGTTAAATGCTACCAGTGGTGTATGCTTTTATATTGCCCCTCACACAAGAATTTTGAAAGGATGCTTATAGACACTTCAGGCCATCATTTTCTTTGCATTTGTGTAAGCTAGCAACTCTCTCTTTCAGTGGATATCATGTGGAAATACAAGTCTGGCATTCTACTCATCCACAGTTCCAAAACCTGGAAATGCTCTGAACTTCACAGAGCCAGCATCGTCAACTTGTAGTGGAGAGTTCAGAGTATAACTGCTTAGTCATGCCGTTCCTACCAAACAAGCACTATCCTAGAAGGGATGTCGAGGTTTACCTCATTACTGGGTATCTTTTCTAAGTCCTTCAGGAGCTTAAATGAGAAAATAAGTATGTTTTTAAAAAAATCAATCTAAAAGCTTGAATTAATATACAGGTAAGTAGATATTAAAGACTAAACTTTGATGTGTGGATACTTAATATTTGAACCTATTGCTGAGCACATGCTAAGCACATGAAACTCAAACAACTATAGGATGCCAAATTTGCAACAAGTTCAGTAAATTTGGTAAAGAAGAATTTATATAAACTTCAAAAAATATAATTTCTTAATTGAGAAGCTATTTAGAGAGAGGCATAGGGTTTAACGCACCTGCCTTACATTCCACTGACACTGGTTTGGTCACTAGAGCCCAGACAGATGCGGCACAAAAGCCCAACCCCTTCTCAAAAATTATGGAGAGAAAATTTTTCATCAAAAATATTGTAAATGCTATCTTTAGTAGAATCCTTAAAACGAGTGCCTGTATGTGACCAATCGAGGCACAGTCCCCAGCATCTCATATGGTCCGTTGAGCATACCAGGAGTGATTCCTGAGAGCAGAGTCAAGAGCAGCCCCTATTACCTTTTGTTTTCTCTTCTGTTGGGTGTTGTAGTTGCAATAGAGGTATTGAGTAGCCATCATGTTCGGTCTATTATTTACTTTGGGCACGCAGCTTTCACCCCTTGTGGATCCTCCCAACATCCTCTACTTGGTGTTCCCTTCTGTATCTCAGCTGCCTTTTCCCCCAGCAGGTGAGGCCAGTTTTCAAGCTGTGGGGCAGACCTCCTGGTTTTATCTCTACTACTCTTGGGTGGTAGTCTCCCATTCTGCAACTTTATATTCCACAGATGAGTGCTGCAGAGGCAGAGTGGAGTGGTGGGGGTTGGGGCGGGGGTGGTGGGAGGGATACTGAGAACATTGGTGGAGGAGAATGGGCACTGGTGGAGGGATGTAAATGATCACTGTATGACTGAAATGCAAACATGAAAGTTTATAAGTTTGTAACTGTACCTCACGGTGATTCACTGATAAGAAATTTTTTTAAAAAAAAAAGAAAGAGTAGCCCCTAAATATCTCTGGGTGTGATCTCAGAATAAACAAAAAATAATTTCTTAGATTATTTTAAGACAACTTTTTAAGTCTCATAATGTATTTTTAATTTGCTTCATAATCATTTATTTGTATTATAGTATCTCTTTAAGTAATACAGATTTAAGTAATTTTAGATGTCTGTATGTTAAAAATAAATATGACTTGTGAATACATTTAATTAATCAGAATGTCAGTTGGACATTGAAGTTCTTGAAAGGAGCATGTAGAACAGATTAGCATTGTTCATCCACACCAGTTAAGCTAAGTTCAGGGACCACAGCGATAGTAGAGTGGGTAGAAGGTTTGCCTTGTTCATTTGCCTTACCAACCTTCATTCAATCCCTGCCATCCCATATGGTCACTGGAGTATCATCAGGAGTGATTCCTGAGTACAGCGCGAGGAATAACCCCTGAGCATTATCAGGTGTGACCCCAGAAACCAAAACAATTGTAAAGTCAGAAAACCAAACTTCTCCATAATTTTTTACAGACTGATTCAACCCCCTAGTTATAGAATTTATTATCAAATAGTTTACTTTTATCCACTCAGGAAAAAAAATCCAAAGCTTTTCTTGTCTGGTGGTTTTAAAGTGTTACAGAAAATAATTTATGTTGAGAGGTAGAGGTAGTGAATGGAAACAAATTCCTTTATGACTCATGTAGTTGGTCATTTCCCAGAAACAAATTTATTTAAACTCATTTACTATTTGCAAAAAGAAGTTTTCTGAGTTGACTGGTAACTCCAACTATAGTCATAGAGAGCAACAGGTTTAAGATTAAAGAAGGAATAGGATGTTTGTACTAGTTCTCATTCTTGCTATCATTGTTGCCATGAGAATGGAATCATGTTGTGCCATTTTCTGTCTCTTTGCCATTTTTTGTCCTAAGAACAAGACACGAGACTCTCAATGGCTAGTGTTCTCCATGAAAGGCAATAAACTATTCTGCTTTAACCTTTTATATAGTCTCGTTTGATTGACTAGCTATTCTACCTCTTTCTCCTAAGTTACCAATGCTGTTCAAAGAAAAGAAGAGAAATGGCTGCCCAATCAAATGGGAGAACATTAAAAAGGTGAAAGCTGTAGACTTGGCGGCTAGCTTTCACAGCATGGATGAAACATTTTTTTTTAAAGGGAAAAACTTATCCTTGTGACAAAGATTGCAATAAGAATAGAAAATGTCAGATCAAGAGTCTATTCATGTGACAATGATTGTGATGGGAATGAAAATAGTGCACACTTTACCTTTTCATTTTATAATCATAGCAAAGTAACTTCATGTGGTGCCACTTGGGAGTTGAACTTGAGAATTCTGAAACTGGAACAATCAAAAGGAATAGTGTGGCATAATGTAGGAAGAATCAACATTTAAGTGACCACCCAAGGTATTGACATGTCTCAATTACAGAATGTGGGTGGTTTTATGTAAAGGTCTGGTAAAATTGGTCTACAGTTTAACCACATATAGTTAAACAGGAATCATATTTCAATACTCACATTGCTTGTAGAATATCAAACTATAAACTTTTTATTATGTCAGTAATAAAACTTGTTTCTAAGTGCATGTAAGCTGATAAGTCATTTAAAAATATGGTCTTTTCCTCTTGTGATTACAAATAGCAAATTACCAAACAGTTCTAGATTCTTCTAGCACAGAACCCTTGCAGTGCAATAAACTATGTCTGAATTGAAATATCTATGAACTTAAGTGAGTTAAAGTAATTTTAATAAGTGTTATTGGCAGTAGTGGTCCTTGCCAAGTTTAAAATAAATTTGAATAACTTATTTCAATATAATATTTGATACATGATACTAAAATAAGAATGTAAAATAAATTAAAATGTAATTAGGAAAACAAGTAATAACTTCCCACTTGATATGCATTTATAAATTTATTACTTTGCTATTTGTATATTACTTTGCATACATAGCAAACTAAAAAAGAAACAAAAATCTTTACTACTCCTCAAGTTGATAATTCATATTTAAATAGTGTTCACCTAATGTTTGCAACCAGAAATGTAGCCTAGGGAATCTACAATTCTACTCTGACACAGAGATTATTTGCCAGTATATGGTAAGATGGAAAGAAGGAAAGAGGTGTGGTATGGGAAAAGAAAGGGAGGGAATAAAAGAGAATGAGAGGGAAGGAAGGAACAATGGAGGAAGGGAAAGATGTTTAAAGAGAGAAACAGGAGGAAGGGTTGAGGAAAGGAAGGAAGAATGAAGCAAAGGGAGGAAGCCTCACATGATACATGTATTTGTATTTTTTTATAAAGATAAACTGGCACATAACCCCATAGTTGTTTAGGTTTACAAAATAATTATTCAATATTTTATATATTATAATAGGTATAATTCAAACTGGTCACTACATATAGTTACAAGATTTTCATTGTCATTAGAGGATTAAGATTTAGTCTTTTATAAACTTTTAAATAAGTGGGAGAGATATCATAGTGGGTAGGGTGCTTGCATTGGACATAGTAGACCCAGATTCAATGCCTGTGTCCCAGATGTTCACCTAAGCACCGCCAAGAGTTTTTCCTCAATGCAGAGTCAGAAGTAACTCTTGAGCTTTGCTGGGTGTGACCCAAAGACAAAACAAAAAGTAAACGAACAAAATACCTTTCAAGTAAACACTATTATTAATTATAGTTAACATGCTGTACATTGAAATTCCTTAAATTATAACTGGAAGTTATGCCATGAGACTAGCTTCAATTTGCTCAGTGGGTCCTTTTTTTCTGTTTTGTCTTTTGTCTTTTAGGGAGATGTTTAGATTCCATAGAAAAATTATATCATCTCATGTTAGTCTCCCTGTATGTGATTCATTTCACTTAGCACAATACCCTCAATTTCATATTGCCATATGTAGCCTACCAATGATTTTGTAAGTTTTTTACATATTGGAAAATGGAAATAAATAGACATTGTTATTTTTAGGCCTTAAAAGATGATATTTAATTAATCAAGATTTTAAAAATAATTTTAAATGAGTTTGAAAAGAGTTGTAGAATTGTCATCTACAACTTGAATCAACTAAATTTCCTTTTCCAAGAGAATTTGGGGTTTCTTTTTCATTTGTGGGGAGACCCTTAAAGATCAAGGCAATAATCTTAACCTTATATATAAGTATTAGTTATGAAATGGTTGTCCACGTAAATACTATTTACATTGCATGGGATTATATTACAAATCCATCAAGCCCCACTCTGGGATTAGACAGACACAGGCAAAAACAAACCAGTAAAGTTCGATTACATTTCCACATGCATTATACATTAAGGTTGTCTGTCAGAGTATGACTAAAGAGGTAGGTCCTATGGCTGGAGTTTAGAGCATTAGCTCCCTGAAGGAAGAGACGGTGTCTTGTTCACTCCTGCCACAAGGACTGAAATCCAGTAGGTAATAAATATCTTGTGAATTCAGGCAATGTTAATGAGCTACTCCTGACCAGAAGCTCTGAAGGTGCTTCCGCAGCGCATGCTCCAATACTGTGGGGAACTCCACTTAGACTTTCCTAGGAGAGAGCCATGATCCTAGAAGTCAATAAAGCGTTTTTAAT
This sequence comes from Sorex araneus, assembly GCF_027595985.1. Lineage (NCBI taxonomy): Eukaryota > Metazoa > Chordata > Mammalia > Eulipotyphla > Soricidae > Sorex > Sorex araneus. The sequence continues at coordinate 87,111,581 of NC_073303.1, read as the reverse complement.
GAGGCCCGTTTCAGAGCGAGCATAACAAACTAACAAACTCCTTCCAGGAGTTGCTGTTATTTTGAAGGAAAGCACTCATTGCATATTTCTTCATATGGTTTTTATTTTAGGGTTATTGGAAGATTCCCTGCCCCCCGCCCCCCAACAAATGACTATCCACTTTGCTCAGAATGGCTCCAAAGTTGTCTTGGAAAACCTGAGAACTAGGATGAGGCCTCTGCTATGGTACTCATATCCCTTGTAGGGTTAACACTCTGGTTTTGTATTTATTTTATACATTTTTAATTTCTTTTTTTCTTTTTTCAATGAATTACAGTGAAATACAGTTATAAAATTATTCATGATTGGATTTCAGTCATACAATGTGCCATCACCCATCTCCTCACCAGTGTTTACATTCCTACCATCAAAGTCCCATTTCCCTCCTGCCTCCCTCCTACCTGCAGCCTGCCTCGATGACAGGCACTTTACTGACCCCCCCCATCCTTGTCTTCACCCTGTTTTATTATATCCATGGTATAATCAGGTCTTGTGAGGCATTACAATAAACTTCTCATCACAATTTTGGTGAAGCACAGACACAGTAAGGCATCTAGTTAGAACTATTTCAATAATGTAAACACCTTTTTTTTATGGCCCTTTATCTGATACGCTATGGGATTATACTTTAGTAGACTAATTCATGAAGACTGAATAATTGTTTTTTTCTCCTTTTTTGTCTTTGTTTTGGAGGCATAGCCAGCTGTGCTTAGGGCTCACTCCTGTCTCTGTGTTCAGTTATAACTCCTAGTTGGGTTCTTGGGAGAGGATATGGTGTGGAGGAGATTAAACCCCAGTCGGCAACATGCGAGGCAAGTTCTTTACCCAAGGCATGATCTCCCTGGTCTTCTCTTTAGTTAAGTATATCTTTTAGACTAGAAGTTCTGCCGCAGGTACATAGAGTCCTCCTTAGTCCTCTGACACCTTGGGGAGTCCCTTTCTTCTCTAAGTTTCTAGAATAGACCACTAGCTCAGAGGAGGGCAAAGACCCAGACATTGAGTGTACCTTCATTTATCATTCTGATGTTTTTCTACTCTACAAGGAAGCAATATTTTTCTCCTTTAGCTTTATTAACTGTTGAAAAGAGCATTTATAGTCTTATTTTATGTTTTGAAAGTATGTTAATATTTGTCTTTGTCATTTAGAAACCAGGATTGAGTATATTAGTTGTAAGATATTGCAGTTGGGGTGGCCCTTGTAAGATATTGCAGTTGGGGTGGCCCTTGGTTTGATGTAAAGGCAGCAGTTCTCATGACATGTTGAGAGCAAGTAAAATGTTATAAACTGCATCAACGACTGTGTGATTTAAAATCCATTTTCTAACTAGAGGACAAATCACATTCAATGGCTGAAAGCCAATATGAAGATTAGATATCATCTATTCTTTATCAGGCACATATTTCTTTAATTTTCAACATAATTTAATGTAAATATTCAAATTTGCCTTTATTTTTCCAGCCTTTTTTCCCACTGTCCTTAAATTATATTGTCAAATATCTAGTTTATTAGATAGAATTTTGGTCAATCAAGTCTTGTTTTTCAATAATTCAAATTTTGTTAGAAAAAGATAACATCACCTTCTGTAAATTTAATACTTATAAGAAATTTAAGTACTGTAAAATTTAAAGCCATATTAGGTATAAGTATGGAAACAAAGCAGGGGATTAATGGATGAAATGCAGTGATCTTTCATGAACATGGTTTTGAGAAATTTGAAATTGCATGTAAATTAATACACCTACTTCAACATTTTCTGGGTGTATATTAATTTTAATATCTTTGGAACAAAGAGTAAAGGGTACTTTTCTATCTACCATCTCTCTTCAAATCAAAGAGTTAATCTAATTCTCTAAGTTTCAAGATAACTGGGAGGAAATACACTTTTACTTTGAGTATTGATTCGTCAGAGAATATAGACATCTGTGAGTTGAGCATGGTTCAGATGGAGAACCCACTTGACACAATCTATGATAGTTGCCCATACAGCCTTTGCTTATACAGGTTAGACATTCGGACTTTATAATATCCACGAGAATCCTTTTTTTTAAAAAAAAAAATCCATTCAGTGTTGGAATGTTCTTTTAAATCAAACTTGATACTGTTTCCCTGTAACTGTCAAACCTTAGATTTGGTTCTGCTTTTGGAAATATCACAGAATGAATTGAATTTCATGTGGAAACTTTTCATAGATGCAGCATGCAGAGCTTTCAAATCACACATACCAATCTTTTGTCATGGTTCTCATATGTAGTTTTTGACAGATTTGTCTTCTTTGTCTTTCTTTGGATGCACTCTAGATTGTTAATGTATTTGTTAAGGCATAATGACCAGAAGTAAGCATATGTCTTCAAGTGTCATCTTAAAAACTCTGGCAGTGATGGTTCTTTCACCACTTTCAATCTGCAAACTAGACTGTTTATGCTGTAGCATAAGACATCTTGTCCAATTAGCCAGCACTTGCTATCTGATCACCTGCTAACCCAAAATCTCAAGTGTTTTTCACTATGAACTTCTGACAAATAAGCACCTTCTTCTGATGCTGCAGCAATATAAACACTTGAAGGAAAAAGTCACATTAAGACCATTATTGATATTTTATAGGGGTAAGATCATAGTATTTGGGAATAAAATATGATTAAAAGCCATTTAGTAAATCCTTATGTCTTTACAGAGGATAAAAGTACAACAAAATGCAAACACAATGACCAAAGAACAGAGAGAAAGGCCTAAATCCTCAGCCTTTAGATTTATAGAGAATAGAAATATTATTTAATTACTTTCTAAGGCAAAGAAGGAGCAGTAGCTGAACATTGATATACCAAAGTGGTGTGGCCACTGTCTAATTCAATCATTATTTTTATCTCTAAATTGATTTACATATGTTTCAGTCAGAGATTTGAATGGTAAAACACAACTTGATATTGCTTTGATGTAAAAGTGTAAATTGTTTTTAATGTCTTGTAAATGTTCATCTCCTGGATGTGATGGGGTCTCACTAGAATTATGCTACTCTATCATCCCCCTTCCCCCTTTTAAACACTTCTTTAATGTGGCAAAAAGGACAGAGGGGCAGAAAAAAGATGCAGTAGAACTAAGAACAGGAAACCACAGAAGAGAAACTGTTTCTTTATCTTGTTCCCCGGCAGTTATTCCTCTTATAACAGTGAGAAAGGGAAGAGGAACATTTCAGTCAGATAAGCAGCAAGAAGTACTCTGATGAGGTTGAGCACCAACTCCTTGAAGATTTTGAATGCATTTTAAGGGAAAAGAAAAGAAAAGGTCAAGATTAGTGAGAATAGTATAGAACTGTGCCTTGAGTGCGCATGTTAGGGGCAGAAAAGTGTAGCACAGCGGGATGCCTGTCTGCACACTCCCACCTCCAAGGCCCAAGGAACTAGAGAGACTCAGATTCTAATTCCGTGGGTGTGGAAAAGTTCCAGGGCTCTCAAGCTTTGTTGCTCAAGTTAGCATGTTCGAAAGTCAGGTGAATAATCTACTGACACATGGGTGAGAATGCAGGCTATGCTGCTGATCTGCTCATTTGAATCTTAGCGGATCTCTAACTAGCTGCATGTGTTGCACAATGTAGTTATCCCTTCTAAGCTCTATTTCCTCATATCTGAAATCAAATTGATAGTGAGAATAATATTGTTTTTATAACCGAACATCATAAACTTGCTTTAAAGGGAAAAAAGTAACACTCCTAAGATATTTACTCTGTACAAAGTACCCAGAAAGAGCATCCCATTCTATTTCTAATACAGAGTATTCTACTTCTTTTGGGGGGTGGGGGGGAGTCACTCCCATAGGTTCTCAGGAACTAATCCTGACTAGGTGCTCAAAGATGTATTGGAGGTGGGGTGGCATGGGGTAGAACCCAGGGTAGAACCTGGCTTCTTGCTTACAAAGCAGGAACTCCAGTCCTTGGAGACATCTCAAGCACCAGAATAGAAACTCCTCTAACATGCAATCTTTCTAAACGTGACAGGAGATCTTGCAATAACATAGGTAGCATATCTTATACATGCTGCAGTGTATATAATATACAAAAATCTGTCTTCCCAGGTATTTTCAGAACGTTTCATGGGCAGTTGCCAAAAAAAAAAAAAAAAAAAAAAAGAAAAAAAGAAAAAAAGGCAGGGCATTCACATGTAAAGGTTTTTTTGGTAAGGAAATCTTTCTCACTAGATTAGGGAACACCTTCAGCCCTTATTTTCCAAAAGCAGATCTTAAATCTTCAATCCTTTGTTCACTTAGATTTCTCAGGTAGCACTCTCCTAAAAGAATTTTCCCATTTCCCCCGACAATGCCCTTAGTTAAGATTACTTAATGTCCTTGCTAAGCTATTTGCTTAGTTTGTGGTTAACAAACATCTTTTACATACTTAAAATACGTCTTTTTTTAAAAAATGTAGTGGTACTGCTATTTATTCAGTCATTGGTTAAGCTGATTGAATTTGGCATGAACTCTGCATTACTATTTTTTTTTAATTCCGAATGCTAATTTAATTTAATTATTTTCACTTATTCATTCATTTTATTGAATCGCCGTGAGATGCAGTGACAAAACTTTCCTGTTTGAGTTTCAGTTATACAATGATTGAACACCCAACCCTTCACCAGTGCTCATCTTCTAACACCAAGGCCTTCAGTATTCCCTCCATCCCCCATTTGCCTTCCCCCTGCCTCAATGACAGAATCTCCCCCATACTCTCTTTTGTGTTGCTTGTGATGAAGAGCAGAAGATGTTGCTCAGCTGCGAGAGGGGCTGTGTGTTCTTGGAATTCTAAACTTTTAGATAATTAGGGGCTGAAGAAACCTCTGCAGCATGCTGAGCTGCTCCTTTCAGAGAGTCTTTTGTGTGTCTCTGGATCATGGCCCTTAAAGGAGCTTAAGTAGCAGCTGGAGGCAGTTTGTGGGCGTGACCTCCAGGGTCCCATGGGGGACGAGGGGATGAGAAGCACCGGCCCATACCCTATCCCCTGAGGCCTGGAGTTTGCCGTCACTGAACCCATGTACCTGCACTTCTCATTGGGTTCTGAAGGTTGGCAGGTGCTGGGGTTATTAGAGCACAGGAGGAGGGATGATGGTCGTCCCCGTCTGAGTCACCTTGGTGAGGTCGGCCTGGCTTAAAGTCTGGAGGCATGTCTGCAGTGAGCTGTTTGGTTTGGAGATACTTCTGTGTGTCTCTGGATCATGGCTCTTGTTTCCATCTTTTCCAGAGAAATAAACTATTGGCATATGCCCTGCAGAGTGTACCCGCTCACCCGGACTGCAGCTTTTGATCTCTTTCGAGATTTATGGGGCTCTGAATTAAAGCCAATAAATGAGCTTGTATAACTGAGCTGGAGATGGTTTGTGGGTGTGGCTTCCACATACCTTACTTTTGGTCTTTTAATTTCTTGGTAAACTTGGCCCCAAGTTGTTGGGGTCAGGCCAAAGGCAGACCAGCAATTTTAGGGTATCAGGAAGCCTAAAGACACTATCAGGCTGCTGATGCACCTGCGTTGCAGGTACAGATTGATCAAACTGCTTCTTAAAAATACTCCTATATAGGAGCTGGAGCAATAGTACAGCAGATAGGGCATTTGCCTTGCACGAGGCTGACCCGGTTTGAATCCCAGCATCCCATATGGTCCCCCAAGCACCGCCAGGAGTAATTTCTGAGTGCAGAGCCAGGAGTAGTCCCTGTGCATTGCTGGGTATGACTCCCCTTCCCCCCCAAAAATGCAAAAAAAGCACTCTCATATATAGAATTAAGTAACAGAGTTTTTTCTTTTTCTTTTTTCTTCTTTGTTTGAACACTATGGTTTACAACTTACAAACTTGTTCATAATACAGTTGTTATGGGCATTCAATGTTGCAACACCAATCTCACCACCAGAGTGACCTTTCTTACTCTGGTGTTCCCATTTTCTCAACCACCCTCCAAGCCTGCTCCCTTAGCAAGCAAAAAATAGTTTATTGTATGTTGCTTCTTACAACTAAATGGTTAATGGAATCATCAAGAAATACTTTGGTGGAAGAAAATTTGTGAAAATTGTTCTATCTTACCTTTGGGCCATTAAGTCCTTGTCTGAGGGTTTACAAAACTGTTGCTAATTGAGTCTCTCAATTGCTGTTTCTGTTTATTGAAGTTACTTGGCTTCTATGTGACTTTAACATCTCATTTGGTGCGCTCCTGTTGGGAGAGTCAGTGTTGTGGAATTTGGATCTATAGAACTGGACCTACGGATGAGTTTGCATAGTGGTGGGAATGTGTGTATAGTAGAGGTTTTAAAACAGCATTTAAATCACCAAATTAATTAAAGAAATGATTAAAAACCTTCTGCCACCTAGTGGCTATATATCCAAATTGCAGGTTTTGTCTCAACTTCATGCCTTTTGCAAGTTTTCAGTGAAAACTACAGTTGTGAAGTATCTGAAGGAACTAAGACTCAGTAGTTGTTACTCACAAATTTGACTACAGGTATAGAAGATATACTATATAGAAGATATACTATTGTTTCAACTTTAGAAAAGTTTGGGTGGGTTTCATTATCTTCTCCCAGAGACTGTCATTCTCACCCCGTTGCTCATGGATTTGCTCAAGCTGGCACCAGTAACTTCTCCATTTTGAGTCGTGTTGTTACTGTTTCTGGCATATTGAATATGCCACAGGTAGCTTGCCAGGCTCTGCTGTGTGGGCAAGATACTAGTGGTTGCTTGCCAGGCTCTCAGAGAGGGGCGGAGGAATAGAATCCGGGTCAGCCGCGTGCAAGGCGGTTACCGCTGTGCTATCGCTCCAGCCCCTATGGAGTTTGGGTGGGTAAGGAAGGAAAAAATCTGCAGCTAGGCTAAGAGGCTATAGATGAAAGGCAGAAATAACCAGGAAGTTACCAAATAGTTGGTTGGAGTTCTGAAATCCCATCCCTAGACCTTGAGTGTGAGACCTAGGAGGGCCCTGGTCTACTGCAGAGGGGTTCTTTAGTGAAGCCAAGTGCCTCAGTGGAGAGCTCAGGGCAAGGCTGACGAGAGAGGTCTCCTCTCTGACTCTTGGTCCCCAGTCTAGTGTTTTGGAGTCAGCTTTCAAAATTGCGGCAGGGCCCCAAAGCGGCTTCACTGTCCCCATACTTGTTTGTCTAGCTGGCTCACGTGCGTTTCACAGCTGGGATGAGCTCCAGGACGGTTTCCCAGAGTCTCAAGGTCTATTTGGAGATGTTTGTTGTCTCCTTTGAAACCCTGCTGGGTGCTTCTCCGGGTTTTTGGTGAACAGTTAGTTACTAGTTCTAGGTGTAAGAAACATATTGTTATAAGACACTCAAGCAAGAGGTTGTAGGCGGACCGCGGTGCTCTAACAGGCCTATTGTTAAAATGTTGGAGGCTCAAGATGATCAGATTAAAAAGTGATGCCAGGCCAGTAATCCGTGTTTCTGAAATAGGAATTCTTTTCTTCCTGGTGCAGTGCGGGCACTTGTCTTAAACGTTCCTACAAAGTACCACTCTTGTGCCAGAACCCTCAAATAGGCTATTGAATTATAACTCAGAAGACTTATTCTTCCGCTCCTAAAACAGTGAAAACAGTGTAGTTCTACAAAATGATTTCTGTGAAAAACAAACAAACAAAAAAAGGTTTGATCATCTGCTTTCATAAAGAATTCAAACTTTCTTTTTCTTCTTAATTTACTTCTTTTGAGATGGGGCCTGTGACACCAAGTGCTCAGGGCTCACTCCTGGCTCTGTGCTCGGGAATAACTCCTGCTGGTGCTGGAGGATTATCCTGTGGTGCCAGGGTCTAAAAGAATGGGTCAGGTGCAGCCTACCCACTGTACTATTCTCTGGCCCCTAAAATAGTAGATTTCTTAGCATAACTGTTAAATTACATTTCTTACTTTACTTTGTTCAAAACAAAAATGGTCCAAAAACGGAATCCTTCAATCCTGGGCATCCGTCCAAATTTAATACCTAATTTAATTGTGTTGTCAACCTCCACTACAACAATCCTTCTGGAACTTCTCTGAAGCACAAGAAGGTAATCTGCATGATAAAACACCATATTCTTCCTCAAAGGGAAGATGGTTTTACTTAAAGTAAATCTTTTCCTTTTGTTAATAGCCTTGCCCCACCCTTTTATGATTATAAAATCTTTCCATTTTGTGTGAGTTTTAACTATGCGCTTCTACTTATGGAAGAGATGTTTCAGCATTCAGGAAATCTTTCACTAAAGCCCGTTAAATCTTTGAATTTGTAAAGTTGTATTCTGACTGCTGCGTTCATTAATAATTAGTCAAGATCTTTGTTTTTGTCTCTCTTTGGTATTATCTGGCACTCTGATGTTTTCTTATGCATTTGTGACTGTTTTGAATAACCTGGCATTTTACAGTACAACATAGCTATTTCCACCTATTTACTTTTTATTTTTTAGCCTTCTCTTTTAAAAGTTCAATTCAATGATAAAATAATAAGCTATTTCTTCATCTGTTTTTCTAGGACAGTCTAGTTTGCCTGAGGCATCTAAACCCTGGAGACCAACCCTGAACTATCAGCTGTCTAATTTTCCACCCTCGGCTCTTCGAGAGGATATCATAACAACGGCCAACAGAGCCTTTATTGAGAGTGACAGGTGTGGATCTCACTTGGGTCATTGCAAGTATGCCTTTCCACTCTTATTCAGACTTTCCTTAAACCACGCAAACAGCAAAGCAAAAATCACCCCCAAACTCCTTCATGTGAAATTAAGTCAGTAGTATCATTGAACACATCTATTTCATTGTCCCTCTCACTGACATTTAATAAACAACCCTTAATGAATTGTGCTGCACAATAATAACTAAGCAGGCTCTGGTCCTCCTACATTCATTTAGCGGAGGAAAAAAACATTCAGATTCAACAACCATAACGAACAAATAGAGATATTAAAATTATCAATGGATATAGGAAAAGTACCAATACAAGTCATTACTTGTGTGCAGTAAATGTTGTATAAAAATGCCAGGAGAAAAGGAGTGGCGGAGATGAAATCACAATTTTCAGAAACATAGGAGAAACATATAGAACTTCCTCTTCTCCAAAAGATTTACACTTTTGAACTCTACACTGAAAGGGAGGATCTTAATGATCTTCTTCACCTACCCTTTGTCTTTTTACTCCTGAGTGGTGTTTTGAATGGCCAGTCCACAGAAGCTTATCTGGGATTGGGTGAGAACTGGGGGGTGAGGAGGCAGTGAGATGAATCTGGGGTGAGGACAGAGTGTAAGTACTCTACATTGTCCTATCTCTGATCTTGGACCCCTGGGCTGTTTCCAGATTTTTGTCTACTGAAAGGGCAAGACCCTGAGTGCCTGTGCCTGCAAGAAAGAACATCAAATCTTGTTTTGCAAAGTCTCAGGATTCCCATGCTGCCCCAGGGACTCAGTTGTTTCTCTCTCCTCTTTGAAGATGCCTCACCTACTTGGATTTTTGATGTACTTCCCCAGCCAGGTTGTGGAAAGAATTTATACAACCTCTTCGTCGCACTGTTTCCTTCCTGATACTGTAGATAGGCACACTAGTCACTTGTGTTTTTAGGGTTTTGATGCTAAACACTATGGAGAAGTTATAAAATATAATAAAAATTAAAATCATGAAAATGATACCAAAGTTGCCAAGGCCTACAAAATATTTATGTGTTTCTCCTATTGTATTCTTGTTCTAGCTTCTAGACACTGATTTACTTCTTACCTACTTTTATTTTCACGGGTGAAGCTTACAGAATTTTCTTCTGATTATCCTTCCTTGGCTTTTTAATACCAGGCTTGCTTTTAAGAAGACTTAGGAAGATTAATAGATGTCCCATCTTCGCCTGACTAGAGTAGGCTAATTAGACACCCAAACATCCTTTGATTGTAGGATACCTAAGATAATTCTTGAGCAACTCAAATGAAAATGATTACACAATTCCACTTAAAAATTTTAAATTGTTCACCTGATTTTTGCATTGTAAAGACATTATTTGCTGCATTTACATGCATATGCAATCTGCCTTGATAATTAGGAAAAAAGTATGTATATAATACATTGTTTGTTCTACTTAATTTATAAATATTCTGTTATACTGCTAAATAATTGAGAACATATACTTCTTGTGACTACAAAAGCATTCCACCATATGGATTTACTATAAACTTAACTACTTTCCTACTCATGGATTTTAATTTGGTTTCAGTTACTCAGATTTATGGAGAGTACCTCAATGAGATCTTTGTATGCCTTGGTTCCATTTATGATTGTGAACTTTATTATGTACTCAGAAGTAAAATTTCTCAAATTGATAAACAGTTTATCAATTTGATAAAAATTTTACAAAGCATCATATAAATGCCATCCTAAAAAGTTCTATCAATTTGAGACTGTTTTGATACAGTAAATTTTGCCTTATTCAAATCCTTTCTGGGTTTCTTTGGGCATATATCTATGATTTTTTTCAAGTAATCTAGACCAGGAGGTAAACAATTCCACTAGTTATATGCAAAAAATACATGGCAAAGGAATCCCACATCCACATGTTAAAGATTTAATCCAGATTGTATTTTTATGATTTTGAAAAATGTGTAAAGCAGTCTGGAAAGTGGGCTGGAGCGATAGCACAGCGGTAGGGCGTTTGCCTTGCACTCGGCTGACCTGGGTTCGGTTCCTCCGCCCCTCTCAGACAGCCCGGCAAGCTTCCGAGAGTATCTCGTCTGCGCGGCAGAGCCTGGCAAGCTATCTGTGGCATATTCGATATGCCAAAAACAATAACAAGTCTCACAATGGAGACATTACTGGTGCCTGCTCGAGCAAATCGATGAGCAACAGGATTTCCTGTTGTCCTGTTGTGTAAAGCAGTAACCTCTTGCTTACCTTCCTTAAAAATTAAGATATAGGTCCTTAGTACAGCTAACTAAACCTGGGAATGAATACAAATGCAATGCTATTACCTCATGTAAAGATCTTATTGAAATGCCTAAAATTGTCCCTAAAGTTAATCCCTAATGTCAATACCTGATGTCCCTAATGCCTAATGTCATTTACTGGTCCAGAATCTAATTCAGAATCTACATCCATTTTTCTTTTTGCATCTTTAATCTGGAAAAACTCAGGGCTCTGTTTTTAACTTTGACATTAGTTGCATTAAACAGGTGCTTTGTAAAGTATTCTGTATTTTGAGTTTGTGTGATTTTCCTTATGATTAAAAACAGAGTATACATTTCTAGTAGAATACCTCATAAGTTATTATACCTTTCTCACTGAATCTTATCAGAAGTCACATGATGTTGGTTCATAGCTACCAATTACTAGTGTGATACTAACTGTATTTTATTTAAATGAAAACTGCCAAGTAAGTTCACTAAAACCTTACTAATATATCCTCTATAACATGGGAGTATCAAGCATCATATAACTCAGCATATATATGGCAATTACATCTTCTAAATTTTAATTTCATATGATTTATAATCTACCTACTATATCAGTACAGCAATGAATGTAATATATATGACAGACATATCAATGTATATACTGAAGTGAATGCTTAAATAATTTTTGATAGTGTTACATTAGCAAAATTGTTCTGGATACCACTAATTTAGACTAATTCATGTTGTTTCCTTACCCTTAAAATATGACTTGAAGAAACACGGACAAGCTACTCTTTCATAGTTTTTCTTTTTTCTCAATATTATCTTCAAATGACATGTCTTTAATAGACTACTTTATTGTAGCACTGTAGCACTGTCGTCCCGTTGTTCATCGATTTGCTCGAGTGGGCAACAGTAATGTCTCCATTGTGAGACTTGTTGTTACTGTTTTTGGCATATTGAATATGCCACAGGTAGCTTGCCAGGCTCTGCTGTGTGGGTGGGATACTCTCGGTAGCTTGCTGGGATCTTCGAGAGGGACGGAGGAATAGTAACCATAGTAATCCTCATTAATGCTAGGATTACTTTATTAAGTTTTAAAATTATTCCTCATTCATCCCAGTGCTTCAACACTATGCATACTTACATTTTAAAGGGATCAAGGGTAATTTGATAATTTTCATATATCACACGTGATATATTACGTGCTATATTTTATTAGATTTTGTTCTCTGAATTCAGTATCTGTGCTTGGTTTATTTCTGTACCTTCCACTGTATAAACATAATGCCATGCGCATTAACAAAGCTCAGTTTAACTCTGCTTACTGACTGAATGAGAGTCTAAACATCTGGCACAATGCATAGTGAGGAAACACAATTACTTTGGTTCAATGACTGTGGCAGATACTCTCGGTTGGTTAACCAAGTCACTATTTCCAACTTCTTTCTTGCCAACCTCCAGTAAGTGCTGGGTATGTGATAATTCCAGTTAATGAAAGAGAAGGGAAAGTTTGATGTAAAGTTCTGGTAATAATTTTTGGTTTTGTCAAATAGACATTGCAATTGTGCTTTTCTCCTCCTCTGAGCTTTTGGGTGTAAAGGCAATGGCAGGAAGGCAGCATTCTTATGGACATGACTAATAGAATGAGAAAAATAGCAGTGTAAGTTCTTGTATGTTAAAGGGAGAGGGAAAAAAACGAGAAATCATTTTTTTAAAATTTTTGAACATCTGGCTATATTGGAAAATCAATTTATGTTGGTCTAAACCTTTGTAGCTAGATTTTATCCTATTTAATTATTCCTGACTTATTCTCTAATTAGAAAGACAAGCAAGAGTTGCACTTGATCTGTTCATAAAGGCTTTGTTAAGAAAGGGGATTTCATGTGCTTTTGTTTTGTTTTTGGATCCTACCTGGTCTTACACAGGGACTACTCCTAGATCTATCCTCAGCGGTCATTCTTTGGCTATGGTCAGGGGACCCTGTGGTGTTGGAGATCAAACTCAGACCTTTGTCATACAAAGCATGAGCTCTGCCAATTGCGTTATCACTCTAGTCCTTTGTATCTTTTTTGTAGTAGGAGAAATGATTTGGCTAAATAGAGTTAGAAGAAATAGAAAGTTCCATGATGTGAGGCTGCTTTGGATATTATCTGGAGATGGACAGAAGAGAGATAATGTAAAGACTCAGTTCTGAGCTTTTGCAATGGGTGAAGATATGAAATGGCAAGAGAAGAGGTCAGTGATACTCCTATATGAGAACTTTGAGAGCTGCAGCGTGAGAGTTAGGTGGAGATAATATTGCAGGCCGACCAGCATCAGGGTTGTTACAAGGATGAAAGCTGAAAGCTGCAGAGAGCTTTGATGATGTTATGACATGCCAGCAGTGGAGATAGTGGAAATTTCTGTGACATCCTAGGTGGTCAAACTGGCCTATCAATGTCCTTTCTGAGCTTCAGTTTCCTTCTGATTCTGAAATAATCAGAGAGGTTTCTATTAAGCTTTGTACATCGTGGACCACAAGAGAGTGATGAGACAATATCTGGAGTGCAGAAAACTGAAAAATTGTAGAAACTAGACATCGGTTGCTGCCAAATTATACTTCAATCGAATGAATTCACCCTGCATGCTCTACATTAAAGTAAAAGAGAATTCTTTTAGACACATTTTCCTTTTGAGGCTCAACCAATGGAAAGTATGGCTCTTAATACGATCTTATGCCTCAAGTCTTGGAATTGTTATAGCTTGGGTTTTAATGGTGTCAATAAAAAACTTTTGGCCTCCTGCTCATGGTCAGAGGCACTTTAGAAGATTCAACTCCTAACTTTTTTCAAGCCTATAGTAGTTGATGAATGTTATAGTTTGGTCTTTTCACCTGTTTCAATTGGGGAACCTTCTGCAAAAAGCTATTTTGGGTTCCAGCACATTCACTGGTAGGGGTTACTACTCAAAGCCAAACTCAATCAGTCAACAGCACTAAAAATACTCTTGGTTTCTGCCAGTCAATTTTCTTCTATTTTCACAATTAGTGGTTCTGCCTGGAAACTGCCTGCCAATATGCAAATTTCATCCAAGGGCTGATGGAAATTTGAGAATGTGTGAAGCTGTGTAAGGTTTAAGAGCAACATTATTCATTCACTATTTGAAATATTTAAGCAAATGTAAATCAAAAAAAGATGAAATCTTATTATAAGAAATGAATGGCTGCTTTCCGCTCTTTCTACAATATTCTTGATACCCATTTACATATCATTTGTAATATTAATATTATTGTAGTAAAATAAATCACATCCTTCACTTTTACATTTTTAATTACATTTTACTACATTTGTTCTTTTGTTTATAGTTCAGTAATAAAATATTTATTACATCTTACATATATGATGGTGTTTCTGTATTTTAATCAGATTTTATACATAATCTTTTCTCCCTTTTTTAGTATCTTTTTTTTATGACCCTACACACCACAGGATGTTGTTTTGTGGAAAACCTCATTATTTTTTAATGCATGGCTATTTATTAATGTATTGTGTATATAACACACTATGCATTTCTTTGAATTGATGAATACATTTACATCCACTTGAGAATAAAAATTCCCTTAAGGGCCAATCTCACATTTCTCTCGCTGTGCTGCCAGAAGCCGGTACTGATTATTTTTCTTGTTTTGTTGAGGAGAAAGGAGAATGAAAAGGAGAGAAAGAGACAGAAAAAAAAGAGAGAGGTACAATGAGCGGCATTTTAAAATTTCATTTTCTGAGAAACCTTCTTCCTGAGGTAAAAAATTAATGCCTCATTGCAAAATGGAATTTTCAGAGCATGGAAATTAATTTATTCTTTGCAAAATCTTATATTTGATATGCATTTTGTGTTTTGCACCTGACCTGCTGTTTCTCAAGTTATTTCCCATTGTGTTTGTCGAACTGTTTGCTCTGTTGCTCCACAGCACTGCACTTAGAGGATTAGATATTAATTGAATGATGAGTGAAGAACACAGTTAACTGCAATAGCAGGTACAAGTGAATACAGTTCCACAGCTCTGAAAAACAAAGAATTTCTCATTTAAGACTCTGATACTTAACAGGAGAACAAGCCTTGTAAAGTCAGAGTCCTTGTAAACTGCCAGAGTGACATAGTTGGAAACAGTATCTGTCTCCAAACTTAATTCATCTGGTGCTTATACTAATTGAGTTTTTTTTTTTCTCCCCCCTCCTGGGACTGGCTGGGGATAAACTCTAGCCAGGCATCTTGCTAGGCATTCTTCCTCATGACCTTTGAAATCCTTTAGTGACAATAATTTAAGTTTTTTTTCAGAACTGCATAGAAAAGTATCACTTGTATCACTTGTAGTCCCATTGATCTTCGATTTGCTTGAGCGGGCGCCAGTAACGTCTCCATTTGTCCCTGTCGCAAGCTAGTGCAGCCCAATGATATCTGCTTGCTCCAGGAACAGGAAGAACCTCAAATCATTCATTCAGACATTTGACGAAGAAATCTCACCATCTAGTTGGTGGGCGGCTACGAGGTCTTCTGACCACAGAAAAATATTTAGCATAAAAGACTGAGAAAACCAATGGCCAAGAGTAGTAATTATTCTGGGTTCTAGTGAGTTCACGCTAGGCTTAGGTGGAGGAGATGGAAGCGAGTCCAGGATGGTAGGGAGGTTGGGAGCAAGTTTCTTCTCATGTTTTTCGGAGCATGTTTCTCGATCTTTTACTGATGTTGGTCCCCTTGTGACCGTGTTTCCTTCCTGTGCCCCTTGTGCGGTTGCTTGGCCCTGTAGTGCTGTGTTCTGGCCCTCATTTGTCACGATTTTCATCTCTGGTCTGCTTAGAATATCCTGGGTGCCCATTGGGGGTCATATGGCTCCTGTTTTCTCCTCTAAAGAGAGTCATTCTGGATGTTGCAGAGAGAAAATATGATGCAGAAGAAGGTTCCTGTGTAACCTTTTCCTCTTTCCTCTCAGGCAATTTTGCAAGTATCTGTGGGCAATTCCCTCTGTTTCAAATACTTCTCTGTTCCTAAGAAATAGATCTGACTTTCATATAATATGAAGAAAATGTAGAACAGAAAATTTATTGTAATCTCCAATTGCAATAAATAGGTCAATTTGACAGTGTATTCAGCAAATATTAATATTAGGTCTTTTTAAAGAAACAATGTGCTAGAAGGAGATTTCATCAAGCTCATTTTTTAAAAAACGATTTTTATGCATACGCTTCCTAATGGTTTGTATGAAAGCCCTCGACTCCAGTTTGGAGTAGTGAACCCACTTCATGTTCACCTAGGGTATACATTTTTTTTGCAAACTGCTCTCTTCTCTTTGGGAAGGGTCTCCCACGTGATGCTCGGTGAGCCCAGGAATAGCCTTGTGATTCTCTGCTAAGCGACAGTTTAATTAATGCTTATGCCAGAGGATGTGGTGTTGCTGTATCCTGTGTTGTCAGGAACTATCAAGGCCTCTCTGGTGGTGCTCCAAGGCATCCATGCTACACGGATCCTGTGATGCATGGATGCAGGGAGGGAGGGGTTGTGATGCCAGGGTCAAACCAGGGTTGACTGTGTACAAGGCATATGCCCTAATTCCATAAGGTAGCATTTTAATAATTTGGGAATACATACTCATAGAATCTGGACCTATGTTTTATAAATAGTAGAGTAGCCTAACATGTTCAGTTGTTAAAACCTCAGGGTCTATGGGTGGGTGGCAGTAGGGTGGGGCAGGGTCAGGCCACACCTGGTGGTGATCCGGGGCTATTCCTGGCCTGTACTCAGGGTGGGACCCTATGCATGTTTGGTTGATCATATCAAGGCTGTGCCACACAATGCAAGTGTGTTAAACCCTTTGTTCTCTCTCTAGTCCTATCCTTGTGCATTTATGTCATTCTTAACATGCTTCATAATAGGTGCTCACTCATCAAATGAACGAATGGCATCTTCAACTAGCTTTTATTTCTATGCTTTTAAAATCTTTTTAGTTTTCACAGGAAATTTGGAAAGATTTCTTAAAGTACTTTAATCTTTCAGAGGCTGCTTGTTACATTGCTGCCCGAATCATGTGTTTAACTAAAAGGCCATGCAAATTTTCTTGGTCTACGAGTAAGCCTCATCCCACTTCTTCCAGACTCAAGATTCCACCTTGAAATACTTGTTTATTGCTAAGTACTTTACTCTTCTGACCTTTCCAGAACCTTCTCCCACAAGCCAGGGCCAGTTAATAGAACATGACTCAATGCCATTAGATATCTCCCTCATCCTCATTTCTCCCTTATCTCCTTTCCCTACTCACCTACTCTCCCTTTGACAGGTTTTGGGTTTTCAGCACTTCGCTATAATAGCACTTGTGTAGATTTCTGTTGTTCAGTGTTTGTTTTGATATTTTTTGTTAGTGCTATACAATCAATGTCAGCTATAGGGGACTAAGTAGTCATCATGAATGCTTAGAAGGGTCCCTTTAGGATAGTTTTGTTGTCTTTGCCACAAAGTATTATGGGTTTTCAAGTCTGTTGAATCATTAACAAATCAAGCAACACCTACTTCAAACTGTCCAATGTAATATATACTTAACCATTAGAGTGTGCTTAACAGAGACATGTGGAATTCTTCTATGTTCCTCTGAATGGGGGGGCGGGGAGATAAACTGAGTGAAGTGGGTTATTTGACATGATGTATGCTCATATTTATTCCATTCACCAAATTGGATTGTGTGTGTGTGTGTGTCTGTCTCTCTGTCTGTCCATGTGCATTTAGAGGTTACGTAGAACCAGACTGGTACTCAAGTAGCAGCTGCAAATGAGGAAGAACATGGTTTTTGTTGTTGAAGGGCACAATGGCATAAGTCTAGTCCAAGGAGTGAAATTGGGAAGTGAAATGTGACAGCACTGATAATTTATTTAAAGGTCCCTGCACTAATAATACCTGTGGACAATCTAGTTATCCTTTGTCCCCAGGTAAGCCATCAAAAATGCTCTACAGATGCATTTTGTAACAAGTTTGTGATCAAAGATTTCTGCTATTATACAGAATACTTTTATAGAATATAAACCTTACTTAACGATACTATATTTTCCCCACTTTTGAAAGTGTATGAAAGGAAGTCTGATTTCATAAAACTACTACCAACTGACTAAAAGTAAATAATTTTATCAATAAGTTTGTTCTGTTTATTTGTTTTTTATGCAACAAGGAAGTTAGACCAACTTCTTCTCTGAGGGATGTACTGGAACGTGAACCAAAACAATGCCTAATGTGCTGCCATATTCACACCTTACTGTCCTACTTGACTCCACCAACTCTCCTGATTGCTTTCAATGCCTTTGGGTACTGGAAACCAGCATTTATTTGTTAGCAACTTTGTCTCCTCTTGCTTCATACCTAGGTGCATTTTGCTGCTACCAATGATAGATGTTCTAGACATTTTGATTTTCTTCCATTTGTTTTTACCAGCTTATCTATTTGTCAAAATGCGAGGATGAAGAAAATCAGATTTCAAAACTGTGTCATGGTTATTTAAGAAATGTTGAGAGTTGCTTGCTCTTCAAGCCAGTGTTCTCCCTTAAACTCTCATCTTGCTTGCTTGTATCTTTGCTTGCTTGCTTTTTCCATTCTGAAGAAGCAAATATTTTCTCCTGAAAGTGTATTTCCTCTCTTCTCTCTCCTCACATGTTTCTAAGCAAGTTTTGGTCAGTAAATTTATCCTACTTCACTAAAAGCTAAGAAATATTGAAAGTAATGAAAGACAAATAAACTTCACTTTTTCTTGCTTTTAATTTTAGCACATGATATACTATATATAGATATCATCTTTAAAAACAACTTTGAATGACTTATGCAATCGTCATGCAAGTTAAAATGTGATTTTATGACAAAAACTGAAAATTCAAAATATGTACCAATGAAAATTATACATTCAGATTAGTTTTACTTTCCATATTAAGTATCATTTGCTTTGGTTTTTCTCCATAGCTGTCTGGCAAATGAGTAAATTTCTAATCAACTGTGCTTTAAAAGAGTTAACACTGTTCCTTAACTTATGACTTGCATTGGAAAAATCTAAGATAGCAGGAAAAACTTTCCCCTTAAACTGCTAGGTAGATGTGTTACGTGGAAAAAGAAATACAAAATTAACATTATCATTGCTATTATCTGGTTTGGGCCCACACTGGGTGGTATTCAAAACTTATTCCTGGATCTGTGCTCAGGGATCACTCCAGGTGGGTGGGCTGGGGGGAGGGGGGGACCATAATCAGTTTTGGGGATTGAACCTGGTTGTACATGTTCAAGGCAAGTGCCTTACCTGCTGTATTATCTTTCTGGCTCAGACATTAATGTCTTTAGAAATGTTCAAATTGAGGGGCAAAAGGTATGTTAAACAAAAAGAATTTCATGTAATGTCAAGCTGTCCTTTCTAGCGATCAAAAGATCTATAATGTGCTGGAGTAAAAATATTTAGTACCAGCTAACATCCTCTATTAATATTTTGTTTTGTTTAAATGTTCTTAATATATACAAAGCATTTTATTTTTTTTATTTTATTTTATTTTTTGCTTTTTGGGTCACACCTGGCAATGCACAGGGGTTACTCCTGGCTCTGCACTCAGGAATTACCCCTGGCTGTGCTCAGGGGACCATATGGGATGCTGGGATTTGAACCCGGGTCGACCGCGTGCAAGGCAAACGCCCCACCCGCTGTGCTATCTCTCCAGCCCCTATACAAAGCATTTTAAATGTTATGCATCAATTATATTTTATATTTGTGTGTAAAATTAAACTATTAAATTTTAAATTATATGAAAAATTATATATTTTAAAATAAGTTAATGATTTATGATATATTATAAATAATATTTTAATCAAATAATGTTTTTCAAATTGTCACAGTGGTGGCTTTATGAAAAGATAATATCTCATTAATTTTAACTTAAATTTCAAGAAAGTCATGCATCGAATTTTTGTTGTTCTTGACAATAAGAATGCTATGTAATAAAAGTAGTTAGCTCTATGTCCATAGAATGTAAGGTCAAGATATTATTACTACTATGAGATATGCATAAAAGCATAAACATGGCCTTAAAATAATATTTATGGAATATTTATTAATATATGAGTGGTTTGAATTGTTTTATCTTTCTAGTTCATTTAATAGGTTCAGATAGTCATGCATACTACTAAATTTAATTACATTTTTCTAAAACTGTCAATGTCACTGTCATCCCGTTGTTCATTGATTTGCTTGAGCGGGCACCAGTAACATCTCCATTGTGAGACTTGTTACTGTTTTTGGCATATACAATACGCCACGGGTAGCTTGCCAGGCTCTGCCATGCGGGCAGGATACTCTCAGTGTAGCTTGCCAGGCTCTCTGAGAGGGGTGGAGGAATCGAACTCTGGTTAGCTGCGTGCAAGGCAAATGCCCTACCCGCTGTGCTAAAGCTATAAAGTGCAGTATCCAAATCAGCCAAATGACTGCATGTTCTGCAACTTGCATCTTATGCATCTTTGCATCTTTGCAAATCTCATATAATAAAAGTAGCACATTGCATTGCACATTTCATTTTACTAAGATTATCAGATAAAATATTTGAAATGTACATCAGATATATACTTTCTTTGGAGTTAGCATATATTTGATGTTCAGGAAAGAGGAGAATTTAAAAATGTATGGAACACAACTATTGGGAAGAAAGAAGTGCCCAAGATAGAGATCACAATGTCAAGGGGATGCATTTACCTTGAGTAAATTCTGATGAATTAAGTTTATATATTTTCCTTGTGTTTTGAGTTTTAAATAAAACATCTAGGTGGAAGAGTTCATAATTCAGCTAGGAATGAAATAAATTGAAGCTAACTAGAAATAAAAATTTATGTTTCTCTTCTCTAAGTGAGTAACTTCAAAAGGTTTGGAGAGTGAAAAATGGCTATGCCAGAATTTTCTAGAATCTGAAACACCCTTCTCTGTATTTTCTAAGTAATTTAAATGGGGTCATATAATATAATTTTGTTAGAAAATAAGTGGCTCAGATAAACATCTAAAATATAGTAGTTATAAAAAGCAACAGTTGTCTACATCAGGAATATTATATGGTATAAGGTAATGCATAAAATAATTCATCAATTACCAATTATGCAAATATTTAGGCCAGTAGGCATTATAAATAATTGCTTGCTTTGGAAATCTTTCTTATATTCTGAGTATCAAATATATGTACCCTAGCCAACTTATTTCTTCCTTCCAGAGAGTGCATTTAATCAATGTTTACAACAAGTAGACCGCAAGAGACTTCGTTTGACATGGGAGATTAAATTTTGCAATTTGTTTCAATAAACATATGAAGGTTAAATAATTATGTTGACTTTTAATGCTGAATTCATTGAAAGATTTTTGAGGATCAGATGTTAAGAAAAATTTAAAAATGAGCCTAAGATGTATGTTTATAGGCAAACAAATGAAAGACTTGTATTTAATTTCCAAAACTCTTCATAAATATTTCCTTTCCACTTATGAACCATATTTCATCTGGAAAATATCCAGAATTTTTAAGAAATAGTTGTCTTGAATAACAAACACTTGACTCTGATTACAGAGGTTACTAAGTCATGGACGTAGAGAGATTAGAGGGAAAAAGCTTAGACTAGAAGTGACACAAAGACAGTGTGCAGGGTTTTCCACACATCCACTGTTGGGGAAGGAGCAGTAATTTTGTATATTAACAACACCAACAAGAGACATTAATGTTATTTTACCACAATAAAGCAAAGAACATATTGAATTAAAATATTTTAATGAAAACTCTTAGTAATATAAAAGTGAACTGAACATATTGAATTAAAATATTTTAATGAAAACTCTTAGTAATATAAAAGTGAACTTAAAAGTTTCGGGTAGAATAAAGCAAAACACTGGTATTGTCCTAACTCTAAATTTTCTTTTTTTCTTTTTGGGTCACACCCGGCAATGCACAGGGGTTACTCCTGGCTCATGCACTCAGGAACTACTACTGGTGGTACTCGGGGAACCAGATGGGATGCTGAGAATCAAACCCTGGTTGGCTGTGTGCAAGGCAAACACCCTACCCACTATGCTCTCTCCAGCCCCATAACACTAGATTTTCAAGATTCAAGATTAATGAACCTTTCCCTAACTTCTCTGGGGACCCTGAATCTATGGTTCAACCTCTCAAGTCACTTAAGACAAATAGTTGGCTCTAAGTTGAGAAAGTGACTCAGATATAAGAAGCAACATAAAAGGTTTTAGTGGTTCTGCCTCTTTTCATTAGATTTACTCTTTTTCATTAGAAACACTCTGTCTCTTGTTCATTACATTTGAATGTGAGGAGGTAAAGTACAATTAATGTATGAATTTGTACCTTTGAAAGGTTTGCTGAAAATGGATTCTTTATGGATGAGATGTACTTGAAGGACAACTGGGACCAGGTTATATGATGTCTTGAAGCTTGTATGTTTGTTTATACCCCCAGTTATGACGCTTAGTTGTTAATTTTATTCTAAGATTATTTTGAGGGATATTTTATGTCATTGTAAATACCCTTAATAATATAGTAGCTTTGATGTGGGTGACTTGTTTTTTATATATATAAGAAATGCTAGAAAACAAAACTAAGGAGGAAGTCTAAGACCCAGTCAAAGCTACGAACATCACTGTATCACTGTATCACTGTCATCCAGTTCTTCATCAATTTACTCGAGCAGGCACCAGTAATGTCTCTATTACACTCAGCCCTGAGATTCTAGGAGCCTCTCCTTACTCTTCTTTCCCAAAGATTGGAGGCTCTTACAGGGTCAGGGGATGACATCTATCGTTACTGTTTTTGGCATATTGAATACGCCATGGGTAGCTTGCAGGCTCTGCCGTGCAGGCGGGATACTCTCAGTAGCTTGCCGGGCTCTCCGAGAGGAATGTATATATCTTTTACTGTATTTGGGATATGAATATTCCATGGGGAGCTTGCAAGGCTCTCCTGTGCAGGCAATAGACTCTTGGTAGCCTGTCAGGTTCTCCAAGAGGGAGAACAAGGCTATTAGATGTCGCTTCCGGGAGCTTGGTCTTATAGTCTCTGGATGTTGAGCATTGCTGGGGGCAGTTTGTGGGTGTGGCTGCCTAGCTACTGGAACATTGGGGGTCTGGGTGGAGAAGGCCCAGTCCCAATCCGAGCAGGCTTGGAGATCTCAGCCCCGATCCCCACACACCTGGGTTCCTCTACTGGGCCCTTCATGCGTGAGGCTCGTCTGAACGTGTGGAGAGTGGCCTTGAGCATGGCTGTGGCTGGGTTCCAGAGGTTTTCAACTGTCAAGGCTATTCTTGAGGCGGGGAGGGAAAGGCAAACTGTCCCCTCTGAGGGGCCCTGGTGAAGACAGCCAGGCGGGGGTTGGAGGGGGGGTGCGGCAAGAGACTCTGTGTCACTTTCTTCTGGGAGCTTGGTCTTATAGTCTCTGGATGTTGGCCATTGGTGGGATTACACAGCGCCGGGGGCAGTCTGAACATACTTTATCTAATTTTTAGGATGTTTTCTGGGTCAATATGAATCTCTATAACCCTGAACTCGATTTCAAGTCCTCAAAGTTTGCGTCTTGTTTTATGTGCATCTTTGATCTAATATTTCACGTGGGAACTGCTTGGTGTGAAATACTATTGCCTAAAGTATGAGTAGAAGATACTACATAATCCAGTGACTGGGCATCTTTATGAAAAACTTTAGTTGTCCATAAATGTGCAAAGATGAACCATAATGATTTTTTAAAAATGATAGTCTTTGGGGCCAGGAGATAGTACAATGGTTAGACCTGTGTTTGTTTTCTGCCATCTGTGCTTTCCAGAGCATAGTGGGAGGCAGGCCTGGAGGCTCCCAATCATCTTCTGAGTGTGACCCTGGTGGCCTCCTGCACTATCCTGATGCCTTTCAGCACCATAGTGCTAGAACAGCTTCATATTCTTGGACCCTTGTACTGAACTGCAGTCCTGGTTGGCTGAGAATCACCCGTGGTTCCCCTGAACCTCTTGAGTAAAACTTGGGAAGTGAAAGAAAAGGAAAAAGATGCACTCTGTACTCCTACTCTCCATTTTCATATTTTTGCTACCTTTCTCAGGAAGAGTTAAATGTAGACTCCATATGAAATTTTACTTCTCTGCACTCATTTTTAGGCCCAAGAAGAAGCATCTCTGTGAAATCCAACTTTATATAGACTTTCTTTGAAGTGCCTCCCTATGACCCCAAACTCCTTAATGTCTATCTAACAGTGATAACAATTCTTTATCTTATCAATCATTTACAGGCAAAATCAACCTTAGAGAAGTACTGCTCATGCTTTTGTTTATAAGTGGGTTTACTGAACTCAAAGAAGAAAGTCTTTTAAGAGAAAGTCCTGAGAGATAAGAACATGGATAAGATGCTGGCCTTGCCCAGATTGATCCTTGGCATCTCATAGGGTCCCTTGAGCACAACTTGGGTTGACTCCTGAGCACAGAGCAAGGAGTAGACACAGAGCACCTCAAGGTGTGGTCCAATCTCCCACAATCCCCAAGCCCCCCAAATCAAAACCAAGTTTCTGTCAGCATTTGGTGTGGAATGTTAAGTAAATATAAACACAGACTTCTGCCTCAAAATTCAAAGATCCACAGCCCTTTCTAAGAACTATCAATGCTCTGCTCTTTGTTCCCTGTGCTTTTCACCTTTCTTCGATGCCATTCCTCCCACAGTATCCCCCTACACACACACACACACACACACACACACATATATGCGCGCACTCAGGCACGTGCACACACACGCACACATGCACACTCCTTGCAGTTCTTTCTTTGCACTAGGCCTACTTGTACATTTTTTGTTTTTTGTTTTTTTCTGGGTTAGAACTTGCCAAGCAACTTGTTTGGATTACTATAAATTTTTGCTCACGACAGGAAAAAGCACAAATACTCACGAAAAACTCGTTTTCTTCCTCTGATGTGAAGAAAATAGAAGGCAGTAGTTGGCGGCTTAAGCATATTAGAGTCTGTTATTAGTTAATAAAATATGTCCATGTTTACTGTTATTTATGAAAATGTCTTGTGCCATTCCAAATATTTTGTAGTCTTCCAAGCTGTCAAGAAGGAAAAAAAATCTGAAAGGATATTTTTAGTGTGATTTTAAGCTTTGTAAAATTAGCTTCTGTTTGTACTTTGTGTAGAACAATAAGACATCTTTCCCCAAAGTTAACCGTCAATTCACCTACTGCAACTTGCCCCCTGCAACTGCTCAGGCGAAAGAGAAGGGAAGTCTCTGTAGAGTATACAAATGTTGATTTAGTCTGATGCACACAGGAAACATACAGTCTCATAATGCAGTGTTACTACAACAAAAATTCTTTTTCAGAAAGAGAACTCTTCCGGCACGGTGCCACAGTGTGATCATCCTCTTAGGACTGGATGACAAAGTCATCAAATCCCTTAATGGTAGCGACTCCTACAACAACACTAGTCTCCCCTTCTGTGTGTTTCCAGCACTGCTCCAAAACATGCCAACATCTCCCGGGAACTATATCATATGAAAGTATACATTTCCTACTTCCCACCTTTCCACATCCTATTTTCTAAATGTTTTATTTTAGAAGATTCTTTTTTTTTTTTTTTGCTTTTTGGGTCACACCTGGTGATGCTCAGGTGTCACTCCTGGCTCTGCACTCAGGAATTACCCCTGGCAGTGCTCAGGGGACCATATGGGATGCTGGGAATTAAACTCGGGTTGGCCGAGAGCAAGACAAATGCCCTACTCGCTGTACTATTGCTCCAACCCCTAGAAGATTTTATAAAAAGTAAAATTTCTCTTTTAAGAATAACTTATGAGAACATAAACTCAACAAGAGAGCACCTGTATTAAAAGAGATGATTTTTTTTTTTGTTTCTTTTGCAAACATCTTTGTTTGCATTCCCAGGTGAAGACTAATGCTGAGTAAGAATCAGGGGAGGGTTTATATTGGGCTTGTGGATTATGGTTTTAACTAGTCATTGTCTCTGTGGGACAAAAATGCTTTAGATTATAGTAGGACAGTACAGTTCTCATATTCATAATAAGATCGAAGTTACAAGCACTTCAAGGTACTTGTGAGAATTTTTATGTCCCTTTGTAGTATGACATTGTTCTGTGCTAAGAAATTAGTCCTGGCAATGCTCCAGGAACTGCATTGGTTTTGGGGACTGAACATGGGTCTACTGCATGCAAGGCAAGACTTTACCCACTCTACTATTATTCTGGTCCCCATTATGCCATTGTTGGATATTTTTGCTATAAAGGACAGTTTAAGTCTCTGTGTTAACTAGTAACTGGATATTTTTCTACCATATGTGTGCCTTACAAGCATGATTTTGAGAAAGTATTCACTCCCTAATAACATCACCCAGATGTTGTCACAATACACTCAAGTTTGACTCAGAATTCTTTATACAGCTAGAAAAAGAAAAAAAATAATATTTTGATGTTATTCAATAGCACCTAGTGGAAATCAATGGCATATAGTTGAGGATTAGAGGAAAAAATATTATTCCATGTTTTTCTTCATACTTTTTTAAGAAAAAATGACAAATTTAAAGCATATCATTATATTAAAAAATTATTTAATGATTCAGTATTCTACATTTTTTCCTTGATTTCTTTAACCTCTAGTGCATTTGACAGTCTAATTTGACAATTTTGTTTGGATGTGCTATGACACTTCAAATGGAGATAATTCCCCAGATATGCTTCTGACCTGACAAAGTCTTAACAACCCCCTGTACTCACATCCACAGGCTGGTCAAACCTGTTAGCTATGCCTGATCCTTTAATTCATCTCACTTCTATTTTCTAACCGTTGTTGGTGCCATCAATTTGAGAACGACAACAGGGTCTGTTTGTTCTGTCATTTATTATGGCAATTGTCTTAATTTATTTTTGGACTCAAGGATGAGTTTTGAAAACTTTAGCCCTAAGTTATCTACCTAGTCACAGTGGTCAGTCTTACAAAGATGGGAGATGGGAGAGAACAATAATGGAAACAAATCAATTTCTCTCAAGGATTTTTGCCTGCATTATACCAAGAGTGCAGAGGTTATCATCTGGTAGGCATTTTAACTTTGAAGGTGTCCTCAATGTGTTAGACCAGAGGAACACACAGCCCTGCATTGCTATCTTCCAGAGTGGAAATGCTCCTTCTTTGAGGGAGAAAAGTGGGTAGGCTAAAGGTCAAAAGGCTTGTTGCTACAAAAATGTAGAAGAAGCATCAGTCTATTTAATAGGAAATGTGGAGCCTTTTTGTTCCATTTGAAAAAACTAAATGCAACGTTTCACCCATCTCCAAGTGATTTGCTCTTGCTATTTATTATGGCAATGGTCCGTGGCAAAACTATCTAATAATTCAGTGATCTAATTTTAGCTTGTTAGCAAAGAATATGTATTAATAGAGTGAATTAATGTAATTGATAGGAAATCAATATTTAAATCCTTTGAAACTTAATTCCTCAAATGTCTTGCTTTCTAGACTTAATGTATTAAGTAACAATCTGTTTCTCTGATTGGGGCAGAAGATAGCTGAAGCATATGTCTATCATATGTAGGGCTCTTACCCAACCCCCTGCTCTATGCTCTATTTGAACATCTATTTGTTGTTGGTGACTGGGCCTGAGCACCCCTGGGTATGACAAATATAAAAAAAAATTGCTGAATTCCTCAATGTTTAATCAGTTTATTTATTTATTTATTTTTTGCTTTTTGGGTCACACCCAGTGATACCCAGGGGTTACTCCTGGCTCTGCACTCAGGAACTACTTCTCGCTCCGGGAACTATATGGGATATTGGGAATCAAACCCAGGTCAGCCACGTGCACGGCAAATGCCCTACCTGCTATACTATCATTACAGCCCTGCATTTTGAAATAGCTTAGTTGCATTTACTTGGCATTTAGTAATTATTATTCTTCAGGGTAACTTGAATTTACATTTAAAACAGCTTTCCATTTTATTATCTCTTAAAATCACAACACAAAATAGTACATCTTACATACTTAATACATCAACTCAAGAAGAATCTTTATTTTTCTACCTCCCAGTCTTTCATAAGCTGTGAAGAAAATGCATGGTAGTTAATGGTAAGGATTCCTCCAAACCTTCCAACTATTACTGCTTTGAACTTCGTGAATCACAAGTAGATCTGCCACTAGACTTAGTCTTATTAGCTTTGACTTTGAAATATGTACTCTGCACTATAGTGACTGAGATCATTCTCCAAATGATAGCTCTAGTTCATTTGAATTTTCCTCCATTGCTGTGTCCATACCTTAGAAGAAAGGGGAAAAGGTGATGATGGTGATGATATGCTCTAAGTCAAAATTACTTTTTAAGTAGTTCTCAAAATTTCTCCTCACCAGAGTTCTCTTTCCAGGGCAGTTCACAATGCATCTATTCCTTCCTGGATTGATTTAGCAATCTCTAAACCTGTCTTTTTTTCAATTTTCATGTATCTCTACTTCATTGTAACTTTGCAACTAACACATCTTTGGGGTATTTGTTTTTGGCCCACACCTGGCTATGTTAAAGCTTACTCCTGGCTCTAAGCTTAGGGATAACTCCAGGTGGGTTTTGGGATAGAGGATTATCAGTGTTTAAATCATTTGAAACGTAATTTCTAGAATTTCTTACTTTTCTGACTAATGTATTAATAAACAATCTGTTTCTCTGACTTAAAGAAGTGTTTGGTGGCATGCCAGAATTGAACCTGAGTAAGCCACATGCAAACAAGCACCACATACACTGTACTATCTCCCCGGCCCCACTAACAGAATTATTTTTTAAATTTTATTAGCGAATCATTGTGAGGTACAGTTACAGACTTACAAACTTCTGTGCCTGTGTTTCAGTCATACAGTGATCGAGTACCTATTCCACCATCAGTGTCTATATTCCACCACCGATAGTCCCAGCATCCCTCCCACCACCCCCACCCCATCCCCTCCACCCCACCCTGCCTCTGTGGTAGGGCATTCCTTTTTGCTCTCTCTCTCTCTCTCTACTTTTGGGTGTTTTTGTTTGCAATAGAGATATTAAATGGTCATCATGTTTGGCCTATAGTCTACTTTCAGCCCGCATCTCCATCCTGAGCAGGCCCTCCTAGCAGCTTTACTTGGTGATCCCTTCTCTATCTGAGTTGTCTTTCTCCCCAGCACGTGAGGCTGGCTTCTAACTGTGGAGTGATCCTCCTGGTACTTACCTCTACTGTTCTTGGGTGTTATTCTCCCATTCTCCACTAACAGAAATTTTAAAAGCATAGTCCATTATGTTTATCTGTGTTGTATTTTCTTACAGTAAAATAAGAAAAGAAATCTCCCATAATTTTAACATGTTATGTTATGTATTTTGTGGAAATATCTTTTTTGTGTTCACCTATCCTTTATCATCTAAGTCTTTACCCTTGTGTAGCATGACAACATGTATATGTCACTGTTTGCATTCCCTGATATTTCTTGTCTCTTGTCTCTATGTCATGAAAAGTGCTTATTTATATGTCTAGAAACACTTTCTCATTTTTTTGTGTTTGGAATTAATTTATACTCAATTCAAACATAAACTTTACTTTCTGGTCTTCTTTCACTGAGTTAAAGATGTCTTCTTCTCTATATCTATAAGCCGTTCATATGACAGTATTTTAAGAATTTAAAAGACTAACTCCTAAAGATACCACTTTCTAAAGTTTTCAACCAGCATGGATCAGACTGCTTGAAAAATTACATGGATGGACTTTACGGGTAGAGATGAAATAAATATTTATTCAAATAATGGATGAATCAAGGGAACTATGTTTTTAGCAATTTTATTATAGAAAATGGAACTCTAAGGGAGAGGAAGAGTGATATGTCATATGCATCAAAATAATTATTCTTATACATTGACAAAAATGCACGGTATTTGTAAAGAACTGATAAAATTTGATAGTTCATACTCCAGATAAACTAAACCCCCCCTCCTTATAATTTTTGCAACACTGTCACCTTTACCCCTGATTACTGTTCCATGGCCTGTTTGACCTCTCCTTATTTCTGTACCTCATTCTTCATTTATTCTCATCAGCAGGCTTCTGCTTTTCTCTTAACCTTATGTCTATTTTTAACAGTCTCATAACTCCTTCTATTTTCATCAATCTGATTTCTCTATCATAGTGCTGATCTAGACCAGAGAGGAAAAATATATCATTTGTGGATATTATACTTCAAAACGAGATCCAGGGGAATTGAGATTCAATTTGGATTTGGGATTCTATTGCTTTTTAAAATATGCCAGGAGATTTGTACTCCTTTAAATATAAAATAATGTTTATTGCTGTTTTTAATTTGCATGCTTAAAATGTTCAGATCCTATTTATTCCAGGGTCTTGCCTAGAATTCTGGTAATTGATTCCAGGTGAAAGAGTGAACCTGGGAATGTCACATGAATAGAATTCTGAGCCTTTATAACAGTGGATAAATAAATTGAAATTTAATACTAGGACCATTCCAGTTATGCTTTTTAATTAAGACATTTCAATCAATAAAGCACAGAAAGTACTTAGTTTCTAATACTAACTATAAAACAAACAATGCACAACTTAGAGTAATTCTTTATAAACTAAGCATTCATTCTTATCTGAATCTTCCTCATAAAAACCATTAGTTAAATGATACTTATTCTAAGAATATTTTAAATATATTTTGTTTTAAAAATAAATAAAAAATGATCACTGCAACCTCCACTAATTTTGCCATTTGTTTTTTTTTTTGGAAAACTTTTGCATTTTATTTCTATTTTTTAACTTAAACCTCATAAAAACTTATAAGGTAGGCATTTCTTTACTTTGTTAATTCTCAGAGGAGATTCTCAGAGGAGATGGTGTCATACTCTGTGGTACTCCTGGCTTATTCCTGACTCTGTGCTCAGGGATCGCTCCTGGCAGTTCTCAGGGCCCATACATGATACTGGGAATCAAACCAGTGTTGACCACCTGCACATAAACACCTTAACACTTTTACCATCTCTCTGGCCAGAAATCCATGCATTAAACCCTCAGCTTCTCCTGCATTGCCATCTGCATATAGATATTGCCTCCTTACTCAGAGTTGGAAATTTCTCTTGACTAACTCTTTAGCTCTATTGCTTCGAGACTTCGATACATCTCAGCATCAACTTTCTTCGTGATTTTTTCATGTGGTCAGTCATTAGATGCAACATCAAAGCACTGTAGCCAAATATATTATCCCTAAACACTACCACCACCACAAAGAAAGGGAAGAAAGAAGAAAGGGAAAAGTTGCTTCATCTTTTTAATGTTCCATTTCTGGAGTCATCATTATAAAAACACAGAGGAAATTAAATAATATCTGAGGGTTAGTTACTAGGGGATTTACCATATACTGTCAGACAGAAGAATTGCAGCAGGAATTAATTCAAATCCAGATTTCATGGTCTTGTCTTATAGATCATTTTTAGTAAGTCTGAGATAGCGTTTAGTTCTCTATATAAGAAAAAGCACCCCAAATTTTAATGTCAGTGATACATTAAATATAATTTTGAGAACTGCCTTGATCCTACATAACACTGTTCAATGGGAAGATAATGTAGCTTCTGAGTGGGTAATTCAAAATATTGTAGTGATAACATTTTTTTAAAAAATGAAGAGAATGGCCCCAGAGAAATTTGAAAGTAGCAGATTTGATCCCCAGCACTCTATAGAGTCCCTGGAGCACTACCAGAAGTGATCCCTGAGTGCACAGCCAGGACTAAACCCTAAACACCGGCAATGTGACCCCCAAACAAAACCAACACAAAGGAAGAGAAGTACGTCAAATTATTTGCAAAAATAATTTGTCATCTGAGCACTAAAAAAAATGTAGCTTTTATTTATAGTTTTGATTGTATAAAACTAGATCGGTCATAATTGAAGGACCTAAGACTTTCCTGAGTCACAGTTAAATGTTCTTATTGTTGTATGTGGCCTGGTGCCTGCTACAGGTGATTGTGTAAGTCTAGGATTAGAGAGAAGAGTATAGTTGGGACTTGGTTTCAGAGTAAAGACTCAGAAGAGAATCAGATGTGTTATTAAACAATCGTGTCTTCAAATCAATTGCACATCAAACAAACTGGAACTGGACATGGAAATAAATTATTGCCATCATGTATTCTGATAGGTGTCAACAGGGATAACTGATAGCAGAGGGGATTAGTAGGGCTTTAGGTGAGGGTTATTCTCTCCATCAGGGAGGTCTGAACTCTGTGGTGGTACATATATTTTTTGGTATTTCTCTGATGGGAAATGGTAGAAAATGAGATGCAGGTGTTTATTGCTATATAGAATTTAGCTTTTTATGCTATGAGAATGTCAAGAAAGAGTATGTCTGAATCCTCATCATTAAAGAGATAAGATTAATTTTGTGACTATAAAATTTGTAAAGACCGTGATATGTGCAAACTTATAGAGTATGACATTTTTTCTACCTTGGCATATTATTATTATTTGTTCTCAACCAACTCCTAGCAATTTGGGAAAAAATATGACCTTAATGCGCAGTGTCCTTTGCTCAGATAATAAAATATTTTTACAGGTTTTAAGGTTTATGCCCAAGTCTAATTCTCATTCTTGAAGGGACAGATTCATTTTCTTAAAAGGCAATTTTAAGTTTACTACAACAGAAGATAGCATAGTTTTAATACAAAAATATATGCTTGGTTGGTCACAAGCTATATAAAAGCAAGACTTTTGAGTTGCATAGAAATGACTTTGTTCTGTTATGTATTTGAGGTATGTGGCAAACTCCAAAACCAAAAATAACTATAGAAAGAACTTCTACAGTTTTTGATAAATTAAATCTTTGAATTTAGACTTCGATAATAGCTCAGGTTGTTTATAGTTGCTGGCATGTGTAACCTGACGCACTAACATTTTCTAGTTGTTCAAATATCTACTATTTCATATGTAAATTTGCATAACTAATCAACAAGTCTTATGTTTAATAATGCTATACCAGGGTCATACACATGTGAGAGGGTATCATTTCTCAAGAGACTAAAACAAATATCTTAATGAGTATACAACAAAGAAAACATTGCTGTCTCTACCAAGATATTATGTATATCATATATAAATAAATACACATGTTTAGATGAGAGATAGATTGTTTTGGGCTAGATTAGTAATGGTAGAACTCATAAAACATTGAAATTTGAGTCTTGCTTTGTCTCTAAATTTAAGTTTTCTAGTACTTTGCCCGTAGTTAATCTAGTTTTGCCCCTGAGTTTTTAAAGTTTCCTACACTATGTCAATAGTCAGTTTAAATGATTGGAGAGGATTGCTGAGGATAGTGTAAGTTTTGCTAGACTCTTGACAACGAACAAATTTCTCTCTCACACTGAATATCAACTAGAAGGAATTTATTTATTCTAGCACTGATAGTCTGGATGCAAAACCCAAAGCTCAGAATAGCGTATGGAGATTTCTCCACCCTCAGCAGGGGACAGATTGGGGGATCTCCTCAACGCAAAGGAAGGATGTGGGCTAGCATGTTCTGCACTGCTAGAGATAGTGGAGGAACAAGAGGGGAAAGTGTAGATTACAAATTCAAGTTTCACTTTTTGACACAACAGCAAATTCGTATCTGGTGATACTGTTATGAGTAGTCAGCTGTTGTCTTCTAGATTTTAATGATGACTATATAATAAAAATAAAATTTTATTAATTTCTCTGCAATGATCATGCCAATTGAGTTATTTTATAGCTCTAACACCCTTCCTATTAAAAGTTGGCAGAAACAATGGCTTTGAGAGCTATGACCTACAAAACATACCTAGTTTCAACTGTCCTGTTTTGAAGTAAAGATATCAACATTTATCAAGTTGCCAAATGAGTTGCTTCAAATATCACAGCAAAAGTAACCTTCTTAATGCTTAATGGCAGGTGAAAAGTGAGATTAGATAAAGGGAGATCTTTTATTCAAGTGAGCCCCTCTAAGGAATACATGTGAGACGTATTATAAACACCCCTAGCCTTCAGGAAGACCCTTAGCTTTCAGGAAAGGTGAGAAGCAAGGTGGCCATATAATAGCCTCTTTTGCTGAGTCAGAGGTCAGTCACACTTGTTTGTCCAAAGTCCTGTCAGATTGTCCCCCAACCTTTATCTCCACATGGCACTTTCATTCTAAAAGTGGAAGACAATAGACAATATTTTCCATGCTCATCTTAATAGAGGAGGACCTTTCTGCCTCTTCCATCTCAGTCTAAGGAACAATAACAAAATGTATATATAAGCTTATATATATATACACTCTTTTATGTAATGTAGCCTTCCTGCTAGAAAAAGGGAGAAAAAGTTCATAATGGGCTCTTGAGTATTAACCTCAGTTTCCTTGCTTCTGAAAGAGTTAAGAACCCTGTTTAATAAGACAAGTCAGGCGATTAGATTCTTGGAAAGTCCTAAGGAAGAAAAATAATTTTTTTCAGATGTTGCTCAGAATGACTGAGGTAGGAGATCCTGAGCTTTTTACCCTTGAGGCTGGCGGAAATGTTTTTTATCTTCTAAATATTTGCAATTATCTTGTCAGCGTTTGCCTCTCCACTCATGAGGACTCAGTGTGAACATACACTGCCTCTCAGATGAGCATAGACTGTCTTCATATGATGGTATGCTGGAGCTTTCACTTTCCATTTCCCATCATGCAGCAGTACACCTGAATGAACTCAAAAGTGCTCAGAAATGCTGAGGCGAGCAGTTGAAGCATGGTCTTAGAGGATGTCCCCACATCATTACCCTGTCAGTCAAATGTGGCACTATAGAATAGAAGATTCCTTTATTCTCTAACAGCATGGTCCGCAGAAAACTTGAGATTAATTTTGCCATCGGAAGTACTGCTTCAGAATCTTGCTATGAGCATCATGCTGCATGGATGCACATACTCTTCAAAATTTTGTGTGTTTGTGTTTCTTGTTCATAAGCAATAGACTTTTAATGAAAATCTTCTTATATTATACATAATAATCACACATGCTAAATAAATTCTGAATCATTGAATTTAGGATTCTGCTAATTGCACGAAGATAATAGAAACTAAGAAATGCTACAAGTTTGTATAATGAAAATTGTTAATATTCAAAATTAGTGTATTTTTGCAGTTATGAAAATGTAGGCTGAAGGGGCTAAATTAGATTTCTAAGTTTTACCTGATAGGTGCATAACAAAGATCATGATCACGATCATGATAGCCTGTTAATCACCAATTTCTCGGGCGGGCCCAGTAACATCTCATTTTGTCTTTTCCCTGAGATCTTAGGAGTCCATCTGGACTTGGCCCTCCCAAGGATGTTGCACTGGGGGCTCTTCAGGGTCACGGGAATGAGATCGAGCTTGTTACTGGATTTTGCATATAAATACACCATGGGAAGCTTGGAAGGCTGTCCCATGTGGGCAGGAAACTCCCAGAAGACTGCCAGTTTCTCCCAAAGAGAGAAGAAGGCTAAAGATATCGAAAGCTGCCGCGCTTCTGAGAACTTGCTTTTAAGTTTTTCTGGATGTTGGCCATTGATGGGATTACACACACCTGGATTCCTCTGCTGGTACCTTCATGCATGAGGCCTGTCCGAACGTGTGGAGCATGGCTGTAGCTAGGTTCCGGTGGCCCTCGGCCGCCGCCGGGAGCTCCGCTCGGTGTGGGGAGGGAAGCTGGAGCCCATCCCCTCCGAGGGGCCCCAGGGAAGACAGCCAGGTGTGCGGGCAAGAGACTCTCTGCATAATGAAGATGGAAAATCAAAATCCCTTTAACTCACCCTCAACTCCAATTGTGGCTTATTTTATCGTGTTACAGGTGAGATGTAAACACAAATATACCACTCAAGTGATATATGGTATATGTGCACTCAGAGGTGCACTATAATTAGACAGATCTGTAGTCTTATGGTTTGTATTTATTGTCTGTAAGCAACACTCGAACTACGTTAGTACAATTCTATGGAAATTTTAAACAGACTTAGTATGGTAAGCTTCCCTTTGTTTAAACGTTATCTAGAAGCAAAAGTCTCTGTGCTTAGATATCCCTCCCTTCTCTAATCCTTTCTCAAAGTTTCACACTCTAATAGCACATGAAGATAATCTTGATGTTTATATGGTTCTTTGTATTTAAAGTTAAAATGAGGTCCAATGATGCTGGAGAGGTAGAACAGTGCTTGTCTTACATATTGCCAGTATCCAGTACTGATCTCCATGTACCCATAATCCCCAGTACCCCATATGGTCCCCAAGCCAGTCAGGAGTGATCCTTCAGCAAAGAGTCAGAATAAGCCCCAAGCAGCGTTAGGCATGGTCCAAACCCCGAAAATAAACAAATAAATAAAATGTGGTCCAGTGCAGATCACTGTGCCATGCCAAAGTGACAAGGCTTATTTCATGTTCTGCTGTTGAAATCTGTCCTCATTTAGAGCTAGAGCAAAGAATACAAAATGTTTTGCCATCCATGATATATGCTAATATCACAGGTGGGGAAGAGTGAAGTATTTTTATTCTCACCCTCTTTATGATGTTAATGATTCTATCAAAAAATCCACCTCATTTAATGCAAAATTAAAAATTCATAACCTGTGAAACCCATAAAAGTTTTGTACCAGCAAGTCCCGCACTACCACTAGAGTAAATATAGTTAATTTTGTTTGTGATTTTATAAACAAACTGGAAAAACAAAACTTGAAAAAAATTCTTTGACCCTGCTTTTTGCCATTTGAATGGTCATGGTTGAATGGAAAATCAATGGAGTGCTATGAGAATTGCACCTCAGTGTTGCCGACAAGCCACACAAAAATCCAACTTTTCACATGAGATAGAGATTGCCTTTGCTTCATTTACTCTCTTAAGACACATTAAAATCAAAGCGATCACCCCATTTGGCCATCTGTCAATGCTCACAACACAGTAAGCAAGTCGACTTTGTTCCTAGATCACCAGAATAGGAGGATGTTTTGTTGTTGTAGTAAATGGTTTTAAGCCCAAGAAATAAATCAATGCAATTTATAAAGTTGGGGTGGAAATGTTAGATGCAGTCTTCAAAACTACAGAAAATCATGTATGGATGAGTTGCGATAAATAAAGCATAGCTTTAGCACTTTTCAGAAATAAATGATAAAGATGAAATAAATTAATGGATAGCCTTTTCTTTGGAATCATCTCTTGCTTCACAAAAATGCATCAATAATCCTTTGCTCATTAAATTGCAAATTTCACGTTTGAATGTAATATGGTAAATAAGAGTTCCCAATGTCCCTTCTAAAGTTCAATTTCCTAAGTTTTGTTTAGAATAGACCCAAACTCGAAAACCTAGTTTCTGAACGTCCCTAGACAGATGTTCTCCTGTTCAACAATGCACTGCCTTTTAACAATGACTTGTCCTTTCAGACTGAGCAC
This sequence comes from Sorex araneus, assembly GCF_027595985.1. Classification (NCBI taxonomy): domain Eukaryota; kingdom Metazoa; phylum Chordata; class Mammalia; order Eulipotyphla; family Soricidae; genus Sorex; species Sorex araneus. Next base: position 87,074,256 of record NC_073303.1, on the reverse strand, counting down.
ACTGAATCCAGTTTACTGACCCTGAACTCAGTTAAACACAAGTTATTGCTTCACTGGTGCTGATGAACTGATCTGTGTAGCCAACATCTCCAGAGCTGTTTCAGGGAACAGTGGCACCCTGGGCCTGGCTGACAAGATCCCAGAGGCACTTGTCCATCTCTAAGTAGGCACCAAACTCCACATCTACTTCCTTGGCTATTTATACATTGGTGGTTAGTACTGAGACTCAGCAACTATTCAAAAGCCAGTTTCTTACAGAATTTTGTGAGTCAGTTTCATAAAAAGGTTTGTCATTTTTGTCGTATTTTTGTTGGAAAAATAAAAACTGTAAACATATATGCTTAAGATTAAAAAATAACTGAATAATAAAAAAATTCCAGACAAAACAATTTGTTCTCAACAGAACTTCTTTTTGAAGACTCAAATTATTTTGATAAAAACTTTATTAATATCTCATATGATATCATATTGTCACTGTTTCTAAAAAGTAAAACAAAGCAAAATGTCACCTGAAATATGTTCTGTGTAATACAATTTTCACAAATTCATAGATATTCTGGCTAAGGAAATATTTTATAACATTACTTTATATCTTTGGAGACAGCCATATTCTTCATTTGAATTCAGAAAAATCTTTCAATAAAAATATAAGGTTTAGGTTTCAACTATTTTTTTGCAGAATCATTTTTTTTAAGAATAATCTTTGTAAACTTCAACCAATGACATCTGTGACAATTATATAGAGAAGACAATTATAGCTTTTTAACACTCTTAAGAATGTCCCTTCAATTCACAAATGTTGGGGTGGAGAGACAGTACGGTAAGTAAGGCCCTTATCTTGCATGTAACTAACCAGGGTTCAATCCCCAGCACCACATCTAGTCCCCTGAGCACCAAACCAGGAGCAAGTCCTGAGAAGTTATTGCTGTGGCTCAACAAATTCAACCACTCATAAAAAAGAAAAAGAATTCACACATGTTGGTTCATTCAGGATAACTTCATTTTTTCATTCTCCTTCTCATAATTTTCCAGAAGAAATTTGCAGCAGTTTCATAAATTGTTTTTATTTTCAATTGTTATAGCTACAAGAAGTTTATGAAAGCAGAGAGATAGTACAGACGTTAACGCAGATGCTTGACATGTGACAAACCCCATTCTGATCCCTGGCACTTCATGAGGTCCCCCAAATATTGCAGGAGCGATCCTTAAGTGTAGAGCCTGAACACAGGTGAATCTTCATTACCCCACCACAGAAAAAGAAATTTAACTATCTGCCGATAGTATACAGAAAGATCAAATATGGTATAGACATAAGAGAATGTTCTTCAGAGTTTATAAATGTGAACAAATTGTAAACACAATCACAAAGGAGTTTTCATAGATGCACTAAATCAAATAAATTAAGAAACCAATGGGATTTTTGCACACTACTACCTAAATAAATTTAATTTCTTTCAAAATATGCTTGCATTCGCATATAATTAATACAACACAGGTTATATAGTGACACAAAGGCATTAGAACCGTATCAAAGGTGAAGTTAAAGGACATGCTAACTGCACTGGAGCCGAGGGTATAATAACTCAAAAGCTAATGAGTGTACCTTGCATGAGGAGACCGTAAATTTGACCCCAGGCATAGCACCAGCTTTCTGAGTAAATCCAAGTATGGCCCTTATGGTTCTCAGCACAACCATGCCGAAGAACTGAACTTTTATGTCCTCACAGCCTGGTTGCACATTGTAGGAAATGGTTCTTAGGTTCCCAAGAAATGCTTAGTAAGCTCCCGAAAATGAATGAATGAATGAATGAATGAATAAATAAATCAATAAATAGGTTTACCAGAGTTGAGTGCCCATGAACTAGTGGGAAGAAGAATGAACTAGTAGAACAAGACAATAAAGAAAATATTAAAATGCAATGCAACAACAAAATGCAATGCAATACAATACACACAATATACTAAGCACTTTCATTGCTTCAATGAGGATAAAAAAATGTAGCTGAGGATCTTACATATATACTAAAATGTCATGTATAGTTCTTGTAGCATAGCCCGAAATTTTGACTCTAGAGTTGAGGTAGTAACTGAGAACCACACTGATATTTGTTTTCATTTTGTAGACGAGAACAGTGCTTCTTTTCTTTTAAATTTAATTTTATTTTTATAAAGTAGTTCACAATATTTGATTATCATTAATAATTAATATTCAAACACAATGACATCACCATTACATCTTCCTACCACCATATTTCAGCTGTTTCCATCCGAAATCCCAACCTCTACCCCAAGCAGAATCAAAATAATTTACTTTGTATTGTATGTTATGAATAAACCGCTGAAAATGACCCAAAAAAGTTTCCTTAGGGGAAGGTGTGTGATGATTACTGTATTTCACTCAGGTGCTATTAAGTCCTTCTATAAGAGATTACTAACATGTTGCTAAAGGTTGAGTCTTTGCCTAGCCACAGCCATGCTCAAGGTCCCTCTACACGTTTGGATGAGCCTTACACATGAAGGAACCTGCAGAGGAACCCAGGTGTGTGGGAACCAGGGCTGAGATCTCCAAGCCTGCTCAGACTATATGTATCTCTGTATCACTGTCATTCTGTTGTTTGTCAGTTTACTCGAGCAGGCACCAGTAATGTCTCTATTCCTCTCAGTCCTGAGATTTTAGCAGCCTCTCCTTACTCATCTTTTCCAATGATTGGAGGATCTTTCAGGGTCAGGGGAATGAGACCTATTGATATTGTTTTTGGCATATCAAATATGCAACGGGTAGCTTGCCAGACTCTGCCATGCGGGCGGGATACTCTTGGTAGCTTGTCAGGCTCTCCAAGAGGTATGTATATACTGCATCCCATTGATCAACGATTTGCTTGAGTGGGCCCAGTAATGTTCCCATTTATCCTAGCACTGAGATTTTAGGAGCCTCTCTTTACTCATCTTTCCTAATGGTGCCACATTAGAGGCTCTTCAGGGTCAAGGAAATGAGACCCATCATTGTTACTGTATTTGGCATATGAATACTCCACTGCCAGTTTCTCCTGTATGGACAGTAAACTCTCAGTAGCTTGCCAGGTTCTCCAAGAGGGAGAACAAGGCTACCAGATGTCATGCTTCTGGGACCGTGGTTTTATAGTCTCTGGATGTTGGCCATTGATGGGATTACACAGTGCCAGGGGCAGTTTCTGATCTTTGTTTTCATTTTGTAGAGTAGAATAGTGCTTCTTTTTTTAAATTTAATTTTATTTTTATAAAGTAGTTCACAATATTTGATTATAATTAATATTCAAACACAATGCCATCACCATTACACCTTCTCACCTCCTGGGTGTGACTGCCTAGCTACTAAAAAATGGGGCATCTGGGTGGAAGAGGCCCAGTCCTGATCCAAGCAGCCTTGGAGATCTTGGCCCCGGGTCCTGCACACCTGGGTTCCTCTGCCAGTTCCTTCATGCATGTGAGAGTGTCCTTGAGCATGGCTCTATATATATTCATGACTATATATACATACACATGACTATATGTATATTTCACGTTTTAAGACATGTAATTAAAATACATATAATTGATATGCATGCTAATAATATTAATAATAATAGATATTTTATATAAAGTCTCAGAAAGTTCGCATTAAATTGTACCACCTACTCTGCAGTGGGTATAACCCCCTTTACTTATAACTATAGCACGAAAGCTGATGATAATGCTGATAATGGTGATAATGATAAGGTTTTACTTCCAGTTTTCTCAATTATGTAGAAACTATTTTTAATATATAAAGTAAAATATTTTGGTGTTTGATGTTTTTAGAATGTTAAACATAAAAAAAGGCTAATTAGGTTAATATATTTTGAGACATTTAGTTTATTCTGGAAGTGAAAGAATCCAAAAGCTAATAGAAATTTTCTCCAAGGTGAAAGAGACAATGCAAAGGAAATAATTTGCTCTTTTTTCATTTAGCGACACAAATCAGAACAAAGGCAAAGGCTTCCGAAACTACTAGGGTCATTAATGCCTTTCACACAGGCAGAGTGAAAAGAAAGATGGCCACCCTCAAACATTCATGAATCTGAGGTAAATTTCAGTTCATCCATTCTGCTCTTGAGAAGTTGACATTATAATAATGGAAAACATGTCAGGTTGGTGAGATTTGAATTGAGTGTGCACATTTGTTAGCATTGCAGGCTGCCTGGGTACTTTTGTTGATGAAATGGGGTGCTCTGTGATATTAAATCATTATCTTATGCTACTTGTATTAATGCTCTGAAGGGCAAAGCAAATTATATTATGCTATTTCTTATAGTTGATCAATATCATAGAGTTGATCATTCCCTTTGTCAGGAGAGATACTGAGATTCCTTTTAGAGGGAAAGATAAACAGTCACTACATATTTAATTTAACTCATATATTTTGGATCTAATGTTTCTTTTCCAGAGATAGTAGCATGATAAAAATTATCTATTCTTCTTTTTTTTTGCTTGTTCTTTGGGCCATACCATGTAGTGCCTTGGCTCTGCACTCAGGAATTATACCTGGTACTGCTTGGGGAAGTATATGGATGCCAGGGATGAAACTGGAGTCGGCCCCATGCAAGGCAAATACCTTACCCATTATACTATTGCTCTGGCCCCACACTTGCTTAAATATTAAAGAGGAGACAACTGAGAACAAAAATAAGAACCATGGAGACAACTAAAGAGTATTCAAGCAACATTTTCTCTTCTATGCTTTTCCTAAATCTAAGATTGTTTCTAGAAAGGCCTTCTCTAGAGCACTGAAGGAGAGAAGAACAAAATTAGAATGGATAAAACATAGACTGGAGAAATTGGCATTAAGCCATCAAGAGCAGGGACAGATATTGTTGGCCCAGATAACACATGGAAGCCAATCAATAACATAAACTCAGCAGAACCCACGTTCTGTGGTTTCTTCCAGGAAAAAATGAAGAGTTGGTAGCACAAAACCTATAAACCGTTGGCTCCTGATGCTAACTTATATTCCTGTAATTTCCCTTTGCCTTAAAAATATCATACATTAAATTTCAAAATTATGTAGATCCAATCTGAATAATACTTAGTCAGAAATATCAAATAGAACTGTTTATAGGTTCCTATAAATTATTTCATACTATTGTGGGGATCATTAAATGTAGTTCATGACTAGGAGTGTACAGCACAACTAACTTTTGGCATATAGAGAGGCATCCAGAGATATGTGTTGGGTAATACATTTGTTCCTTAATCAGAAATTTTCAGAGATGAATGAATTACTCACCATAATGGGAGCAAAAATTAAATGTTAGCAAATACTTGGATTTTGCTTTTCTCTACTTAGTATTTATTTAGACAATCTTTGTAGTTATTTGACAAGGTAGAAGTATTTTTATATCCATAATTCTACTTAGTTTAATAATAGTATACAGAGTAAAATTAGGAACATTTTAAAAGTAACCATAGTATAATTTATTTGGTCAAGCAAAAGAAAAGAAAGAACTAAAGAGCGCTTCCTTTGAACCAACTTTAATGTTCAATACATGGTTATTGAACACCTACACTTTCTGACATTGTTCTAGGCTTTTCCTATGTATTAAATCATTTAAATCTCCTAATAATTTTGGGAAGGATGCATGTGAGATAAAAATCTGAGGTAGTTTTTAGCTATCTCAATAACTTACATATTAAATTGTGTTGTTATTCAACTGGTAAGTGGAAGATCAGAGACTTGAAGAGAGATTATCTTGTATCCTAGGTTAGAATCCATGCCTTTATTCCCACAGGAGTCATGGAAGAGAAGGTCCAAATGATATTTGACCTCCATCATTGTCATCTCATCACTTTTTTTAAATAAAACATAAAATTATATTTTTATAATTATATAAAGAGTCATCACAATACATCAGGATCCTCCATGAGCTGTATTACGGATTCAACACCAGGATCTCACCATTCTACAAAGTGATTATCGACGAACAGAGAGGGGTTCGACAGGGTGACACTATTTCACCAAAACTCTTCAGTGCCACCCTTAAGAACATTATGTGATGACTGGAATGAGAAGGAATGGGAGTGAAGAGACTGTCGGCAACTACACCACCTCTGTTTGGCTGATGACATTGTTCTCATAACACCAAATATCAGCCAAGTAGCATGAATGTTGGCCGACTTTGCCCGTGAGTGTGAAAAGGTCGGACTGCAGCTGAATCTCATGAAGACAATGTTCATGAGAAACGGACTAGTTCCTGATGTTCCATTTGGCCTCAATGGAACAAACATCTCTGAATGCAGCAATTATGTGTACCTTGGTTGAAAACTCAAAATGACAAATGACCTGGCACCTGAACTGCACAAAAGGAAGAGAGCAACGTGGACCATCTTCAAGAGTGTTGAAGTGGTTAAGAGGATGAAGAACCTCTGGCTCTGGGCACATCTTTTCGAGTCCACTGTTCTCCCTGCACTAACATATGCCTCAGAGATCTGGACCCAATGTAAGCAGAATGAGAACACTCTTTGGTTATCCCAAAGAGGAATCGAAAGAGCTATGCTTGAAGTATCACGTTTCAGTCAAGTAAGAGAAGGAATCCGGAGTTACAACCTCCATCAACTATCAAGAATCAGGGACATTATCTCATTTGCCAAGTTGTCGAAAATCAGATGGGACAAACACGTAATGCGATTTAGAGATGACCGCTGGACTAGAGCTATTACCGACTGGATTCCACAGGACGTCAAAAGACCACGTGCCCGCCCACCTACGAGATGGGCAGAATTCTTTGTCAAAACCCTGAACAAACCATTTGAGGCTCTTTGTGTTCCTAGAGTGAACAGATGGCATTGGGCTACACTAGCACTCGACAGGGACAAACGTTACTGGTGCTCGCTCAAGCAAATCGATGATCAATGGGATGACAAGTGATGCAAGTGATATAAAGAGATGTAGGATGGCTGATGATCTAGTCATCATTAAAAATCATCTTATTTTTCTTTAAAACTGATTTCAACAACACCACATCTCTTTCACTCTTTGTTGTAGGCTCCACTGCCTTTGTAGCAATACATTAAAAAATATGACTCTTCCTGGGGCTAGAGTGATATAGAACAGTGGGTAGGGCACTTGCCTTGCATGAGGTCAACCTGTATTTGATCACTGGTATTTCATATGGCCCCTTGAGTACTGTCAAGAATAATTCCTGAGTGAAGGGCAAGAACTAACATCTGAGCTTCATCCTGCAGTGTGGCTTCCCCAAATAAAAAAGGTGGCTCTTCACAATTTCCTTCTACTTGACCATTTCTTTTTTATCTGTCAAGATTGACTGAAAAATACCTCTTTTAAAGAAATCTTTTATGCTTGTCAGGAACCTTGAGCTTATGTTATAGTTTGTTAAAAGATTAAAAAAATATTCTTTCTTGCAGGCATACTTTTAGATCTGTTGTCTTTCTATTTTTTTTTCTTTTTCAATTTTTTTTTTGAGGGGCTGAAGGGGTTGGGGAGGGAGGCACACTTGGTGGTACTCAGAGTCTACTCTGGACTCTGTGATCACTCCTAGGATCACTCCTTACCATGCTCAGGGGACTGTATGCTGTGCTGATGATTTAACCTGGCAAACTATGTGCCTTACCTGATATATCTCTCTGTACTCTTATTTTGATCTCCCCCACGCCTGTTTCTCATTCCCAAACACTGGTCTGTATCAGCCACTTGACAGTGGCTGGACAGTGGCCTGGAGATCCTGCACCAACATTAAGAGATTCAAGGTCACTGTAAGTGACATCATATTTTCCCTGCATTTCTTCCCTAGTGCCTTCATCTGATCCCATGAGTATTTATTCCTAGACCCGGGTCTATAATTGGCACAGAGAACTTGCTCAATAGATACCACTGAAGGAATCAAAGAAAGAAAGAACAAGCAAGGATTCAGATCAAGATGACACCTAAGATATTCTTAGGAAAATATAATATGAGTATATCAGATGAGTAAAAATGAAATAAAGTTACTTCATCATTAATATCACAGTGAACATTATTTTTTAGAATTAACAAATCCTGTGAAATAATTATTTAATTCTGTAAATTCTACATACCAGAACAGATAATATCTTAGTGATTTGGGATGATCAACTTTTACATTTGTGATGTGAATTATGAGTTGATGGTTCTGTTATCTGAAAGATCCAGAAATCTAGGATGGCTTTATCAAGTTCTGGATGACTAAAGCTTATTTAACTAAGAATCCATGTGATTGAAAAATAATATGGACAGTATACTTTTATGTCCAATTTTTCAAATGTTAATAAAATTAAATCTAGGAGACAGTTAAAAACTTTTTAAATTATACTAAAAGTAAAAGCAAAGTGATTATTAATATTTTTGTAACTGATGAATTGTCTTCAACAGTTCTTAAATGCTTTAGCATACAGTCCTGGAAAAACACTTGACATTATCCTTCATAAAACAAATGTTGAAGATAATTCAAAATATCACCTAATATTTAGCCTATATTAAAATTTACTTTTATAAAAATCTTTCTGATGTATTTTTTTAAAAAAAATTAAAATCATTCAGTGATACTATCATATAACAGTGTATCAGATTTTTTAAGATTATTTTATGCATAGATCATCTAATGACTCCTGGAAGGATCAGATCATTTATCTCTCAGAATATGTCACCTTTTGATTTGTCTGAGAGTTTTCTCATTGTTCTATTTAATTTCTTCCACCTTCCTCTGTATTTCCCATAATAAAGAATTAAATTTAAAGGCTTGATTCAATTCAGGTTAAACATTTTTGGCAAGAATACTTACAGGTGAAATATTCATACTGACATTCAAGTTGCTTTATAGCAGTAGGTACACAATGTCTGGTTGTCTGACAGATAATCATTCCATTAGCAGGCAATGGTGCAGAATCAGTATTATTTGCAAACGAGGGCAACAACTCTGGTGACTTTGCTCTGAGCAAACCTTAAAGTCCCATCTTGTTTTCTAGGATAGCTCTCCCATTGTCCCTGGTGTAATTTCTGAAATGCTGACATTATTCACCTTTGTTTATGCTGAGCTATTGGAAACATGTGATAGAGCTAATATATTAAGAACCACTCTCTGCCATTTACACTTATCTTGAAACCTGTTATTGTAATACACAGCTATTGATCCAGCCAGGTAGTTGAAAAACAGGAGAGACCATATGAATCTTAACGGAAGGGAGAAGTACACAAAAGTGGAAATAAGACGGTTCAGTTGGCAGATATTTCCAGGGTTTCTTGATAGTTAGTTTGCTGTGGAATGGGTGGGTAAAGCATACAAGGTACTTGGGAATGGGGAGTGGGTAGTGCTGGCTAAAAGAATCTTTCTAAAAAAAATAGCCTGGAAGAATCTTTTTCAACTTTACAACAAAAGATAAGAATCTTTTGCTGTAAAATTCCTTTGTTGGTAAGAATCGCAGACCCAATCTGCTAGTATGTTAGCGTAGTGCTTTGTCTTCTTTAAGGAAGTATTCTAATGCTAGCAGTGCAAGCCACTAATGCCATTTCAACTTATTCTTTTATCTCTATAATTTTGCCAATAGAAACTCAACGGTAGTATGCATTCATACAAAGAACCAGCAAGCAGATATTTTTAAGGAATACTTTGCTAATAAAAACTGCTCTTTTTAAAATGTTTACTTATCTATCTACATTTTCAGGATAAAGACAAAGACCGAAGGTCTTGAATTGAGTAGCAAGGGTTAGAACAGAACTAGCTCATAGAATGATAAGTATTTTTTTCTACTGAATGAAAGAATGAATGAGCAATGCAAAGACAGGTTGGACTCTTTTTCTCTGTCTTATATATCTCGGTTGCACTATTAATTCTATTAGCTGTTTTAAGTGGAGTTTACTAGTTGATGATGTTCTGACTGAAATAATATAAAGCATGTCTTCCCAAAATCAATACCTTGCAATTCTAAGCAAAGTATGTAGCTTTCTCATTTACTTTGAGATCCTGTCTCTAGGTATTGCTTAGATTGTTTTAGACATATTTTCTGTACTCATGCATTTTGGACATAAGGAAGGAATAAGAACTTAAATTTGTTTTTTTCTATGTGATGTTTTGTTCCTTTGGCAACAGTATATATCAAATTGAAGGTATTGTTGACATATACAGAAAATTGGAGCAACGATTTTTTTCATTTGTTCAAAGAAATGCAAGTTCACTCAGAAAATAGTCTTCCTGCATTTCTCTCATGAGAAAATAGTGAATGAGTAAAGAATAAAGAGTTATGGATGTTGACCTTTGAATCTCTCCCCAAAGCTGCATGGCTACTGATGGGATGACATGAAAAGTCATTTCACTTATAATGAGATACCAAGCGGGCCTGTCTTCTTTTAAAACCTGGCATTTAAAAATACATTTACTTCTATTATGTACTGGTCTAACCTGCACAGGCTATTGCATATGACGTATTACCCGAGCAGATGTTTTAGACAACATGCTGGCAGCAATGCAAGTAAAGAATAAAGTTTATAGTTTTGTTTCTTCAATCTCGGAGTCACACAATTGAGAAAGCATTTTTATCTTCAATTTATTGCAAATGTTATGTAAACTGCCTATTAATTTTATGCCTACTGTGCAGCAGAGCTCTTTAATATGAAGAAATGGGGGGAGATAGACATCAAGATTATTTTTTCCACAATCTTTTGTAGCCAATTTGCCTCTGACCTTATGACCTTTAAGACAAGGAGTCTGGTTAAGATACATTCAGATATTTAGGGGAATTGCATTTTCTTGAATGAAAGTGAAGAAGTCAGAAGGGAAAGAATTGGGAAGGAAATACACAATGATAAATATTTCTTATAACTATATTATTTTGATCATTCCTATGTTATTTTCTTGTATTTGATTATGTGGTGTGGGGCTTACTCTAGGGACATGATTGCAGCCGTTTTACTATCATGACCTCTAGTGCAATTTATATTATGAACTCAAAATCAGCCTGTTTAATATTTCATTAAAATGTATAAAGTATAAACATACAGTATTATGTTACATAATGCATTTGCAAGTTGATATTCAGATGTGGAACATTTTTGTATTCATGAAGGAGTGACCTTCATACCCCGCTAGAGGATCACTGGTTTATGTATCCTACAACATTTTAATTTTATTGATGTGCCATATGAAAATATAATATTCATATCACCATCTCTAAGAAACAGATTATCAATCAAAGAGGGCACAAAACCATCTCTGTTTTCACCAGGTTTCTGGCACAAGGATTTGCCCCGTGACTTGGCAATGCCTTCTCTAGCTGTGCATACACGCAAGAATTTGCATTTGCATTGCAGAAATTTGCCTTTCTTATCCAAACTTATAGAATAATAATTTAAAAGGCAGAAAATACATGATTTCCATCCTATATAATCAACAGGGTATTATTCTAAATGGCAGAAAAGTGGAAATTTGTAAAATTAAATGGAAATTATTTAATACTAAATCAAGTTAAAAAAACTGCTATCAGTACAATTCAATCAAAATGTCTGAACAATTACGTTTCATGTGGAGAATTTATCCTGGTAAACAGATATCCATTTGACACTTTAATCTCCCTTCCCTCAAGCAACAACTGAATCTGTTCTGAACCAATAGAAATAATTAAATAAGCAAGGCACTTATATAAATATAATTGCTGTTTTTTTTAAGGTAGGACAAAGCTGATTTAAATTTAAAATGACCCATATTTATTTATTTATTTATTTATTTATTTATTTATTTAGAGAGAAAATCAGTGCAGAAAACACTGTTAAGAAGTTTTTGTACTGTGACTAGTAGGATCTAGATTCTAATACTTAAGAGAAAATATTTACTGTTATTTAGGGGCCAGAGAGTTATTTATGGCACAGGCAAAGGCTCATGCCCTGCATGTAATCAGTTGGATTCTCAGCACGGCTTGTTCTCTGCAACATCACTAAGCGCAGACCTGGAGACTCTGGGCACCTGGGTGGCCTGTGCAGTTCCTGGCCTGGTAGGGTAGTAGAGCATGGCATCCTCAGGCCCTTGCCCTGGGCCAATGACTAGAAGGATTGGGAATCACCTAGCAGGGCCCGCGGCTGAGGACCCCTGAACACCACTCCAAAAGCCTGCCCCCTAACAAAGTATATTAAAATTTTAGTATATTAAATTACACATGCCCCTAGAGTTCCTGTAAACAACAATACCTTCTTAAATGGTACTTCATTATCAACATTTTCTTTTCTTTTGTTCACAAATGTTAAGAGACACTTGCTTGACCATTTGATTCTACATCTATAAATTAAGTATGTTTGAAATTTTTCTAGAAGCATCATATATTTTTTCTACCGTAGTAGAAAAATGAGCAGAGAGAATTAGAATTCCTGATCCCTAAATTGAAGTTTCTCTCACTGTCAGTCCATATTAGATAACTTTGACAGAGTAAATGCAATTCAAAATAAAACTAACTAGTAAAAATTATCTCCCACTGTTGTTTTCTACAGTCTTTTTGTTTTCTGATATCTTCAAACTGAGGTAATGAGCATTTTAAAAAATTATTTATAGGAGATGAGCCTTAATGGAGTAGTTTCTAACGCTACCAGAAAACAATACATTATATTGCAATGTGAAAAGGTCTTTGTTAGTAAGCAATGTTTTTCTCATTTTTTCATTATGGTATATTCAAAACAATCACAATTGAATTATATGTACTTCTTTTAATTATTAACTTTGTTTCTTGAAACAAAGAAAATATGAATTTGATCTGTTATTTAATGAATCTCATCTCACGATAGTAATTCATTTTATTAAGGAAAAGATCCTTTGGCATCCATGAAAGTTTATTCCGCTATCACAATATTTATTATAAAACAATAATTCTCTGATTAGTTTAAATTATTCTGTTGGATGCCTATGTTGCATTACCAGATTTTGGTGAATAAAATTATTGAGGTTTTCTTTTCTATAAATGCACATAGTCTTTAGGAAAATGCTAAACACTACATCTCTGAACTCTCTTCAGTTACTATCTCTCAACCATTGAATAAAACTTATATTTTAAGTTTTATTGTTTTCTTATCACATCATGTAACATGTAATATTACTGTGTTCTCCTGTTTTTTAGTCTACCTGAAGCACTTTGCTGTATAATACCTATGAGGTGACTCAAAAGAAATTGCAGATTTTTATCTTCATGCCTTTTATGCTAAATGAAATGATAATCTCCATGACTCTAAGAAAATGATGGCTGGAGGAATCAGTCAGGATGGGAGATGCATGCAAGTAGATAATAGACCAAACATGATGAGCTCTCAGTGTCTGTGTTGCAAACCATAATGCCCAAAAGTAGAGAAAGAGTGTGGGGAGTAATGTCTGCCATGGAGGCAGGGGGAGGGTGGGGAGAAGGGGGGTATACCTGGCATGGTGGTGGTGGGGAATGTGCACTGGTGGAGGGATGGGTGTTTGATCATTGTGTGATTGTTACCCAAACATGAAAGCTTGTAACTATCTCACAGTGATTCAATAAAATTTTTTAAAAATGAGATGATAATTATAAACACAAATAAAATGCAAATCTCTAGTAATTGTGGATGCTTATACATTTGAGCAACTTTGGCAATAAATGTCTGTGTAGGTCTAGGTCTAGCAAATTTCTTATGGCTCCCTCTTTAGAAGTGTGATGATAATAAAATTATCAGTGCCTTAGGTTTCAAAAGCATTTAGTCTACGAAGAATTTTTACAGAGAGCACCTGATTTAATTCTATGATAACTCTCTGAAATACATAGGGAAAATTTTAAAGCTCCCTTTTGAAAGCACAGAAAAATGAATTGATATGCTTTAACCTACAGCGTGATCTGTCAGCTGCCAACCTTGGTTAATTCATTTTATCTTCAAGAAGCAAAGTGGAGAAGTAAATGTATTGAAGAACTAAGGGTAGGTAATATGTATAAATGGAGCTTGTTATTGATTGAGTCAGAGTCTTTATTCTTTTGGAGCTTCTGTGCTTTTTGCATATTTGTTTCAGATTTTCTACCCTTACAAAGATTTTTCTCTGTTTTCCAATTCATACCCAAGATTCCCACTGTCCACCTTTCTCCCAACTCCCTTTACGTGGCAGGTGGACATTCCAGTTCTCCAAAGCTGTGGGTGGAAAGTCAGAGTACTGTGACCAGCTGCTCTTAAACAGGTTGTGGCCACATATTCTTCTAAAAGATGATGGAACAGTTTGGCACATTGCCTCCTGTTCACTCTGCACTCTCTACATATGTTAGAAATTATAATCTGGTCCTTAAAAAAAGAGGATATTGTATTTCGTTTTTCGTTGATAGTTGATTTAACTTCAGGTAAACAAACTTTTTTCTCTTTTTATTAAAATAAGAACAAAGCTAAATATAACAAAATAGATTCTTTCAGTTGTCATTAAACCATTTCCCTATTAAATTATCCCTCCCATATTTTTGGTATAATATAATATTCCTTAGTAGTTCAATATGATTGTTAAAAAAAGAATTGTTTTACTAAATAGCTTAAATCACCCTGAAGGAGTAAGCATAAGTTAAGTGCAAGTCATTTAACAACATCTTAAAACAGATGCTGTACATGTAGTCTTTTCAAATAGTAGTGTTCAAATATGTATATTACAGATGATGATGATGTACATAGATAGATGATTATTCCTTTCTCCTTTAATATAATTTGGATCTTATGGTTTAAAAAAACTAAAAATGTGAAATCAATGAGAGTTTTAACAAATGGAGTGATCACAGGAGGCTTAAACCACCGCCTGCCAATAGCAGCATAAGCCAGGAGTCCTGAAGAGCTCTCAACACACCACTAAGTAGTACAGGAGGTAGATGGCTTCATTTCTACCTGTAGTACTATCAATGAAAGTGATGCCATATGGCAACCTGTTTTTTGGTATGAAAATAATTTCAGTTTGTAAACCTGTGTTTATATGTTTAAACAAAATGTTAATATATCTTGGAAGTGCTAATATCACTCCTCTGCAGTCTATTGAACCCTCTCTACCTTTTCACCTTATTACACTACTATCCTTGCATAATTCCAGTTCTGTAGTTAGATTAAGATTTTGGTTTTGCAATTCTTGGGGAAAAGATGATGGGAGGCATCACCCTCCCCAACCTTAAACTTTACTACAAAGCAGTAACAATTAAAAAAGCATGGTACTGGAACAAAGGCAGAGCTGCAGACCAATGGAACAGAGTAGAATATCCCTACACACAACCCCGAATGTATGATCATCTAATATTTGATAAGGGGGCAAGAAATGTGAAGTGGAGAAAGGAAAGCCTCTTCAACAAATGGTGTTGGCATAATTGGACAACCACATGCAAAATAATTGGCTTAAGCCTCGACCTGAACACCACGCACAAAAATCAGATCAAAATGGATTAAAGACCTCAACATCAGACCACAATCCATAAGTTACATCAAAGACAAGGTCGGCAAAACCCTTCACAACATTGAAGCTAAAGGTATCTTCAAAGATGACACAGAACTAAGCAATCAGTAGAAACAGAGATAAACAAATGGGACTATGTTAAACTAAGAAGCTTCTGCACCTCAAAAGACACAGTGATCAGAATACAAAGGCAATCTACAGAATGGGAAAGGATATTCACCCAATACTCATCAGATAAAGGGTTGATATCAAGGGTATATAAAGCACTGGTTGAATTCTACAAGAAGAAAACATCCAATCCCATCAGAAAATGGGCTGAAGAAATGAACAGAAACTTCCAAAGAAGAGATACAAATGGCTAAAAGGTACATGAAAAAATGCTCTGCATCACAAATCATCAGGGAGATGCAGATCAAAACAACCATGAGATACCACCTCACACCACCGAGAATGGCACACATCCAAGAGAACAAAAGCAACCGCCGTTGGAGTGAATGTGGGGAGAAAGGGACCCTTCTACACTGCTGGTGGGAATGCCGACTGGTTCAGCCACTTTGGAAAACAACATGGACGCTTCTCAAAAAATTAGAAATTGAGCTTCCATTTGATCCAGTAATACCACTTCTGGGAATATATTCTGGAGAAACAAAAAAGTATAGTCGAAATGACATCTGCACTTATATGTTCATCAAGATACTGTTTACAATAGCCAGAATCTGAAAAAAAAAACCCAGTGCCCAAGAAAAGATGACTGGTTAAAGAAACTTTGATACATCTATACAATGGAATACTATGCAGCTGTTAGAAAAGATGAAGTCATGAAATTTGCATATTAGTGGATCAACATGGAAAGTATCATACTAAGTGAAATGAGCCAGAAAGAGAGGGACAGACATAGAAAGATTGCACTCATCTGTGGAATATAAAATAACAGAGTAGGAGATTAATACCCAAGAATACTAGTATATAATACCAGGAGGTTGACTCCATAGCTTGGAAGCTGGCCTCACACGCTGGGGGAAAGCCATCCCAGATAGCGAAGGGAACACCAAGTAATATGTGATTGGCGATCCCGAGCGAGGAGGGAGATGCATGCTGAAAGTAGACTAGAGACTGAACTTGATGGCCACTCAATACCCCTATTGCAAACCACAACACCCAAAAGGAGAGAGAGAGAACAAATTGGAATGCCCTGCCACAGAGGTGGGGTGGGGTGGGGGATGGGATTGGGGGGTGAGAGGGATACTGGGTTCATTGGTGGTGGAGAATGGACACTGGTGGAGGGATGGGCTCTCGAACATTGCATGAGGAAAAACAAGCACGAAAATGTGTGAATCTGTAACTGTACCCTCACTGTGACTCACTAATTAAAATAAATAAATAAATAAATAAATTAATTAATTAAAAAGAAACTAAAAAATAAGATTTTGGTTTTGTTGAGCATTGTTCCTTTCGCTTTTTATGTAACACCAAGGAAGACCATCCATATTAGTTTTTCTCTATCAGACTTATATCATTTAGCACGATCCAGTCTACCAGTCTACACATGTAGTGAAAGGTAAGATACTTCATTTTTTGGCAGCCGAGTATTATCTCAGTCTGTTTGTTATTGGCGCTGAACTACTTTTCCCCAAATTTCAACAATTTTCAATAGCTTTGCAATGAACATACATGTGCATCTATCTTTTTGAATGAGAGCTTTTGTACTATTGGGTCAGATACCTCGATGGAATTGCTGGGTAGTATGGTAGTTCTCTTTTAAATATTTTGAAAAATACCCATGGAGTTTTATGTAAAGGGTGAAATGACTAACATTTCTGCCAACAATGAGTAAGGAATACTTTTACTATGCTTGTTTTCTTGGGCAGGGTGTTAGGATACAGAAAATACTCATAACTGTGAGGTGACTTCTTACTGTAAAATTGATTTGCAAATTCCTGATACACATAATGAGAATTTTATAGGGTGGGGAGTGTTGGCTCATTTATATTGCTCTCTTTTTCCCCTTTTTTATTCTTTGTTGCTTCTGGTGGTACTTAGAGGTTAATGAAGATCAAATATGGCTCTCCTGCATACAAAGCATATGCACTAGATCTTTGTGCTATCTCTCCTACTTCTTTGTTTTACTTGTTTGCTTTTTTATTTTTAAAGTTTGTTTATTAAATCACTGTTACAAAGTTTTTATGATTGAGTTTCAGTCATAAAATGATCGAAAACCCATCCCTCCACCAGTATAGATCCCCATCACCAATGTCCCCAATATCCCTCCTGCCACCCAACCTCCACACCACCCCACACCTCTTTAGCAGGCAATTTCCTTCTTATTCTCTTTCTACTTTTGAGCATCATGGTTTGCATACAGATACTGAGAGGCCATCATGTTTGATCCTCTATCTTCTTTCAACACCACCTCCCATCCCAAGCAATCCCTTCAACCATTGACTTAGTGATTCCTTCTCTATCCCAGCTGCCTTCTCCTCCAACTCATGAGGCAGGCTTCTAAACATGGAGCAATCTTCCTGGTCCTTTTCTCTACTGCCCGTGACTGTTAGTCTTATGTTATACTATTTTATATTTCACATGTGAGTGCAGTCATTCTATGTCTGTCCTTTTTCGTTTGCTTTTTGATTATCATTTGTAATCATTACAAATTATCGTTTGTAATTTGACTAGTAGTGCTTGGATGATACTGCTAGGTCAGTGCTCAGGAAGATATAAGATGCTAGGAATTGAACGGAGAACTCTGACATGCAAAATATACATTCAACCTTTTGAGATATATCACCTGCTGTACGTCTTTTTTTGTAAAGCATCTGTTCAGCATTCTTGTGGAGTTATAATTTTTGTTATTCAGTTTTGTGAGTTTTACATATTTTGAATATTAGATCTTTGTCAGATGTATGGTGAGTGAATATTCTCTCTCATGCAGCCAAATGTCTTTTTCATTAAATTACAGTTTATTTTCACTGTGTAGAATATTTTTAGTGTGACTTCACTCCATTTGCTTAGTATCACTTTACGTTTTCCTTGTTAACAGTATCACATCCTCAATGATTTCCTGGAAGCCTATGTCATACAATGTTGTAGTAAATTTCAAAGTTAGGGAGCATTGTGATGCACATTTTTCCCTCTATACTAATTTGACTATTTGGAAATTTTTCAGCTCTATACAAATTTTAGCACAACTTAGCCTATTTTCTTTAATGATGTCATTAGAATTTTGATAGGGATTGTTTTGAATATTTGCTTTCATTGCTTTGGTTAGGAATGCCATTTTAATAACACTAATCATTCTAATTTCTATTTCCTTTAAGAGTGACATATTATTTTCAGTTAAAAACTTTTGCCTTCTTTATTCCTAGATTTTAATTATTTTTAAGTGGGATTGTGTTCTTGATTTTTTTTTATATTTCACTGGTTGCATGTACAGAATAGGTAAATTTGGGGCATTAATTTTTATTAGCCTGCACTTTACTGTAATGGTCTACTGTTTCTAATAATTTTTAGAGCGCTATTTAGGACTTTTGTGTATATTACTTTGTCATCTACCAATAGTGGCAGCTTTATTTCTTTTCAAATTTGGGCCCCTTTCATTTCTTTTCTTACCTAATTGCTATGACTAAGACTTCCAAAAGTAGGTCCAATGATAGTGATGAGTGATCATTCTTTTTGTTTGTTTGTTTTTGTTTTATTGGACCACATCCGGCAGTACTCGGAGCTTACCCCTGGCTCTGTACACAGGGATCCCACCTTTCGGTGTTCAGGAAACCATATACAATGCTGCAGACTGAAACTGGGGCAGGCACATACAAAGCAAGTATTCTACTACAGTACTGTCTATCTGGTTCCTCTTGTTCTGTTTTCAATTTGAAGGAGAATGATTCAGTCTTTTCACTAAGAATGACCTGAGTAGTGGGTTTGTCATATATTATCTTTATTTTACTGAGGTATGTTTTATTTATCACATTTTATTTAGTGTTTATTATAAGTGGAGTGATAGCACAGCAGGTAGAGTATTTGCCTTGCACACGGCTGACCTGGGTTCAATTCCTCCATCCCTCTCGGAGAGCCTGGCAAACTACTGAGAGTATCCTGCCTGCACCACAGAGCCTGGCAAGCTACCCATGGTGTATTCAATATGCCAAAAATAGTAACAACAAGTCTCACAACGAGACGTTACTGGTGACTGCTCGAGCAAATCGATGAGCAATGGGATGACGGTGACAGTGATACAGTGACATTGAAAAGTGGATATTAAATCTTGAAGATTTCTCTGCATCAAATAATTCATGGGATAATTTGGTATTTTCATTTTATTTGTTGATCCTATATATCACATTAAAAATTTAAATATGTTGGATTATCATTGAATACAGTAAAAAGAAAATAAATTGTTCTTTATTATTAGATCCTTTTAACATCTTATTTAATGTTTTGTTGAATTTTATTCACTAAAATTGAGGAGTGGGTATTTGGTGACCACACCAACTGGTCCTCAAGGATTACTCTTGTAGTATTTGGGGTACCAAATGCAGTGCTGAAAATCAAACCTGGGTTTTTTGAGTGCAAGGCAAGCACCTTACCCACTGTATTAATTATCTGGCCATGATCCACTAATATTTTTTTTATCATTATATACTATAATAAAAGAAACTTAGAAACATTTTATGCTTTTAAGAATCTATCTTGGGGGCCAGAAAGATAGTACAGTGGGAAGGGCATTCGTCCCGCACACAGCCAATCCAGAGCTGATCCTCAGAATCCCATATGGCCCCATGTGCACAGCCAGGAGTAATTCCTGAGTGCAAAGCCAGTAGTATCCCTTGAAGATCGCCGTGTGACCCAAAATGCCAAAAGTAAAAGATTATCTTGAGGGGGCTGGAGTGATAGCATGTAGTGTAGGGCGTTTGCAATACACATGGCTGTCCCGGGTGCAATTCCCAGCATCCCATATGGTCCCCCAAGCACCGCCAGGAGTAACTCGTAAGTGCATGATCTAGGAGTAACCCCTATACATTGCCAGTTGTGACCATATGTGGAATATAAAGTAGCAGAGATGTACAAACTTGCAATGATGCAATTTCTGGCAGAAATTTCTCTGGATTTAGTTACTAAAATGCAGAAATCCAGAACGTGGGGCCACTAGTGCGGCCACTCGACCTCATATCTCTTCATTCTCAGCAATGGAAAACAAATTATCAAATGCTTCCTTTTCAGCAGGTCCAACTTTGGGGGGAGAAAATTCAAACAATAATAGTGAGTTCTTTGTTGAAATATTGAATGTAACCAAAGTAAAGTGAAAGTAAAGTGAAATTTATCAGTTACACAGGTGGGGTGAAGGGCTGGGGGGATGGTATACTGTGATTCTTGGTGGAGGAATATGTGCACTGGTGAAGGGATGGGTGTTCGAGCATTGTATGACTGACACTTAAACCTGAAAGCTTTGTAACTTTCCACATGGTGATTCAATAAAAGAATAAATTAAAAATAAATAAATAAGTTTACTTTGGATGTTAGGGCCAGAGTGATAACACAGAGAATAGAACGTTTACCTTGCACACAGCTGACCCCGGTTTAATTCCTACCATCCCATATGGTAGCCGGAGCACAGCCAGGAGTGATCCCTGAGCACAGAGCCAGGAGTATATACCAAGCACAGTCAGATATGGCCCCAAAACAAAAACAAAAAACTATGCTTGTCAAGGTGACAAGGTGGAGATGGGGTGGGTGGCTAGGGAGGAACCCGGGAACCCTTTGCGGGGTGCAGAGATGGTTTTGCGGGGAAGAAGACACTGGCAGACGGATTTATGCTGAGACATACTATATCTAAAACCTGGCTGTGAATAACACTGTAAATCACGATGCCTTAATAAAAATTGTTTTGTTTTGTTTTTAAAGTATGCCACGCATTCAATACACACAAATTCAGTTCCATGCAAACTTCTCCAGAGGCTTGAGAAGCAGCTGTGAAGACAGGGCGGCTCCTCTCCTGGCTAACAGGGTTCACTTTCAGGTGAAAACTCCGAGGGAGTGAAGGGAGGGAGTTTCATCCCGGAAAGTCCCTTCCTGAATGAAATGAATGAAAACACATCAACTTATGGGTCCAAACTCAAAAGGGAGTTGATGAGGACATGCAGGTAGAATGTCACTAAACTGGAATTGAGAGTTGAGGGCAGACTATGGTTCCTGCAAAAAACAATCCTCTACCACACACGATGTCTTAGATGCCAACAGCACAGTTCCTCCATAAACCAAGACACCTGCATTCTGAGGCAAAGTTGGAGGTGAACAGAAACTAGACCAATATAGGCAAGGGAGAAGAAACACTATTGCTACATGCCAAGGAGAGTAGAAACACCCTGATACAAAATAATCTTGAAGGAATCAAGTGAGACACAACTGAATACACACTGTATGGGCCAACTGTGACCCCCACCAAACCACCAAACCAGGAAAGAAGGAGGAGAGGAAGGGAGGAAGGGAGGGAGGGAGAAAGGAAGGAAGGAAGGAAGGAAGGAAGGAAGGAAGGAAGGAAGGAAGGAAGGAAGGAAGGAAGGAAGGAAGGAAGGAAGGAAGGGAGGGAGGGAGGGAGGGAGGGAGGGAGGGAGGGAGGGAGGGAGGGAGGGAGGGAGGGAGGAAGGAAGGAAGGAAGGAAGGAAGGAAGGAAGGAAGGAAGGAAGGAAGGAAGGAAGGAAGGAAGGAAGGAAGGAAGGAAGGAAGGAAGGAAGGAAGGAAGGAAGGGAGGGAGGGAGGGAGGGAGGGAGGAAACGGAGGCAGCTAGAAAAGTTGTCGCTGTTCTCTGGGGCAGGGAATGGTGGTGGCTGGGAGGGAATGTGGCTGACTTCTGGGGAGGAAAAAAACTTTTCTATATTGAACTGGATGAGACTATCGTTACTTTATGGGAGAGGAGACCAACCCAGCCGTGGTCAGGAGTTACTCCTGGTTCTGTACTCAGGATCACCCCAGTGGTGCTCAGGGAACCATGCACAGTGCCAGAGTCAGCCGCATGTGAGGCAAGCTCCCTACCCCTGGTACAATCTCTCCAACCCTATAAAGTTATTTTTATATAGATTAATGTATGTTTGATCTATGCTATACAATAACTTTTGACAAGCACTTTTTTTTTTAATTTGGCTTCTTGTGTCACACAGTGATCCTCAGGAATTACTCTAAGTTTTGTACTCAGGGATCACTCTTGGTGGTACTCAGGGACCAAATGGGATACCGGGGATTTAACCCAGGTTGGACATGTATGGCAAATGTCCTCCCTGCTGTACAGTTGCTCCGGCCCCAAATAGGCACAATTTAAAGTTTGGTTATTGAAGTTTGGATCTCTTACTTTCAGTGTCCTTGATTCTGGTTTAGATATTTAGCTGCACCACTTCTTTATACCATCAATGTGCTTGGGTCCCCATGACTTCTGGCTCCTCATTGCTTCCTGTCCATCTCACCCCCTTGATTTCTTTCCTTCTCTGTCCTCCTTCCTATACCCCGGGGTCACAGTGATTTAGGCTCCTCACCCCCTTTCAAACATCGCATTACCTTGTCCAATTATTCTATTAAAATAGTACTTTTTTTGTTTGCTTTTGTCACACCCAGTAATACTCAGGGGTTACTCCTTGCCATGCTTGCGAAACCATATGAGATGCCAAGGATCGAACTCGCGTCCGCCACATGCAAGGCAAGTGTCCTACCTGCTGTACTATCACTTCAGCTCCTACTAAAAAAAGTATATACATATACATATACATATATATATTGATTTTTTGGGTCACACCCAGCAAAGCACAGGAGTTACTCCTGGCTTTGCACTCAGAAATTACTCCTGGAGGTGCTCGGGACCATATGGGATGCTGGGAATCATGTGAGGCAAATGCCCTACCCGCTGTACTATAGCTCCTTCAAATCTAAATGATAATCTAGCTGAGTATAGTATTCTTGGGGAAGGCATTAATTTTGTTGAGTATATATGCTATATACTTTCCTATTCCTTTGGCTTCTAGATTCTCATTTGGTAAATCTGCTCTACATATATGGACTTTCTTTTGTATGAAAGTTCCTTTTTTGATCTCATTGTTTTTCAATATCCTGTCTCTATCTTTGAATTTTTGTATTTTGAGTATTATATGACTTGGAGTTCTCCTAACTGGGTCTATTTTCACTGTTGCACTTTGGGCCTCTTGGATCTTGGTGCCTATAATCCTTAATTCTGAGAAATTCTTATTTATGATTTGTTTAGCCATTGTTTTTTTTAACACAAAACATAAATTTGAGATGATGCATTTTCAGTTAAATATAGCTTCAAATACATTACAAAATTTTACATACCATATTACATATAATTTTAATCCTTAAAAATTTTTAAGCCTTCTAAATTTTTTACTGCCAAATTTTGTAAATATGCCATATGAACTTGAAAAAAATTAGGTATAGCTATTGCTACAAAGACTGCTCCAAATACATCATTTACTTTAGTGTTTGTAGTTCTTCTATTTAATGTTCTAATTTCTTTTCATTCTAGGCATTTTTTTTGTCTTTTCTAAGATGTTCTGTAATTTCCCATTATTATTGTAGATATTGAGCAGGCACCAGTAACGTCTCCATTGTGAGACTTGTTGTTACTGTTTTTGGCATATCCAATACCACAGGAGTGGCTTACCAGGTTCTGCCGTGTGGGCAGATTACTCTCGATAGCTTGCTGGACTTTCTGAGAGGGAGGGAAGAAGCGAACCTGGGTCAGAAACGCCTCTCGGAGAACCTGGCAAGCTACTGAGAGTAATCCGTCCACAATGCAGAGCCTTTCAAGCTACCCATGTCTTATCCGATGCCAAAAACAGTAACAACAAGTCTCACAATGGAGATGTTACTGGTGCCCACTAGAGCAAATTTATGAACAATGGAATGACAGTGCTACAGTGCTATTGTAGATATATATTAATTTAGGCAGCCAATTTTACTTTATATGTTAAACTTCCACTGCTTTTATGATTATTAAATCTCCCATAAGTAGTGTGATTCTTTTTTACTATTTTAAAATGATGCTCTTATCTTTAGTATCTCTTAGAAATATAGAATATGATCACCTATTATTTTAACAATATTAATGGGTTAATTATTTTCTCGCATATTGGTAGAATTTACTATATACTTTCCTTAATTGATGATGAGTAACTGAATCTTAGAAATTATATATTAATCTGAACATGAGAAAATATTATAACCAGGCAAAATAATAGGCTTCATAGAGTCATAATATAGTCAGAAGCAGAATCACCTGTAGGATGATGTGGATAGTTTTCATAGATTAGTTAATGATAGGTAGCTTTAATTTTAACTGACCAAATATTTGGGAACCAATACACACTTAAATGGGTAGAATAAAAATTGCATAATTTCTTTAAATTTGTATAGTCATGTAAGCATAGGCACTATATCTTAAAAGACTCACACCCTATCATCTAGCAATTTTGCTCTTAGTTTTGTAAATATAAAAAATTCTCATATTTGAAAAAAAACACATAAATATATATTTGTAATACTCCCAAATTGCAAATATTTGAGATATTTTCAAACAGAAGAATGAAAATAAAAATTGATTTATTCATTCCATGTCAAACCATATGGCAACAAAAATGAACTCCTAATTCATGCACCATCTTGAAGGGATATCACAGAACAATGCTGAATGAAAGGAATCAGACACAAAATAATTCCAATGATGATGACATACTTTATAAAATAGTTTTTCACAAGCAAAACAACTACATGTTGCTAGAAATCAAGATTAAAAAAATTATAACTAAAAATCCTTGTATAATACAATCCTAGTAAGAGTTCTATTTCTTTGAGAGTAGTTACAGGAGTGGATTCATTTTGTGATAATTCATTGAACTGCACATAAATGATTTGTTCCATTTTTGCTTGCTTTAATATGTAATCTGTTATACTTTAATATCAGATTTTAATAAAAATCAGAGAATGCAACTTACTTCTGAATGTCCTTAGCTTTGATAATAAAATGAGCATATTAGAGAAAAGTCAAAGCCCTTTCTAGGAAATAAGATTACTTAGAGCTGCCCTTTACTTGGTTAAGGATAGATCAGAGTCAATTGTATTTGACTATCTCCTTATATAAATCCATTTCAATATCTGGCAATATTTATTTAGTGGTTTTAGAAGGAGTATTCATGAGCTCTTGTGCCATCAAAGATCCTGGAGATCTTTCTTAGCTTTGCTGTTCCTTAGAAATCTCTGTAATGAGGTTGTGAATGGTTTTCTTATAACACACTTTGTACGATGCATGTATCTTCATCATCTCCTGTTTTTGATCAACAACAAAATAATAAGCTTAAACTGTACCCTGCAACACTTAAGACTAGACATTATAATTAACATGTTCAAGAGCTAAGTATTCATTATATCTTTAAATACAATGACGTGACATTATACTTTTAAAAGTATGTGCTTTAAAATGTGCAAATGACATGAGACATTAACAACACAAAGTGATCAATGCTTAGTTTTTTTCATTTACTTTTTAATTGAATCACTGTGAGATACAGTTACAAAGCTTTCATTATTGAGTTTCAGTCATACAATGATCAAACACCCATCCCTCCACCAGCGCACAGTTTCTACCACCAATGTCCCCAGTATCTCTCCTATTACCCCCAACCCATCCCACCCCATATCTCTGTGGCAGGCACCTTCCTGATTACTCTCTCTCTACTTTGGGGGATCATGGTTTGTAATACAGATACTGAGAGGGGCTGGAGTGATAGCACAGCAGGTAGGGCATTTGCCTTGCTTGCGGCCGACCTGGGTTTGATTCCCAGCATCCCATATGGTCCCCTGAGCACTGCCAGGAGTAATTCCTGAGTGCAGAGCCAGGAGTAACCCCTGAGCATAGCCAGGTGTGACCCAAAAAGCAAAAAAAAATACAGATACTGAGAGACCATCATGTTTGCTACATAGTCTACTTTTAGCACACATCTCCCATCCTGAACAATTCCTCCAAACATCATCAAAAAATGCTTAGTTTTAAGGTCACTAAGAATGTTTTTAAAACACATATTCAAATGATTGAATCTTTATTTTTTGGCTTCCTTATACAGAATCTACCTGCAGTGTAAATCTAAATTTTCATCAACAGTTGTGGCTGATTATTGAATCTATCAGCATTGGGCCAGTGCAATTAAGAATGATAAGAATATGTGATAATTTAATTCATAAAAAGGAAAAATTTTTCACAGTATGGAACAAGATTCTTTAGAAGTGAACTCTTTAGAAATGAACAATGATTTTGATAAAAAGAGTAATTTTTTCTCAAAACACTGAAACACAAATACAGAAGAACTGATATCTTCAAAAATGATGTTCAAAATACAAATGTTATTTCTTCAAGAAGGAGCAGGTTTTGGTTCAATGATTTCAGAAATTGGGAGAGGCTATAAGAATTGATAATTGGTACTGCTTATACTCTTTTTCTCCTCACCATTAAGTATTTGACCTTTGACCAAGAAAAATTAGGTAATATGCAAGAAACTCAGAAACAATGTTTGCCTTAAAATGTAACTTGAGAATTAAAAAAAAAAATCAGACCAGGTAGTTTGAAGTTATGTGGAACTATCATTTATCAAAGGTCCCTATACTTATATTATTTGGACCTGAGTTTCTATTAAATATATTATATTCATTTGTACTCTCATATTGAGCTTGAAACCTCTGTAACTTTCTCATTCACATTAACTAAGCTGGAAAATTTACATAGCTTTTATAGTCAATTTTATGAAGTCAGAATGAAAGATGTTTTCAGTCACTACTTAAAAATTGATCTCTTCAATTGATCCATATTTCCAAACCTAAAGTTAATTTTGAAGTTTGATTTTATCATCCCATGTCATTACTACCCCTTCTCATTTTATTTCTTTTGCAAAGAACATAGTCACATTCCCAAAATAATGTCAAATAGAGTGACATGAAAATATTATCGGTGTTTTGAATGGGAACCACTTTTCAGTACCACTTCTAAACATAAAGTAATTCCTTCTGCTAAAAGATTTTAGAATTACCTCATTCATGACCAGGATATTCTGAGACAGCTGATAGTGGTAAAGATAATATAGAGTAAGTACAGGAACCCCAAACTCAGGTCAGATAGACAAATCGTCACAGACAGACAGGGATTCCCATTATCTAGTAGACAGTAGCCAGCATTTTGCAGAGCTCTTTGTAGATAAGAAAAGCTTCTGACAGCAATCCACTGATAAAGATATAGTTCTAAGGAATGAGACATATATTTGCAAAGTCTTAAAAATCAAGTGGTCAAGGCTCTAAACTAAGTCATAGACTGGTGAGTTCATCTTGTGAAAGTTTTGCAAGACTCAGGTGCAGCTCAAAAATCTCACTGGATCACACAGTTCAGTCAGGAGAAATTGGAGACTGAAGAGAGATTTAGGACCATTCCCATTTATCTTTTATTTGACTATATACAATAGGCAAAGCTTATGCATTTTAAAGCATAATAACAAGTGTTCTTTGGGGTTTGTGGCAGCAGCTAGCTATTACAACTAATATTCTAGCATTCATACTATGATGGAAAAAAGAGTAACACCCTTTAGAGTATATATGTGTGTATATATAACATTTGTGCACATATGTTTGTATTTATTTTAATTAGGCATTTTAATAAGATATTTCTGACTTAGAGTAATCTGTTTCATTCTCACTGAGGCGTTAATATATTTTAAATAAAAGGATCCAAACTTTGTAGGCTTTTATTGTCTCTATTCTGAGAGATAATGATATTTCTATATTTTTAAAATGTATTGTCCATTATTTTTGTAATCCCATATGAAAATATTTTATAATAAAATGGTATACAATTCATTAATAAAAGAGTTCATTTGAAGCAAATTAATCTGTTAAGGCCTGTTTATGTAATAGTCTTGGTTTCATTCCATTCCTAAATATTTGCATCCAACTTAGTATTTTTCTCTTTGAAATAGAATATAAAATAAAATAGGATATTGATTGATTCTTTTTTATTTTTTTCTCTAAAAATCTTATTATTTTTCTTTTTCTGAACAGAATTAAAAGGCACTACTATTTTATTGTTTCATTTATTAGATTGTAAGCTCCTGCTGGACAAGAATATGTATTGCCATATTTGTTATTTATATTTTTATGTTGTCTGGTATTCCCTAAGATACTAAGTGTGGAAAGAATATTTAGTGATTAAATACTTAATAGTTTATCTTGTCACTCATCACATTACAAAAGCTTCTGTCTCAAAGATGTTGGGAAAATGTCAGATATCTTTGGCTTGTCATCTCACCATCTGTTCTTCACTTTCAGACTCTTTTTGAAACTTTGCCTAGGCACATAGTGATTCACTTCTTTCCGATAGTGTTGATGACATTTCCCCAAGTGTTAAACCTCATGCTTGTGGTTAATCAATTCTTGGATCATACCATCATTCCAGCCTGATGATTTTTGCTATAAAATCTTTGTTTCTGTGTCGAGTTTATAGATTGTGGTCTTCAGAGTTTTTCAAAAACATCTCACATTGGCTCACTGTAAGGATTAGAGTTTGCCAGGTTTTCTATTGAAGTAAAAGGGCCCTCTTACCCTTTTACGCATTGCTTTTTATCTTCCATTCAGTGAACCAACTGTCATCAAGTCCTCTTTAATAGTGAAGTCTTTTTCAGGGATTTATGAGACTTACAAGAAAAGTAGACTAATGTTATGCTAAACATGGAGAAGGCCAATATTCTCAACAAGCTTTCATCAACAAGTCATTCATTCTGAACATTCTAATGAATGAAAGACTCTAGGGAATATTCAACTCTTTCTGAATGAAATAATTAAATGGCAGAATTGGAAGGAAACTTAGAAATAATTTAGCACATCCCTTTAATTTTACTTGGGAAAAATGAGACCAATGAGATTGTGATATGCCCAAAGTCGCTCTGTAAATTACAAAATGAAGACTGTGAAGCCAATGTTTCTAACAAAAGCCTGAGTACAGGACTCCTTCAGTGAAACCCTATCATTCCTTTTGCCTTTCTTTAACAAAATAGTGTGGAAGATTTGATAATGGAAAATTAAAGTAGCATAGAACAAATTAGTATGTCTTGACTGCAATGTGGACTTTTCAAGAAAAATATTAAAGTAAAATATAAAATCAACATTGTAAACTATGCATAGTTTTTGTAAGTGGTAAGCAAAGACTTACTGAAGATAGTTGTTGGTCTGGCTTAGTGACAAGGATAGAAAGAGCAGGTAACCAATGGAAAACGGTGATAATAACACAGGCAGAAAGAGTTTGAGTAGTTAAAGAATAGCAAAGTTATCTCTCACCAAACAGTGTACCTTTATCATCTAATTATGATGAGGTTATAAGTAAGTAGTAAACATTTGTTATTTCAGACATTTGTGCAAATATTTTATTTCTCAAAGAAGACAATTTATAATAGATTCATTTTTATTTGATTTATCTGTATGAATAGAGATGAATTGATAGAATAGAATTGATTCATCTCTAGAATAAATCAAACATATTTGGCTGAATTTGTTGTTTTCCACATTTCTTATTTTCTACTTGGCAGGACTACATGTGGGTGATGTTTGTGTGTGTGACAATGGAATTAAAGGTAGAATAAATGTTTCAGTCTTTTCAGATTTGACTCTGCTTCTAAAGCTCATCTCATGAAGTAATCTGACTTATAGTGTTTTATAGACTATTGAATCAGTTCAGTTTGACTTTGTTTTTGTACAGTTCGGTAAACTGTACACTATTTCAATATATAGCAGTTGTCACACCTGCTACCATTTTATTATTTCTATAACAACTGAGAAATTTGCCCTCCTGTTTTGTGTGACTTACACTGCAAAAATGCAATGCCTATGATGGAGTAATATTACAGCAACTTTCGGGAGTTTAAATTTTCCTTGAAATTTCATAACAAATCATCCACTTTCAAAGAGTGCTTTGAAAAATTAAAGATTACATTTAATAAAAGAACCACCGGCAACAAAAATTCAAGCACACAGAGCTTGGAGTAAAAAAGACTGGACTGAATAAACCTGCATTGTGTTGAATCATAAAAATGTTAAAGTACAAAAGACACAAAAGATGATATATTGGAGAAGTATATAAGCTCAGAGAAGAAGAATAAGTGAACTGCCTTGATAAGAGGAGGGTAAATGTGGCTGTCTCTGTGGCTATGGGTAGGCACCACAGAGTCCTGTTCTCTTGAAGAGAAGCTCTAATACTCGGACTCTAACTCTAGAAGTCACAAAATCAGCGAGAAGTATAGAAAGTAAATTTATTCCACATGAGACCAAGACCCAAACTGAGATGATGCCACTGAATAAAATATCTTTCATCAATCTTTTGAGGTAGCAGTTAGTAAGCGTTTTGCTTAAGGGGCCTAGTGACTAATATTGTACGCTTTGTGGGTCAGAGGGACTCTGTTTCAATCATTCACTTTGCTTTAATTCTGCTTAGAGTACAGAATAGTTTTAGGTAATATGTAAATGAGTGGATATGAAGGTGTTAAAAATTTAATTCATAAAACTGGAGATAGGTATTGGTGGTTAATAAACATTATCCTTGTCTTAATAAATTTTTGTTTTTGTTTTGTTCTGGGAACAACATCCAGCAGTACTTAGGGCTTACTCTTGGCTCTGCACTTGGAGGCTACTTCTAGTGGTGTTTGGGGGACCAAGCTACTGAGAGTATCCTGCCCGCATGGCAGAGCCTGGCAAGCTATCCATGGCGTATTTAATATGCCAAAAACAGTAACAATAACAGGTCTCATTCCCCTGACCCTGAAAGAGCCTCCAATCATTGGGAAAGAAGAGTAAGGAGAGGCTGCTAAAATCTCAGGACTGGGACAAGTGGAGACATTACTGGCGCCTGCTTGAGTAAATCGATGAACAACAGGATGACAGTGATACAGTGACACAGTGAACTATATTCTAAATAAGCATATGCAACATATTGTTAAAGAAGCCATTTCTCAATCTGTAAAATACATGTTTTGGAATAAAATCAATAAGTCAGATAAAGAGCAATCAAAAAATTAAATTGAGTAAGAGTAAAATGAAAAAGTATATTTTTATTTTGGCGATTTGGGTGATTACTTTTGCTTTTCCTTATATATTTATACAGATGTCTATCTTTCTTACTCTTTGGATTAATCAACTGATATGTTTTAAGTATCTTAATTGTTTAATTACAGATGGATCATGTGAGAGTCATTTTATAAACTTGGTGCTATACAGTTCATAATGTTAGATTTTTTTCTTCCTCTTTTGCCCAGTGATTTGAAGAAATTACACAGGCAGTTGAAGGTCATTATAATGTACGACAATATTTTCATTAAAGTTGCAACTATGTATTAGTCTCTTGGAGGTTGCTCTTTAAAAAAGAATATAGAGAAAAAAGATAAGTAGAAAAAGTATGGTAATAGGGGCAGGTTTTCTATTAAGAATATGTTAAAGATATCCATACACCAGTAACATTGAATGTTTCTAGCAATTACTCCCTTTTCTTTCTTTTTTTTTTCTTTTTGGGTCACACCCGGCGAGGTACAGGGGTTACTCCTGGCGGTGCTCAGAGGACCATATGGGATGCTAGGATTCGAACCAGGGTCGGCCGCGTTCAAGGCAAACGCCCTACCTGCTATGCTATCACTCCAGCCCCAATTACTCCCTTTTTTTTTTAAGCAAAATAGTACTTGTGAGGAGAAATTTACAGTGACATTAGGAAAAGAGAGAGATGAATGTGTTCCAGACAGAACATGAGCTTCCAGTATGGAAAAGCCTCCTGTCAACTCGGACATGCCCTCATTCTCTCACAGGAATTTTGACCATTTTCTTCCTTACTAAATGTTATTATATCTTTCAGTTCTTTGTGGTAGTCCTCTTACTGGGTTCTACATTTATATTTTGTTCCTTCTTCCTAAATGACTGAGAGAACATCATAGATTTGACAAATAAAACAAAGCAAATAAGATAAAACAATAATAGCAGTACTTTCTCAGGGATTGTGCAAAACATAGCAGGCTCCTATATGAATATAAAGTGAAAAAACCTGAGTCCTAAGTCTCCAAAGATCAACTTGTCTGCTCTCTATTGTGAGTAATCAACACATATTACTTCTGATTCTCTTTACAAAACATTCATAATGATTTTTTTTTCCTTTGTGGGTCACACCCGGCGATGCACAGGGGTTACTCCTGGTTCTGTACTCAGGAATTACTCCTGGCAGTGCTGTGGGACCATATAGGATGCTGGGAATCAAACCCAGGTCAGCTGCATGCAAGGCAAACGCCCTACCCACTGTGCTATCACTCCAGCACCAAAACATTCATAATGTTTAATGCCTCGCCCAAGTGTTGCAATCTGCTCAGTTTTATTGCAAGACACGTACCCCTAATACTTTCTTCAGATGGTCTATCTAGCTCATTCTTAAATATATGTTTATGAATAAGTGGGTTTCAGTTATGCATCTACTGAAATTCAAGTTCAAGTGTGAGAATACCGTTTGGCTACATTGGATAGAGTGATCCTAAAGACAAATCAATCCTCTTCTATGGGACGCTGCAGGGAATGGTTGGGGGAACAGCAGGAGTCGAGGGTGAGCTTTGACCAAAGGGGACTGGCCATAAGAAGCCCATTCCCTGGCAGAAACCCCTTGATTTCCCAGCAGCGACTTCTCCCTGTCTCCTCAAAAGCTGGACTCAAAGTCCAGTCACTATGCCTAAGACAAACCATCAGAGATCATTGCGCAAGCTAGTGGCCAGCCTGGGAGAGTGAGGAATCAGAACACCCTGTCTGACTGCTTCTGGCTTATGCAGGAATCTTGCCCCACTCCACCCCCACAGAGTATATCCATTGTTTATCCATTGTTGTTACTGTTTTTGGCATATTGAATATGCCACGGGTAGCTTGCCAGGCTCTGTAGTGCAGGCAGGATACTCTCAATAGCTTGCCGGGCTCTCCGAGAGGGACGGAAAAATCGAACCCTGGTCAGCGGCGTGCAAGGCAAATGCCCTACTCAAATTTTGCATAAGCATACACTTACTGGGAAGCATTTCTTGTATTTAAAAAAACATCTTTCAGCAATTCATTTTGTCCTTTACATACCATTTCTTCTTTCAGTCTCATGTTTGAAAATATTCTTCATCTCCCATCCATTTTCTTCACAATCTGTTTCAAATGAGTTTTTATGCACATCTTTTCTCTAACACTGCTATTCTCAAGGACTCTGTTGTGATCTACTACCAAATACTACATTCAATTATTTGACTTTTTTGGTAATTTGATATCTCAGCAACATGTGATACTATTGATGCAGTTCTCTTTTCTGGAAAAATGTTGTTTGCTTTACTTTCATACTACCAAATTTTGATTGTTTTCCTTATGGCAATTATTTAATGTTAAATAAGAAAGAATAAGGAGGAAATATTGCCAGAAGAAAATATAGCTGAGAATATTCCCAGTCTTCTGATGGAATCGAATATCCAGATGAAAAAAACTCAGAGTTCCAAACAAAATCAACCCAAAGAGAGCAAAAGACACGTTATAATTAAAATGGATAAAAATTAAAATAGATATAGAAAACTACTAGTAAGAAAAGCAAAGCAAAAACTTGCATATAAGCCCACGGGCCCAAAAACACAACACAGGAAAGACATATCTGCACCTCTATGCTCATTGCAGCACTATTAGCAATAAGCAAAATCTAGAAGCAACTCAAGTGCTGAAAAACAGATGACTGGATAAAGAGGAGATGGCATAATATACAATGATCTACTACTTGGCCATAGGAAAAGATGAAGTCATTCAATTTGCTATTTCATGGATGGATCTGGAGAGTATCATGTTGAGTGAAATCAATCAGAAGGGGAAGGACAGAGACAAAGCTAATCTCTCTTGTATTTGGGATATAAAAATGTCATAGGGGAATAGCAAATAACCAAAGGAAAGATAAATGAAGAGGAGGATTGGTCTATAGTAGAAGGCCTGCATTGGGGTGGGAGTGGGGGGATAAGTTAAGGAAGAGGACACTGGGACAGTGGTGGAGGGGAAAAGTACTTGCCAAAGAAGCAGGCTGGGGGCTGGAGAGAAACTGGGGACATTGGTGGAGGGAAGTGGACACGGGAGAAGGGATTGATCTTAGAACACAGGATTTCTGAAAATGGATATTGAATAACTTTGTCGCTCTGTGATTCACTGTGATTTAATTTAAAAAGGAAATGAAAAAAAACAGGTATAAGAAAAACTGCCTTGGGGCTAGAGTGATAGCACAGTGAGTAGGGTGTTTGCCTTGCACGCAGCTGACCCGGGTTCAATTCTCAGCATCCCATATGATCTCCCGAGCACAGCCAGGGGTAATTCCTGAGTGTATGAGTCAGGAGTAACCCCTGTGAATTGCCGGGTATGACCCCCCCACAAAGAAAAGCAAAAAAAAAACCTGCCTTATGACTCATAAGAGTTGTATCAAGTGAGACACTATTAGCCAGAAGGAAAAGGTATGATATAGCCCATATATTGAATGAACTAGACATCTAAACAAAAATATTCCATGCAGCCAGGTAATTACTGAAATTAAAAGATAATAAGACTTTACAATTTCCAAAGTTCATGGCCACTAAACAGCCCCACAAGGAGCAGTGGACTGTGGTACGGGACAAAGAAATTTTTCTTGGACTCAGTAAGATACTTTAAAAATGTAGGCAAGTAATAATGGGGTCTCATAAAATGGATTTGAGTCTCACTTGCTTTGAAGTTTAGAGAGAATATAAACTTAGAAGTTCAGTGGTAAATTGCCTGGTATTGTCAAGACAGACACACTTAGAAGACATAAACAAGAAGAGCCAAATGGATCCTGACTACTACATAAAAGCCAGATATCAAAGTTCAGGGGTAGAAAATAAAAGAAGGCCAGAGAAACAAAAACTAACTTTACAAATACCCAGAATTCATATAAAACATGGCAATGAATTCTTTTATATCTATAATTTTGTTTGATATCAGTGAACTGAACTACCCAATCAAAAGGCACAGAATGGATCAGAAAAATGAACCAAATTTCTGCTGTTTGAGAGAAACACAATTGAACTGTCATGATAAACACAGACTCAAAGTATCATGATTGAACACAAATAGAGGCAAATAATAGCCTAGAATGCCTTAGAAGTCCATACTATATCAGACAAAATAGACTTCGAACTAAAATATTAATAAGAAGTGAACATTACAGTAAACAAGGGATCTTATATGAAGAAGACTTAACACTCATTAACAAACATGCACTAAACAATAGAGCATCAAAGTACGTAAACCAACAGCTAATAGGTCCAAAGAAAATATCAACAGCAACACAATAATGGTAGTAGATGTTAATACCCCTCTCCCTGTTGGATATATCAAGAAGACAAAAAAATCAATAAGATAATATTGGGCACAATGTGAGAAATGGAAGAACTGGACTGTATAAGTTTCTTCACGCACCCTCCCCCAGTTTGATTGAAATGCTTCTTTGCACATGGGACATTCTCCAGGATAGGTCACATGCTAGGCACAAAACAAATGTCCATACAATCAAGAAGATAGAAATCATACCAAGTCTCTGTGAGGATGACAATGCTTTAAACATGGCAATACATTAAAAATTGAAACCTGTGAAAAAACCAGTGCATGGAAACTAAACAACATACTTTGACCAAAAAAAAAATCAATGTGTCAAAGAGTAATTGCAAGAAAGAGAAAAATTTGTGAGTAAACAAATGGAATGAAGTTATTAGCTACCAGAACATAGAAGACCCAGCAAAAGCTGTACTAAGAGGGAAGTTAATATCAGCACAAGCATTCATCAGGAAACAATAAATGTCTTGAATAACTAAGCCTCATATCTGAAGAAACTAGAAAAGGAACAATGAAGAAATCCCAAAGTAGATAGGAGGGGAAATAATATGTATTAAAGTGGAAAGAGGTTATATAGAAATCAAACTACTCTAAATAAAGAACAATGAAATCAACAGGTTGGTTTTTTTTTTCTTTTTGGGTCACACCCAGTGATGCACCGGGGTTGCTACTGGCTGTACACTCAGGAATTACTCCTGGTGGTGCTCAGGGGACCATATGATGTGCTGGGAATTGAACCTGGGTTGGCCGCATGCAAGGAAAACATCCTATCCACTGTGATATTGCTCCAGCTGAACAGTTTTTTTTAATAAGTTAGACTGTAAAATAAGACTGTCCAACCCTTACATAGTTTTATGAAGAATAAAAGAGAGAAAATTAATTTAATTAGAATTGAAAGAACTTGGAGGGTGTGGGTTGAGTTTCACTCCCTGCCCCGAGCAGAGCCCTGCCAGCCGAAGACCTCCAGTACCCAGCCACAGCCATGCTCAAGGCCCCTCTACACATGCTTGGATGAGCCTCACACATGAAGGAACCAGCACAGGAACACAGGTGTGCGGGACCCGGGCCTGAGATCTCCAAGCCTGCTCAGATCAGGACTGGGCCTCATCTGCCCATATCCCCCATTTTCCAGTAGCTAGGCGGTCACACCCAGAAACTCCCCCAGCTTGGTGTAATCCTATCAATGGTCAATATCCAGAGACCATAAAACCAATCTCCTGAACGCGACATATTATAGCTTAGCTCTCTCTCTTAGAGAACCTGGCAATCTACCGAGAGTTTCCTGCCCTCGTGGAAGAGCCTGGCAAGGTTCCCGTGGCACATTCATATGCCAAAACCAGTAACAATGATGGGTCTCATTACCCTAACCCTGAATGAGCTTCCAATATGGCACTGTTGGAAAGAATGAGTAAAGAGAGGCTTCTAAACTCTCAGGGCTAGGACAAATGGAGAAGTTACTGAGACCACTCGAGAAAATTGATGATCAACTGGATGATGATGATGATGATGATGATGATAATGATGAAAGAACACAAGTTATAAAATATACCAAAGAAATATAAAAGATCATATTAAATTACTAAGAACAATTTTATGTAACTAAATTAATAAACATATAAAAATAGATAAATTTCTAGTATCCTACAATATCCCCAAACTAAATGGAAAAATTTAGAAAACTTAGAGCAATTATTAGCTTGACCTAATAACTATAATCAAGTGTTATTTCTAAAACTAAAAGCCTAGGTCTCCATGGATCCACTAGTGAATTCTTTCAAAGTATCAAGGACTAACCCAACCTACTCAAGCTCTTACAGAAAATCCAAGAAACAGGAATTTTTCTGCACAACAAGATCAACATTACCTGATCTTGTAAACACAGGACTATCACTAAAAAAGTAAGTTATAGAAAATTATACTTGATTTATATAGATGCAAAAATACTCAATGAAATCTTACTAAACTACATTCAATGTGCATTAAATGGATCACAATCCCTGATGTGGGACTTAGTCTAGCCATCAAAGGATGGTTCAATATAGGAATCAATTAACTTAATACATTACTCTTCTTATGCAAATTTAATTCCTCTTGAAGTTGTCAGAAGTTCAGTTGTTTTTTAAATTTTTCTTGACACTTGTCCCCTTCTGTTCTTTCCTTACAATTCATGTATTTTATCCTCAAGTACACTAATTTGAGCTTTAGCTTTCCTTATTGTGCTGCTAAGTTCTTGTGTTATGTTATTTCGTTTTGTTTTGTTTGGGGGCTATGTCTGGCTGTGCTCAGTGTGATATTTTCTTTAGAAGGACTTTCAAGATTTTATAGAGATTACATTACATCTCTAGACAATCTGGGGAGACCCATTATCATAGTAGTATCTGATTTAAATGAAACTGCTCTGCAGTGCACCCAAAAAAACTCACTAGTGTCCATACTGGCAATTTAAGTTCCGGGCTAGAGAAATAGGAAAGCAGTTAAGTAAGATTCTTATGCTGGAAGCAGTCCACTGGATTCCATCCCCCAGCACTGCCAGGATTTATTCCTGAGCACAGAGCCAGGAGTAATTTGTAAGCACAGTAGGCTATGGCCCAGAATGAACAAAAACCAGAAAGACTTGAGTTCAGGATGATTTAAGAGTTTTCTGGAATACCCAGAGATCCTCCATCTCATGTACACCATAGGATAGGCAATCTTGTGATCATCTGTCATAGAACTGTTTCTCACTTGATAGAGAATGACTACCAAAATCCAGTTACTTCTCTACCTCTTCGATAATGGTAAAAATATACCTCTTCTCTTTGAAGTCATTAGTATTAATAATTATATTTGTTTATTTCTAAAATCTGAATTAACTTTTATACTTAGGTTAAACCCTAATTGTTCTTGAGTTATTGAACTCTTTATGTTTGCTAAATTTTTAATTGTTTTCCTCAGATTTTTTTTTCTGCATTTCTCATTGTTCTTTCGTGAAATGGGTACTTTTGATGTCCTTTTTCTAGTTTTATATATTTGGGGAATATTTTTCTGCTTTT
Organism: Sorex araneus; assembly: GCF_027595985.1. Classification (NCBI taxonomy): domain Eukaryota; kingdom Metazoa; phylum Chordata; class Mammalia; order Eulipotyphla; family Soricidae; genus Sorex; species Sorex araneus. Next base: position 87,035,369 of record NC_073303.1, on the reverse strand, counting down.
GCTACCTTATGCAATCTCACTGAGGTTGAAGAACATACATTGTGTAGCCTTTACCATTCCTTGATTATTAAATCTTATTCCATGGTTCAGAAAATGGTGTAGCTTGGTGACTTTTTTGCGTGGAATTGAAAATAATATGTACTTTGTTGTTATTAAGCAAATATTTCTGTAAATATAAATAGGTTATATTAGTTGGATTTTGGCTTTTGATTATTGCTCAGGTCTTCTCTGCCCTATTTTCTCTATTCTTGTTGAATTAAGAATATAAAAATCTCCAACTACAACTAAGCTTTTAACCTATTTTTTTACTTTCAATTCTATTAGTTTCTGTCTAATCTATTATAAAGCTTTTTGTTGGAACATATATGTTTAATCTTACTTTTAATTTGTATCAGAGACAGAACCTAACAGTCTCTGATCTTTTGTCCTTGATCTATTCCTTGATTTGGGTAAATATCTTCAAAGAGCTGCCTGAGAAAAAATGAAGTGTAACTTCCAATGGAAACTTTTTTCCGTTTGCACCTATGAAAAGATTATTTTTAGCATAGAATTTTGAATTTTATCTTCAGAGCTTGAAGAACTATCTAATGACAAGTTTAAGTCTTCAGTTCTTTTAACTTCTAAATTTGGCCACTGTTTCTTTTATATGTGGAGAGACAGCACAGATGTTAAGTCAACTATCTTGAAAGTTCTTGACCCCAGTTTGATCTACAGAACCACATGATCCTGGGGGTTTGCATTAAACTATCACCTGATTATCAAAGTATAACAATGGGTCCCTTGGCCCCTGAGTACTTCTGGGTGTCTTCCTAGCCCCCCAAATGACTTGTTCTTTATTTCCTTCTCATGGCTCAGAGTTCTCCTCTTATATTTCTGACCATACCCTCATGTGTACCGATGGCTGTCCCTCTCTGTGTGCTCTTTCTTTGGGTTTCTTATTGTCTCTTCATCCAGTATCCCCTCTTATCTCACTAATACTTATTATTCAACCTACTAATTCAAGCTACCCTTGGCGTATTCAAGAAATGCCAAAAGCAGTAACAACAAGTCTCACAATGGGGACGTTACTGGTGCCCGCTCAAGCAAATTGATGAACAACAGGACGATAGTGCTACTAATTCAACTACTAAATTCAATTTGTTGAAGTTATCTTAATACATAGCTCAGTTCAGATTTTTATTGAATAGTTTGAACTCATACTTTATTGCCTATCTTAATATAACCGGCATTTATAGCTTAGTATACTTATTATATACTATGCTCAAACAACCTAGTTTGACATTAGTTTTTGATGATAAATAGTCTTAGCACTTATTTATATGCCTGATTATCAAAGTATATAAAATATAAAATACATTTCTATTCCTTAGTTCCACAACTAATAAAGAACCAATGATCTATTTGTCATAGGTATGTAAATTTTTTCTTCCCTTTTTTTGTTGGTGTTTCAATGATGGCATAGAGTAGGGGTACTGTACATATTTGACTGTTGCTACTGCATTTAATTGTGATAGTCAGTGGGAATCACACACATGGTTGCACTGTCACACACATATACATATACCTCACTCAAATGGTTTGGGCATCACACATCTGCAGTGCCCAGAATTCCAAAAATTTTCACTGCTGGGATTGCATGTGGTGAATGTAGGAGGCCCTAGGGAATAAACTCAGTTTGCATCACAGGCACTTTTTGCCCTGGACTCTTATAAGTGTGTTCTTTTTAATTCCCTCATCTTATTTGCACAGTTAGAACAAGATTATTGGTGCAGTTAAGTGATTAAATCCAGAAATATTCATATCAGTTCAAAGTAACTACAGTGTTTTTTTAAATCTTTAACCTTAGGTAGTTACTTCACCTCTTTGCAACACAATAATTTCAAATAGAAATAATTATTGTATTTAACTCATAGGGTCATTTTAAGTATTGAAGGAGTTAAGGGATAAGAAGAGTTCTGCGCTATTACTCTCTATGCCATCAAACATATTTGCAATTTATTATTATGAATATGCTCTTTAGCTATGCCTTTTAGATCCTAGTGGTTTAAGAGTTGCTAGTATTTCCATTTTGTAAATAAGAAAATGGAAGGTTTGTGAGATTAGAGATAAACGTCCAGTTTTTATACAGTGAGTTCACATGAAATACTGTCTATTTCCAAATGCCATTCTTTAGGTAGAATAACTGAACTTAATTTTTTTCATTTATAAATATCAAATTATTTGTATGCTAGGTGAAAATAAAGTAAAATGAAATATGCAACTTTTATTATTAGAGAAAGCATGTACATCCCTATGTGAAACATAACTTTCTAACAATGAATTACATAAGTTTTTTTTTAACACCAGGAATAGGAAGCATAATTTTTTTGTTGTTTTTTTGGGTCACACCTGGGGATACTCAGGGACAACTCCTTGTTTATGCACTCAGGAATTACACCTGGGGGTACTCAGGGACTACTCCTTGTTCATACACTCAGGAATTACTCCTGGCAGTGCTCGGGGGACCATATGGGATGTTGGGAATTGAACTCGGGTCGGCCATGTAAAAGGCAAATGACCTACCCGCTGTACTTCCCTACTAGCCTGAAACATATTTTTTATGAAAAGGATTGTCACATTTTTCAGTAGACAATTCTCCAAAAAACATCTATAAAAAGCACAATTACTTTATATAACTATTTTGATTATAATTAGGAAGTTTACAGCATTCATATCTATGCTATTTTAAAACAATAGTATAGCTTAGCTCTAAATCTCAGTGTTTTACCAAAGCTAGATAGTACATATATTAATTGCATGATTTAAAATTCAACAAAATCAAGGAAGCTGAATGTTCCTGTGTATAGACAGCTAGACTCTTCTGCTTTCATGAAAATATATATCTTACTCTATGTCTGCTGTGCTAATATTGTCTACTTTTCTCTTCAGGCTTCCTCCACTATATACTTAGTGTGGACTATGTACTCATAATAATTATCTAGAAATGTAGAATTCTTCTAAAATAATAAATGGGAAATAATATTTTTGAAAAATTATGTTTCTTATATCAAGACTCCTCAATTTTGTGCTCTTTTACCCCATTTAATTTATTGCTGTCTCCTTTGGATGCTTGTTCCTACACATTTTTTATTTCTAGATTTATTTTTTTCATCGAAGGATAAATCTAGTTTACTTTGTCAGTGACCATCACTATTTCTATTTCATGGCATTCTGTAAAAGTGCTGTATTATTTGTTAATCCATTATCTGATCAAAAGTTTGGCTTTTCATTGGTCTCACTTTATTTCATTTAGTTTTCTTTTCTTTTTTCTTTTTTTGGTGGGGAAACAACTGGTGTTGCCAAGGGGTTACTCTTGGCTCAAAACTCAGGGATCCATGATAGCAGTGATGAAGAATCGTATGTGGTGCCAGGGATAAAACTGGGGTCTTTAGCATGCAGAACAAGCACCTTCTCCCTTGAACTTTGTCCCTTGCCCTAGGTCTGATTTTCTTAAATAGTAGGAATTAGAGTTCCTAGGATAGGAAATAGAGAGGTAGTGCAGGGATTAACGGACCCACTTGCATACAGTCATCTCTGGCTACATACCCGGGGGACCACAGGGTCGCTACATGGTGAACACACCATCCTCAACAGGTGAAGCCCTGGGGTTGTGCCTAGCTCCACAGGGCCTAAGCAGCACCTCGTTCTCAGTCCTTCATATTAAGCTGCTGGCTTAGAGGCTGGAATGATAGCACAGTGGGTAGGCTATTTGCCTTGAACATGGCTGACCCAGGTTCAATTTCCAGCATCCCATATGGTCCCCTGAGCACTGCCGGGAGTAATTCCTGAGTGCAGAGCCAAGAATAAGCCCTGTGCATTGCCGGGTGTAATCCAAAAAATAAGCTGCTGGCTTAGTTGCCCAAAATCGCCAGGAGGGTGCCCCAGGGACTTCTGAGCACTGTTCTGGAGGCCCCTTCCCCTTAAAAAAAATTCAAAGGGTCTACCCATCATATGATTATACACATCTAGTTCTTTCTGGGTTTTACTGACCCTTTGCCACAAACATGCTGCACGCTGTTCAAACACTGCCTGCATTATCTAAGGCTGTGACAGCAGATACATAATGGAGCGAGCATCTCACAGTGCTCACTACCACTCCATCCCCAAAGCCTTTCAGTCCATTATTATTATTATTATTATTATTATTATTATTATTATTTGGACTGGAGTGATAGCACAGTGAGAGTAGGGTGTTTGCCTTGCATGCAGCCGACCCGGCTCGATTCCTTCGTCCCTCTCGGAGAGCCTGGCAAGCTACCGAGAGTATTCCACCCACAAGGCAGAGCCTGGCAAGCTACCCATGCTGTATTGTATATGCCAAAAACAGTAACAACAAGTCTCACAATGGAGACTTTACTGCTGCCCGCTCGAGCAAATCGATGAACAACAGGACAACAGTGCTAGGACAGTGCAGTTGAGGATAGGAAATAAAATACACACTCTTTCAAATAATTTTTCCACATGGTAATCATCTGAAGTTTTGATAGAATTGAAATAAACTGGAGTAAACCAAAAGCCAAATTTGCTACTTTAATGTTGGGAACAATCATATAATGAAGAAAGCTGCAATAGAATTTGGCAAAATAAAGCAAGAAATCAACCTTAGTATGCACTGTCACTGCACTGTTGTCCTGTTGGTCATCGACTTGCTCCAGCGGGCACCACTAATGTCTTCATTGTGAAATTTGTTGTTACTGTTTTTGGCATATGGAATACACCACAGGAAGTTTGCCAGGCTCTGCCGTGTGGGCGGGATTCTCTCGGTTGCTTGCCAGGTTCTCCAAGAGGGACAGAGGAATCGAACCCAGGTCAGCTTCGAGCAAGAGAAACACCCTACCCGCCATGCTATCTACATACCTAGTATATAACCTTAGTATATAATTTTTAGAAAGTACTTGTGCAAATACTTTTAAAGTAATCAGTTACCAAAAGATGGTATATAGAAGTTTATTATTTGTAAAACTTTTTAAACCACTCTATCTAGTCTGCATTTGAATTTAAGATCTCTATACTCAGATATTAAGATAGTATTTCTTGGTGTAAAAATAAAGACATCTAGCTAATTTTGGCTATTGTCTTAGAGTTGGCTTATATTAGTTCAAAATTTTCCCAACAAGCTTTTTCATAAGGGCTCATTGGCTTCAGACACAGTCTTGCTGTGAAACTGGTTCATGAACTATTTTGTTGAGCCAGATTATATACAGAATCTATTTCCTGTGAGCAGCATGGCTAAGAGACCTCCTCATAAGCCAATCTTCCAGTTAAATGCTCCAAATTACCAGTTAATTGCTCTAGCCTGATGTATCTGGCTTACAATTCTACCAGATACCAAGTCAGAAGGAAATAGTGCAAATAACTGCAAATTATTCAGTGGATTTCAAACCATTTATATAGCTAATCAAATATTGAACATGTTTAGCATTTACCCAAATGTATGTGAATTAACAAAACCCACATTCTCAGAACTGCGTATCTTTTTATCATTAAGTAGCATATAAAGTGATTAATAAAACTAAATTAGGAGGTCAATATTTTAATTGCTAATGTAGTTGTATGCTTTAATAAAATTTTATTATATCCCATTTATTTTGCACACCACTATGTATTTTGTGAAAGAGATCACACCTGTGTCACTAGTTATGGCAGGACTATAAGGTATAATAAAGTGAAGAGTTGTATGAATTAGTGGTAACCAAATTATTTTCTGAAATATTTTTTTAATTATTAAATTGCCGTGTGATACAGTTACAAAGCTTTCATGTTTTCATTTCTGCACACAGTGATCGAACATCTATCCCTCCACCAGTGCACATTTTCCATCACCAATGTCCCCAGTATCCCCCTGCCCACCCATCCCACCCCTCCCCCTGCCTCTATGGTAGACAATTTCCCCCATACTCTCTCTCTACTTTTGGGAATTATGGAACAAATTGATGAGCAATGGGGTGACAGTGACAGCAACAGTGACAGTCATGGTTTGCAATACCTATACTGAGAGCCTATCACGTTTGGTCCTTTATCTATTTTCAGCACACATCTCCCTTCCTGAACAATATCTCCAACCATCATTGACTGTACTACAAAAATAATGTTTTTAGTCTAATCATTTAAGATATATTTTTTAAAAGTATATATATTTTTCCTGAATGGAACAAATGTAAATATACTTATTATGTATGGCAATAAATACAAAAAATTAAAAACTCTCTTAAACTAAAAATGGCTTTTCATGCAGATTAATTCATGCACAATGCTGGATTCCAATTGGGGACTGAGCTAATACTGATGTTAATGAAGTTCCAAAAAGAGAGTAGCACTGTAGCACTGTAGTCCCGTTGTTCATTGATTTGCTTGAGCGGGCACCAGCAATGTCTCCATTGTAAGACTTGTTACTGCTTTTGGCATATTGAATACATCATGGGCTCTGCCATGCAGGCAGGATACTCTCTATAGCTTGCCGGGCTCTTCAAGAGGGATGGAGGAATCGAACCCAGGTCAGTCGTGTGCAAGGCAAATGCCCTACTCGTTGTGCTATCGCTCCATCCCAAGAAGAGAGTAACAGGGTAAAATGTCTTTTTTTTTTCTTAGTAATTTGTAGCAGAGGGATTATTTTTTATAATAGAACTTTTAGGAACTTTTAATTGAGCAATTTCTTTTGGGTAGGAGTAATGGTTTTATTGAAAGAAGGAAGGAAAAAGATAAGGAGAAATATAAAGACTACTAGCTTGCTTCTTTGTGACATAAAAATTTGTTTATACAATATGGACGATTCTCAAAAAACTAGAGGTTGAGCTCCCATTTGACCCAGCAATACCACTGCTGGGAATATATCCCAGAAAAGCCAAAAAGTATAGTCAAAGTGACATCTGCACTTATATGTTCACCGCAGCACTGTTTACAATAGCCAGAATCTGGAAAAAACCCGAGTGCCCTAGAACAGATGACTGGTTGAAGAAACTCTGGTACATCTATACAATGGAATACTATGCAGCTGTTAGAAAAAATGAGGTCATGACGTTTGCATATAAGTGGATCAACATGGAAAGTATCATGCTAAGTGAAATGAGTCAGAAAGAGAGAGACAGACATAGAAAGATTGCACTCATCTGTGGAATATAGAATAACAGACTATAAGACTAACACCCAAGAATAGTAGAAATAAGTACCAGGAGGTTGTCACCATGGCTTGGAGGCTGTTCTCTCATTCTGGGCAACTCAGAGAAGGGAACACCAATTAAAATGTGGTTGTTGGTCATGTGGGGGAAAGATGATGCAGGCCGAATATAGACTAGAGACAACACAACGGCCACTCAATACCTTTATTGCAAACCACAACACCTAATCAGAGAGAGAGAACAAAAGGGAATACCCTGCCATAGTGGCAGTGTGGGGTGGGGGTAGACGGGACTGGGGAGGGGGGGAGGGATGTTGGGTTCACTGGTGGTGGAGAATGGGCACTGGTGAAGGGATGGGTTATCAAACTTTGTAAGGGAGAAACATGAGCACAAAAATGTATAAATCTGTAACTGTACCCTCACGTTGACTCACTAGTTAAAAATAAACTATTAATTAAAAAAATGTAAAAAAAATTTGTTTATATTTCATAAAATAAAACTGAGTAGATGTAGAAATGAAATAAATCTATCCATTACATTTCCTAAACTAAACAAAACACAAACAACAAAAATAATACAAAGTAGGTAATTTGAAAATTTGTCTCATTTTAGAGAACATATGTTCCTTTACTATGTGCTTTTTAAAGATTGTCACATCCAATGTAACAAATTTGAAATACAGGATTTAATTCATAAGTAAAACAAAAATACATTTAATCCCCTCAGCAGAAGATATCGATTTCCAAAATGATTATGAAAATAAGAAATAATTACGTTTATTTAGTGGAGGTAGCTGGTGCTAATCTCATAACCATCTTGAGGTTAGAAAGCAATTTCTACTCATTATATTTTAGATATAATACTGACTTTTTTATATGATTATCCATTTGTCACAACTATACACAATTTAACAAATTTGTCAATTGAAAATTATTTACATAACAGAAAAATCTCCCAAACAACAGATTTTGTGATTGAATAAACTATAAAATATTAATGAAAAAACACTTGAGTTTAGAAGGCATGACATTCCTAAAAAATTTGGCTTGTAAAATATTTCAGAAATTGTTAGGATTTATATATTACTCTCTCATTCCAGCTCAGAAGTATAATTTGGAGCACATTTCTCTTCTTGTTACTTTTTCAGTGATGTCCTTTTCTATGTTTTAAGGTATTAGACTGTTAACTTTTTCCAGGACTAAGGAATAAAACATTTTAAATTCATTGTTTAAACTGCTTCTTGTATTTACATAAAAAAATAAATAAATTCCCTGTGCTTGCTCTTTCTGGCATTCTCTTATCTCCACCATGTTAGTATGTACAAATTATCACTTTAGTAATAAAGCTCCTTTGGTGTGAAACCCTCAACAGCTCCACACTGACATCTGAATGGAATTGTACATAGTAGTTTGGCAGACTTTGTCCTCAGTAATCTGTCCTGTTGTCACTATTCACTGCTGATTTTCTTTCTTAGAAGTGCTACTCTAGTGAGACTGGTTTATTCCTCATGTCAAAAAGAACAGTAAAAGCAACAAAAGCTGTATTCTGTCTGTTGTTACTGACATCATTCTCCCATTCCTTCTCTCTGAAAATTCAACCTGGTTCTACAGGTTGAGATTAAAATGTTTTTATGAGATTATGAGGATTTGTATCATTCCTCATAATTTTGATAAGAAATAATAATATCTAAAAATATAGAAATCAAGGCAATATATTTATTGCTATGAGGTTACAATAATCATTTGTGAAAATGAAATTATTGCAGGGATTTGAAGTATTTTAACATCTTAGACAAGTCTTTGGACTCAGAAGTTATTATTTAAGGTTATAATAATAATATCAAATAGAAATTTGGAGTTGAATGAATGAAAATACCTAGTTGAGCACTCTGACATATAGGTCTCCTGTTTTAAAGAATGATAAATCAATTGCTCCAATTAAGAAAGAAAGTTGGTATGTCCAAAACATATAGAACAGTACCTTTTGTATAATTTAAAATTATATACAAGCATTTATTATTGTATTATATATGGCCTTATTACTTTGATAAGTTTCTAGTGACTAAGGCAATAAATTACTTATTTATAAAATAGAAAGCAATAAAGCAATAAAACCTAAAACAATATTTGTCAACTCATATATGAGATCTAAATTCTGAAAAGTAAATTTTAGGTTTGAATTTTGTCGTTAAATCTTTTCTATTAGCTAATAGTAGTTAATACCAAGTGACTATGTATTCTTTTTTCTTCACTAATGACATCGTTCTCATAACGCCAAACATTAGCCAAGCGGAACAAATGCTGGCCGACTTCGACCGAGAATGTGGAAAGGTCAGACTGCAGCTGAACCTCAACAAGATGATGCTTATGAAAAATGAACTGGTCCCTGAAGCTCCATTTGCTCTCAATGGAACGAACATCTCTGAATGCAGCGGCTATGTGTACCTGGGTTGAGAACTTAACATGAGGAAGGACTTGGCACCAGAAATGCGCAGGAGGAAGAGAGCAGTGTGGAACACCTTCAAGAGCGTAAAAGAAGCGGTTAAGAGGATGAAGGACCTCCGACTCTGGGCACATCTTTTCAATTCCACTATTCTTCCTGCACTAACATATGCCTCAGAGACCTGGGCCCTACGCAAACAGGATGAGAACACTATTCGGGTCTCCCAAAGAGGAATTGAAAGAGCTTTGCTAGGAGTATCACGTCTCACTCAAGTGAGAGAAGGAATCCGGAGTTCCGACTTCCATCGACTGTCAAGAATCAGGGACGCTGTCTCATTTGCCAAGGCATCAAAAATCATATGGGCCGGACATGAAATGAGATTCAGAGATGACCACTGGACTAGAGCTGTCACCGACTGGATTCCACGGGACATCAAAAGACCGAGTGGCTGCCCACCAACGTGATGGTCAGACTTCATCAAAAACCTGAATGAATGGTTTGACGCTCTTTCTGTTCCTGGAGCAAGCAGATATCATTGGGCTACACTATCATACGACAGGGACAAATGGAGACGTTACTGGCACCTGCTCAAGCAAATCAAAGATCAATGGGAAGACAAGTGATACAAGTGATTCCTTTTTAGTCATTTTACAGTGCTTATTGAGTATTTGTTATAATTATATAATTATAACTGGAGGGAGGTTCTGTCATTACAAAATCCACACTCTTTGGCCTAGATATAGCACTGTAGCACTGTCATTCCATTGTTTATTGATTTGCTTGAGCAGGCACCAGTAAAGTCTCCATTGTGAGACTTTTGTTGCTATTTTTTGGCATATCGAATACGCCACGGGGAGCTTGCTAGGCTCTGCCATGTGGGCAGGATACTCTCATACTCTCGGTAGCTTGCCGGGCTCTCTGAGAGGGATGGAAGAAACAAACCCGTGTCAGCCGCATGCAAGGCAAACACCCTACCCGCTGTGCTGTCGCTCCAGTCCTAGAAATACACAACTTTAATTGATATTAAGTCAAGCCATAAAAGCGGAAAATACATCATTGTGCAAGAAACACATATGTTTTACGTTTTTGTATTCTGGCTTTTGTGCCACATCCAACAGTGGTTCCTCCCAGCTCCTGAGAGCTTGTGGAACAATGCAGTTTAAGGCCTTCTGTACTCATAGCACTAAACCTGTTGAGTTATCTCTCTGGCCCAAGGACATGTACTTTTTACCCAGAAAGACCTGATGTTTACTTTTCAGCAATCTCTAAGCTATGATCTAAAGCAAATATTCTCAAAAACTTCTTTTAAGTCCATTACCCTCTTTTCAGAATAAAAAAATCTAGTGACCATATGGAAATAATATGTCCTTTAGGCAAACAGATAGTAATATACCTCCCTCCCATTTACATTGAAGGCTGCTACTACCTCTACTGGGTCTCGTCTTAGCTCACTTTTATAAATCTAAATAGATATTCTGCAGTTGAAGAAATGTCTTGTGGTGTGAACATTAGGGTTTTCTAAATAAAAATGATAAATTAACATCTGAGTGATAATAATAATGATAGCAAGCAAAGATTAGCTGAAAACCATTGGCTACAGTACTACTGAAGAATATGTTGAAGTATAGAAAATAGAAACAGTACTACCTGAAGAATATGTTGAAGTATAGAAAATAGAAAATGTTGACACTTTCAACTGTACAAACATGATCCTAGATATGTGACGTGTTGAACTCCTTTAAAATTTTACAATACAGATTGAGATAGTACATTTTTTTCAGGTTGATAATTAGTAAGCCCAAGAAGCTGAAAATGTTATGTAAATATTTTGTTCTCTTTACCTGCTTGTTTTTGAGAATGAGGGAGCTCCCAAGCATTGCTCACGTGGCCCAAGGCCATTTCCTGTGATACTTTTCAAGCGGGCCAAGACAGTTCACTGCTCCGCCTCGTGATGCCGCCACCTGGGCCACGCCAAAGGCAGGAGGCCATTCAGCAACCCGATTCCAACGCAGGGTCTCTGCATGCCTGGCATAAACTTGAACCTTTGAATTATCTGTCCAACTTCCCAGACCAAATTATGTTTTTAAGGGTTTAATTCATGTCCACCAACTCATATATTAAAACAGTTTTATTTGAGGGTCTTTATTTAGTGACTATGAAAATGCAATTAAGCATGGACAACAAGAGGAACTAACCTAATCAAGATTTGTGAGTACCTTTTCTGATCAGACCTGACCAGTAGCAGCCTTTCTTATATATTGTATTGTGGAGATTTCCCTCAAGTTGAAGTTAGACAGATTCTCTTGGGGTAGTGACATCTGCTTGCTTCCTTACACTGTGAACATTAATGGCCTTGCTGTTCATTTGCAGTTGCCGAGGTTAAAAAATTCACACTTGACTTTAAGAATGCAACATTGTAAGGCTGAAAAACCATTACAGAAGTTGACACCTAGCACACAATCGACACTTGTTCCATCCCTGGATCCATATATGGCTCCCTGAGCACTATCAGAAGTGACGCCTGAGCACAGAGCCAGGAACAAGTTCAGATCACAACGGGTGTGGTTCATAAGATCAAAACAAGCTACCCAGAGTATCCTGCCTGCATGGCAGAGCCTGGCAAGCTACCTGTAGCGTATTCGATATGCCAAAAACAGTAACAACAAGTCTCACGATGGAGACATTACTGGTGCCCACTTGAGCAAATCGATGAGCAATAGGATGACAGTGATACAGTGAGAACTGGGAAATATAATATAATTGTATCTTTACTTTTAAATCAATATATTGGATCTGTGATCTATTTTATACGTTTGTAATTTTTCAATAGATAAAAACATTTTATATTTTTATAATTAAGAACTTGCTTAATAAAAATATACAAATATTACATAGATTGAAGGTCTTTTTGTGGTAAAGCTAGTATGGAAGTCTGATTTCCAAAGGAAAGTATTCATGCTTAGTCATAAACATAATTATGATGGGTACAGTTCTTGGGAAATAAATATCTATTATGATAAACGTATCTTGTTTTTCAACCTTAATAAATGCTCTTCAGACCTCATTAGATTCTAAGTAACAAATAGGGTCTCAAAGAGAATAAGCACATATTTAGAGTCATTAGATAACTCAGTATCTCTAATACTATGTTCTTAGTTGCCTTCTCCATAGAAATTTTATTACTTTTATTCTTCTTGCCAAGTAAAATGTCAGGAAGACAAGAGTTATTAGAGTATTCTAATTGAAATTTGAAAACTAATTAGAATGTGTTTTCATATTTAGGAGATACTAAACTAAAAAGTCTGAAGTAAAAATAAATCAGTATATTTAGTATATTTACACTGTAGTTGTCATATATTCTTAAAATTAAATCTAAACGTGAGACTTTTGATTTACACATTACCAAAAATATATACCAAAGCACTTTAAATTTCTTAGGAAAAAAAGTTGTGAATATATTTCTGAAACTAAATAGAAATAAAATCTGCTTTTCCCGGGATAAACTAACAAGTAAAGTAGCAAGTAGTAGAATTTTAACAACATTATATGGAAAATATGGCAACAGTGGCCAATATCAGCAATTTCATTCACAGGAATTGCATGGGATTAAACTTTTGCAAAAACTTGGCAGACAAAATTGTCAAACTCTTTCCAGAAACCAACTGACAAAGAAAACACACACACACACACATACACACACATACATACACAATGCATATACACAGTCAAGAAAATTCTGGTATCAGTGATATAACTCTATACCTTAAGTTGAAAACATTTACAGAGCATTATTTGATTTTTTTATTATTTGAAAACATGCTAAAATATCAAACACATTTTTAAAAAATAATGTTTATATTTTACAAGATAGAGTTAGCCCTTGTTTATTTTGAAGATACTCAACACTTAAATAAAACTTTACAAAAAAACACAAATTAGATCTATTGCAATGTGACAAACAATTAAATTGGTTGCACATAGTCTTGATAAATTTTCAGTAAGGCATTTAAAATAGAACTGAGTCTCTACTTTAAATCTATAACCCCTCTAATCTACCCCGAGAATAAAAGTTGGGCATCTCCTTTGGCTCGTCTCATATCAAACAATTTAGTTTCTGCAACTAATGCTTTTTGAAAATTTTCTCTGCTGCAGGACAATTTCAAGACTAAAACTCACAGAAAAAAAAAATGACCTCCTGGATACCATATCTTAGGCGAGGGAAGTAAAGTAAAATCCAATTTACATCAAATCCAAGCTTTCCAGACTAGCATAGTTTTTCATTTGCCAAGTACATGATTCTCCTATTAAAAAGTAGGCAATAAGCAAATAAAAATATGATCCAATAAAAGAAAGAACTAACTGTACATAATAACTGCAAATAATTCAAACAGAGCTTCGCTATCACTACTTACCTATATAAGAGTTTACAATTGTTTATAAATTATAGAAATAAGGATATGAATCTTAGTTTGGATAATTCATGACATCCTGTTTTGTGATTGAAGACAGTTTCTAATTCAAAATGAAATGCTTTGTAAAGTCAATTAGTTGCCCAAGTAATTTAACAATGAGCTGGGAGAAGCAGCCACATGTGCTCCTGCACTTCTAGTGAGTGAGTGTTTGCGCTTCCTTGGGGCCAGCAGTGCTCCAAACAGAGTTAATTGGAGCTGCTTGATGTGACACAGAGTGCTGGGGCAGGAAGACAATTTAGAGAATAAGGCAAGGGGAAGGGGCACATTAATAATTTAAATCTAAGTACTGCAAGTAACAGGTCCCTTGAACCAGGGGTAAGGTGTGTATGGGGGAACTTTGAAAAACCTGGTATATAGTCAAGACTGTCAACAGGCAGAGTTGCTCTGTGATTTTCAAATCAGAAATGGCCAGTTACATGATTAGATCTCCCTTTGTGCATTCATCATTGCTAGAGACATGCAGGTCTGGAAGAGAGGAAAAAGAAGGTTAGCCTCGCACAGTACTATGCTGAAAAATAGAGAACAGTTGACTGTCCTGGAAGCACTGGTCTTCATATGTAAGAAGTGTATAAAGGGACTTACTCATAAAATAGATGTGTGTGTGTGTGTGGTGTTTGTGGGGGATGTGAGGGGGAGGTGTTGTTTTAAGATTCGATACATTCAAAGTATGGATATTACAAGGCATTTGACACTTGAATAACTTACAAAGGAACTCGATTTTGATTTGTTTTTGAAAAGCTGCCTTTTCTCTTCCATTCCATGGATATGCACCCATTCCCAGAACATAATGGTTTCTCTGACTTTATTCCCCATCCATAGTAGCAGTTAAATGATCTCAGCACACAAGTTTCTCTTAAAAAAGGAAAGTAACACAGCCATCGTACTTCGCTAAATGTTCCCCATGTGGCCCGAAACGGTGACTGCACCTCCTGAAATACCCAATTTCTACACTAGCAGCAGCTGGTGGATGACAGTTGTGTGTGCATACAGTTAAGAACTAAATTGCCGATAAATTAATTTAGTGTGTCATCATGATCAATACTGATCACGTCAGCAAAATAGATCATGCAGTAAATTGCATCGATCTTACTAGTGACCATGGGTATGATTCCACAGGACTGGTTTTCAGTCAAATTTAAGTATAGACAGAGTCAGAAGGCTTAAAGGGCCTACGCGCTCTTGGAGATCAGATACTATCTGTGAGTTAGGAATACTTAAGTCATTGTCTACACTTGAAAATAATCCAGTTGTCTAAACTAAATGAATGGTATAAAACTAGAGCAAATTATCTGATGTCGCTGAAGCTGAGGTCAACTGTCAGTGCCCTTTAGCTCTCAGATACAGTCCTGGAAGAAGAATGTGCCAATGCCACTGGAAGGGAGATGCCAGAGCTTCACTCACAGATTCTCTCATTCTCTGGCAAAGTGCTGCCTGCCTTTGAGCTGACCTTGAAATTTATGGCCTGGCACAAATAGTCATTAAACTGGGAACAGCTTGTGTAATGTCTTGATAGCAATTGGTACCCAGAAATGTGTTTAGCAGTAGAAAGAATTAAAAATATCCAATTTAGTTTTAATTCTGGAGTACAGAATGGCCTGCGGTTTTGAGAAGCAGTCACAGAGATGAAAGTCAGGTCTACGGGAAAAGGCTAACATCGGTGATCTTCTACCTATACTTAAAATGGAATCTAGAAACAGGTTGATTATTCACACTTCGTTGTGAACAGCTGGTAGGCAAGAGAATAGTATAGTAACTTTCATCATGATTCTCCTTGTAAATTTATAAATTAGCCCCTATTTTCTTAGCCTCTATTTTCTGTGAAGCCAAAAGAAGTAAACTTCTGCTTATCTGATAATATGTATGAGACCCCACACCCTTTTAATAGCAGCATATCTGAGCTTAAGAGCAATTTACACCCTCATTACACAGAAAGTCATAAAATTTAAATTAAACTCAAGGTAGCACAGTCAATTTTTATCCCTTGAGTTCTCTGAAAATACTCAGGCTATTATACAGTTTAGTATTTGCATGGATTTATCCCACAGTGTCATACTATATCCATGGCAGCTCATATTGGAGTAGAAAATGATAGACACTGCATACATAATGAATTTTATGATGACTATATGATATAAACATACTGATTTATATGTATGTATACATATATATGAAGTATTTTCTTTAAATGAGAAAAAAGTGTCTTCTGAATTTGCTTTACCCACAGTCTCTGATATAGGGACGGCACGGGTCACTGTTTATATAAAATTAGCAAGCAGCAATGAGTATTCAACTCAAGGACAAGGATTCTATCTGAGCTAAGGAATGAATCAGCAACAAGAAAGTCATCAGAGGATGAGTGGCTAAGAGGAATAGTTCAGTGGATAAAGTCCTTGCCTTGCATATGACTCTGCTTTCAATTTCCAGCACACCGGTTTGTCTTCAAAACCCCAGTAAAAATTATCCCTAAGCTGCAGCTCCAGGAATAACCCGGGGTGTTGCCCAAAAAATGAAACAAAATAAAATAAAAGTCGAAGGAAGAGTCACAAACAGACTGAGAGTAACTGAGTCACTCATGGTCTCAATCTGGAGTGTAGTTCATTGAACACATGATAGTCAGGTCTTGAGAGTTGCTAACTATAGGACTAGAAATTTCTTCTATTTGATTGTCTTGTGGCCCATAGTTATCTTTGAATTTAAAATTTATTTAAGAGAGATCTAAAAATAATTACTAGTAGAGAACATATCAAATGCTAAGAGAAGGAGGTGAAGAAAAATGATTTGCTCTTTGTTACGTTTACTTCCTAATAAATTTGTAGTTCTACATAAATAAAGTTTAGGCTTATCTGACTCAGTATTATTCCAAACTTATGTCAATAAGATAGACATCATAGGAATCAGCCTATATTTTAAAATAAATTTGCTCTCTTTCAATTCAGCATCACCCAGGTTTTTACTGGAATTTGATAGAGAGTACTCAGGTAATTCTATTATCAAGTATAAGTAGGTTTAGATACAGCCAACACTTATTTTTCAGGTGAGAAGACTGAGGCAGTGTCTTAAAATATCAAGCCCCAGATGCACAATTATGTGGAAAAAACTACTGCCAACAGTATTTCATTGGTATTTTTGGATCCTTATTAGCAGACCCACTTAACTATTTCTCAAGGACTAGCTGATTAGAACTTTATTGTGCTGATAACAGACTTCTATTCTATTAGCCCACATTCTTATCAAAGCAGAAAATAAAGCAAAAAGCAAAAAAAGATGCACTCTGAAATAAATGTAGTTTTAGTACAGTTGGTTTATTGTACAAGGAAAGCAAAATTAATGATCTAGAAAACACCAGAATAGGATATAAAATATTGAATTTTATGTTATATTTACATAGGACAACTAGATTTATCTCGATATTTCTGAAAAGAAAATATTTTTAAATAAATGTAAAAAATATTACACATCAGTACCAGCTATTCTAAAATTGTACTAAAATAAAGTTAGTTATTATAAAAATATAGTAAAATGTTTATGATAAAAATATTTTAAAATAGACATCTTAGTTTTACTTTTTAGATATTGCTATAACCGTTCTAAACCAAAGTCTTATTCTATTTTTTATATTATGGTTTTCTGGCATATATGCTAAATCTTTTCTTCAAAGCTTTTAATATGTTTTTTTTGTGCCTAATACCTTCCCCATGACTACCAAGTTTAAATGTTTCAGTAGATGTAACCTTGTTTCTCACACATCACCTTGTTAGAGACAGACATAGATAAGAACACAAGTTTGGAAAGTTTCTAACAGTCTAAGATTTACATAAGTAGGCCAAAGTTTTGTTGAAATTCTCTGTTGCACTTTTTAAAGAAGTTTTGCGTATTTCTTCCAAAGGATTGCACATGAATGGAAACAAAAATAAGTATGATGAAATAAAAATATGTAAATGTGAGCAAGGTGTTGCGGAGAAAAGGGAGTGATTAATTCTGCTTTTATTTTGTTTTGTTTTCCCCGAATGCACTCATCCAACTCTTGCCAAAGGTGAGAAGGTGAAGAAGACAGGTCAAGATTCCATCCACGCAATTTGCTTCTTCCTCCTCAGGTACAGGGCTGATTATTCTGACTGGCTCCCACTTGGCGTTAAGCTAGACAACTCATTTTAAAGATGGTAGACTACCTCACCAAAAAGGGACAAAGGAATGTCTCCCTGGTTCTTAGTCAAAGAATTTATATTTCCATAATGGCAAGTAACACCTACACACACAGACACATGCAAATATATAACACACATATATATGTGTATATAAAAACACAAACTTATACATGTTTATGTATGATGTATGTGATTTTCAATGTCTGAAATGTGCATACTCGGAGAAGTTAGTTACTAATTTCAAAACAGATCAAATGCAGATCTAAGTAGTATTTAAAATGTATTATAAAATGCATTATTAAATGTGTTATAAAACGTATATAAAAAGTCATTTGGGGCCAAAGAGAGTACAGTGGGGGGTGGGTGTCGAGGGTGGGAGGGTTGCTTGTAGCCCACCGGGGTCTATCCCAGGCATCAAGTCCCACCTAAAGTTATCCTTGAGTTCATCAAAAATCCTGAGCACTGCCAGGTGTGGCCCCCAAACAAAACAGAGCAAAAAGTTTTAACAGTCACAGCTCAATGAAACAGGTACTACTATTTTCTCTCTTTTACAGAGGAAAAAAACTGAGTCAAAATAATTTAACTTTTGAAACTTAGAGATATGAATGGGGTTTGGGATATATAGCTCAGCAATGGAGCATTTGCTCTCATGTGTGAGGCCCTGGGTTTAAACCCAGACACTGTCAAAAGAAAAATGCTAGAGGACTGGAAAACTGAATTTTAGACCTAGGCTATGCAGATTGCTAAAAACTGAAAAGAGGGTATAAAAGACTCAGTGCAAACTGACCCCAAGAGGCACAGACTTTAAACTGGTTGAAAGCAGAGAAGAAAATATCACAGTATCTCTAGAGATTGACTCACAAGTTTACAACAAATTAGGAAACATTTGTTAATGATAATTGCTAGAACTTTGAGAACAGTGAGAAGCTCGGCTTTCAGTATGGATTGCACTCCCAGAGCTGTATCTCAGAGTAGCTAGTAACATCATAGCTAGGGGACTAGGGTGTTTTGGGAACATCTAGGCAGGCAACAGTCCCCACATCCTCAGAGTGCTAATTTTGTAGATTTGCAGCTTATAAGCATCTGTAGATGCCAGGGAACCCAGCCCTGTGTTATCCTTTTATACTGGGCTAAGGCATCCATTCCCCTCTCCCTCCCCCAACTCCAAAGCTGTAACACAGAGACTGCTCAGAAGAGGGTAGGTAAGGCACAGTGAGAGACACCTCCCTGCTCTGCCAAGTTCGTCAACTGAGCTGAAGTGAGTGGCTCAACTGGTCATTCTGGTATTTAGATAAAGTCTGTCTCAGTCATACTCTGAGTGAATTGACTTCTTTATAGTATGCCTAATGCCACTCAATCCACTAAGAATGCCTTTGAAATTACTCCCTGTGGACTTTCTTACTTCAAAAATCATGAGAGAAGATCACGTTTATTGATTTCTTATCCTAACATTTAGTACATTCCCTCTTTTAATGTCAAGTCATCATTAAAGTTTTAGACCAAGATGGATGAACTAGTTATATATTAACTTACATTAGTGGTCTAGAGCTTTATAAAATGAAAACAGATGAAATACTGATTAGGCTTAAGGTACCCACTTTTTACCCCAGGCAAATGTAGTGTTTTTGAATAAAACAAGACTGATTGTACCACTTAGTAGAGTGTAAACTAATCTCTCTGTGATAATTCAGAATTCGTTTGGCCAAAAACTGTCATTGTGTATCAGAAAGGAATAACAAAAGAAACAACAATAAATGAAACCTTATTTTAATTGTTGCTTTGGTTTTGGTTTTAGGGCTGCACCTGGCAATGCTTGGAGTTTACGCTTGGCTCTGTACTAAGAAATTATCCCTGGCAGTGCTCAGGGAACCATATGGGATGCCAGGGATTGACTCAGATTAGATCAAATGCAAGGCCTACATACTGTATTATTCTGTGGGACCTTGTTGCTTATTTTCTTTATTTATTAACTCTAAGTTATTTATGTCCATTTTCACAGCTATTTATTGTAACTTTGGATAAATTTTTAGTCCAATGTTTGTATGGTAACCAATTAATAGCTTTAAATAGTTGTAAATATCTCATGTTAAAACTTAACATATTTATTGCTTTTTTGAGATTATACTAAGAGATTTTGCTAAATTAGCTAAGCAATTTTGTTTGAAAAGTCTTTGTAGATAGACTAAGGACTGAATGATACTAAAAAGGCCTATGAACTTCTGCTAATTTGAATGTCCAGAAAGCTATTCAATAGAGAGATGTTGAGTAGTAAAATCTGATTTGGTATCCAGTGAAAAAGTGCTTTCTTTTTTGAATCTCACTACTTTATTGTTTTCATACATGACTGAAGGAAAGCTCCTCTTTTTTCAGGGATACTAACCCTATTTACTTCTGATCTATATTCTACCTCATCATATGGGCATTAAGCTTTAATATATGAATTTGGGATGTAGATGTGGGTTTGGACTTGAGATGTGGGTGTGGATAGATCTGGGTTCAGAAAACAAAACATACAGTCTATAGCAGAGGAATCTTCAAAATCTTTAATTACTTTTATTATAATACTCCACAATGTGAATATATTTATATATGAGCATATGCACAAATGTTATTGCTTGTTTCTCTTCATATCATGGGACTCTTTTGACACTATCCCACTGTACTTATTATATAAATGACAGGACATTTATAAGAAACCTCCAGTCATAAACCTGTATACCCCAAAAGATATGTATGTTTCCTTGACAGGTCCACTCTGATGAGTCTTTTGATAAGTGTCTTTGGTTTTTGTCATCTAGAGAAAAAATTCAATGTGTCCTACCCAAACACATTAAAAAGTTTTTATAAAGATTGGTTTTACCTTTTTTTCTCTTTTATTTTGTGTATGATGCTAATAATAACCATTAGCATTTTTAGCCTCATATGCAAAAATCCCAGAAGATGCAAAAACAGAATAAATATAGGGAGATAAAGCACTAAAATAGTAAAATGGGTTTAAATATTTGCATAATAAATATGTATAGGCCTAAGTTGTGGAAAACCACTAAGTATTTTTTAGGAATGGAGTAATTTGCTAATAACTACATTTAATTAGATTAACCTGCTGGTGAATTTGAAGGTGAGTTGATTTTTATTATGACATTACAAGTCTAGACATCGCCTAATTAACATGAGGCTTGGGCTTTCTAATTTCTGCAACTGATATAATATAATGGCATACCAATTTAGAAATACATGAATATTTAACTGAAGTTTGATTTGCTGATGCATAAATCTTATCTTTTTTATGTAGCATGAATTGATTGGTCATGTGTATATATTTAATATAACTTTGTAATTAGTTAAGTTTACCATGCTGGGGTTCTTTGTACAATATTTGATTGGATATCTTGCACAGAGGACTAAGGAAATAGTATCAT
The DNA here is from genome assembly GCF_027595985.1 of Sorex araneus. NCBI lineage: Eukaryota > Metazoa > Chordata > Mammalia > Eulipotyphla > Soricidae > Sorex > Sorex araneus. The sequence continues at coordinate 87,013,737 of NC_073303.1, read as the reverse complement.
AATAATTGCATCTGCAATAATAATGACATTTTATTATATACTGATCATTTTCTACATTTAATTATGTTTCTCAAAATTCAAAGGCTAAGCTATATTAGAAACTCCAATAATAAATACTATTTTATCATGATTTTTAAATATATCCTTCCATTTCTGTGACTTAAAAGCTAGGATGCTAAGCCAGATGTGCTAAATATTGTATTCTGTACTCCATTTAGACTTTGATTTGGATTTAAAATTCAGAATCACTTCCATCATTTCTATCCTTGTGAGTGTGTGCCTGTGGGGATATTAAAATAGAGAGAGAGCTACTTGGAGAGATGAAATGATTGAATTTGATGCCTAAGGCCAGGAACCTCATTTTGCTTATGTTAATATGTAGAACTTTCTGCACTCCAATTCGTGGCTAGTAAATGCTTTTTTTTCTTGATTTTGTAAAATCCGACATTACATATCCTCTTTGAAAATCTTATTTCTTTAGTTGCAAATAGTGCTAGCAACAAATCTCAATCTAAATTCTATTAATGTTGCCCAATTATAAAACAGTTACCCATGATTATAGAAAACCAAAACTATGTGTTTCTTTCTCTAATGCAATTTTAGGATTGCAGATTGTAGCTGTTGTAATCTTAGACAAATCAGTAATTAACTTTGCACTGAGATTAGAGACAAATCCATACGATATAGGAGACATCATCAAAGAATTTTGATAAATATCTAAAAAGACAAAATTCTTTTCAAAGAAGTGCCAGTATCCCCAGTGTCCCATGGAAGCAGAAGGAAAAGCATATTTCCTTTACTTTATTTAAATTAAGTGCCTCACTTAAGCATTTTCAAGAAATCATTTTGAACACCAACTTCTGGCATCTCAAGATAAGTAAGGTATGTTTGAGATTTAGAAGAATATGGATCATAAGATGAGACAGGGAAAATGGGTTGAATAATTGTATTATAGAATTATAAACTATAATTCACAGTATTAAATATTATGATAAACATGCTTATACATTCTTATGAAATAAATATAGAGGATAGAATGACTATGATTTTTTTCAGACAGAGAAAACATACTTGGAAGAGTATGATAGTAGAGTATTGAGGTCAGATCATTGCAAGCTTAAAAAAATTTGCCTTGGTATAGTATCTCACTTTTAGTTGTGAGAAGCAAGAGAGGATAATGAATAGAGCAGAAGCCAGCACAAATAGCTGGGGTAAATACTATGAGAGACTTTATACATCATGCTAAAGTGTTTGAATTTCAAGATAAAAGCTTGATTAAACATATTCTTGCTATAGAAAAAGTAATTTCTAAAATAATAATCCATACAAAATAATTTCCTTCATGTCAATTTCATGACTGACATGAAAGAAAGACTAATGATGAATATAAGACCAAAGCAATTGTTCAGTTGACTGTCAGGTTTTTACAGAAAATATCTTCCTTGATCATTTTATTTATATTATTTATAATGATATCAGTTCTATAGTTTTATGCTCGCCATGGTGGTTCCCTATGCTCACTATCAAAGCCTGAAGATGGCTCATCATGTTCCCAAGGATGCACTGCCCTTGGGATTCCCAGGGACAGCCAGCCTCTGCTTAACCTCCTCGGGTCACGTTCTTTTGGCCGTATATCTGGGTTTGTTTCCATTGTGATTGTCAGATACTTTCTGTACTTCTTCATAATCTGCACATGAGTTGTCATTTTCTTTCTGACTCATTTCACTTAACATCCTCTAGCTTTATCCAAATTGCAGCATACTTCAAGATTTCATCTTTTCTTGTCGTTGAGTAGCATTCTATTGTTGAATAGTAGTTTAATGTATATGTAATAGTTGGAATGTATTGTATTGTGTATATATACCACAATGATTTTTTTTGCTTTTTGGGGGGGTCACACCCAGCTATGCTCAGGGGTTACTTCTGGCTCTGTACACAGAAATCACTCCTGGCCATGCTCGAGGGACCATATGGGATGCTGGGAATCGAATCCGGGTAGACCACATGCAAGGCAAATGTCCTACCCTCTGTGCTATTGCTCCAGCCCCCAAAATAATTTCTTTATTAAGTCACTTGTTATTGTAGTCTTGGGTTGTTTCCAGATCTTGACTATTATAAATAGTTCTGTGATGAACAGAGGTGTGCATATGTCCTTTCAGATGAATATTTTAGCTCTTGGTCTAGATGTCCAGAGTAAATTTGTAGTGTCTTATGGAACCAGGCCACCAACAGTCTGAGTAACAGTGAATGAAATGTCCTTTTCTAGCACATCCATGCAAAAAGTTATTGTTTCTGGACTTTTCTTGGAGGATGGCAGGGGACACTCTACCTGTCAGCTACCACAATGTGCCCTGCCCTCCCCTGCTGTGGCAATTCTGTTGTTCATAAGGAGGGCCCAAGTACATAGTGTTGCTCAGACTCTCTGATGTGGGGCATTACCAGGGTCATCTTATGGTACTTTGGGAAATACATGTCTGTGTTTGAATATTCTCAGGGTTCCGTGTTCTGAAAATAAACTGGGTTTGGCTGCACACAAATCACTGTCACTGTCACTGTCATCCCGTTGCTCATCTATTTGTTCAAGCAGGCACCAGTAACGTTTCTCATTGTGAGACTTATTGTTACTGTTTTTGGCATATCCAATACGCACCGGTAGCTTGCAGGCTCTGCCGCGCGGGCCCGATACTCTTGGTAGCTTGCCAGGCTCTCCGAGAAGGGCAGAGAAATTGAACTTGGGTCTGCTGCGTGAAAGGCAAACGCCCAGCCGAGGTGCTATCACTCCAGCCCCGCACACCAAATTCCTTAATCTCTATACTATGGCTATGACCCTAGTTTCAGACTATTTGATAGAGAAAATTTTGTTTTTATGAGGTCAAATTGCATTGTCATTTTTATTTACAATTTTTCTGCTAATCAGGGATGATCAATGTTTTTCATATGCCTATTGGTGATCCTTATTTCGTGTATAAGGAAGTGTCTAGTCATCTCCGAGCCCCATTTAAAATTTTTATATTTATTTATATATGAATTTGGTTCTGGACTGGAGTGATAGCACAGTAGGTAGGGCGTTTACCTTATACATGGCCAACCCGGGTTCGATTCCTTTGTCCCTCTCAGAGAGCACGCAAGCTACCGAAAGCATTCTGCCCGCATGGCAGAACCTGGCAAGCTACCTGTGGCATACTTGATATGCCAAAAACAGTAACAACAAATCTAACAATGGTGACGTAACTGGTGCCCACTCCAGCAAATCCATGAAGAACAGGATGACAGTGCAGTACAGTGCTATAAATTAGATTTTAGGGAATGAAGACACATGTGAAAGTATTCAGGAGCTATCCCTAACTCTGTTTTCAGAGATTACTCCTAAAAGTACTCCGAGAACCATAAGCTGCGTCTGGGACCAAATTAGCATATGCTACATGCAAGATTGAACACTTATACTATTTTTCTGGTTTCCCTCTCTATTTGTAATTTTGTTTGGTGTGCTTTTGTTGCATTTGAAGGGATTAATATATTTCTTGTATTTGATTGATATATAATCTTTTTTCCCCAACAAGTAAGCAATCTTTTTAATTTCAAAACTCATTTCTTTCACAATGCAGAATCTTCTGAGTTTTATGCAACCTCATTTGTGTATTTCTGCTTTAACTTTCTTTGCCAGTTAAGTTGTATTGTAAAAGACTCCTTGAAGTCAATACTGTGGAGAGTGCCGCCCATGTTTTCCTCAATGTATTTTTGTAGAAACATCTTATAAAAGGTCCTCAATATTCTCTCAATTAGTCACTGTTGACATAATAAAATAGTGGGTCTATTTTTAAGTGGTTATTTTTTTTAAAAAAATGTCTATGCAGATTTTCTAACACCATTTGTTAAGGTGTCTCCCTTTGCTCCATTTTATGCATTCATTCCCTTTGCTGTAAACTCACTAACATACATCTGAGGGTCTCTCTCTGAGCTCTCAATTCTTGTCCACTGATCTAAGATTCTGTCTTGTTCTAGTATATGTGTTTTTCATTATCATAGCTTTACAGTATACTTTACAGACAAAATAATGCAGTGAATCCCATCTTTTTTTATCTAAGTAACTTTTGATTGTTTTGGGAGTTTTATGTGTCCAAATAAATTTTAAAAATATATGTTCGATGTTCTTTAAAAATGGCATAGAGGTAGCTATCCAATTTTCCCAGCACCACTTGTTGAAGAGGCTTTCCTTGTTCCACTTTGCATTTCTTGCTCTTTTGTCAAAGATTAAGTGGCCACATATTTGGGAGTCAGTGACAGGATATTCAACTCTGTTCCATTGGTCTGCAGGTCTGTTTTTAACCCAATACCATGATGTTTTAATTACCACTGCTTTGTAGTAGAGTTTGAAGTTGGGGAAGGTGAAGCCACCCATCTTCTTTTTTCCAAGGATTGCTTTAGCTATTCGTGGGGGTTTATTTTTCCATATAAATTTCAGGAGTGTTTTGTCTATTTCTTTGAAAAATGTCATGGGTATCTTGATAGGGACTGCACGAAATTTGTATAGTGCTTTGGGCAGTATTGCCATTTTGATAATGTTAATTCTCCCTATCCATGAGCAGGAGATGTGTCTCCATTTCCTAGTGTCCTCCTTTATTTCTTGAAGTAGTGTTTTGTAATTTTCCTTGTATAGGTCCTTCACCTCTTTGGTTAAGCTGATTCCAAGGTACTTGATTTTCTCAGGTACTATTGTGAATGGGATTTTTTCTTTAATGTCTCTTTCTTCTCTTTCATTATTTGTATATAAGAAAGCCATGGACTTTTGGGAGTTGATTTTGTAGCCTGCCACTTTACTATATAGACTTATTATTTCTAGGAGCTTTTCTGTAGAGTCTTTAGGGTTTTCCAGGTATAGTATCATATCATCTGCAAATAGTGATAACTTGATCTCTTCCTTTCCTATCTGTATGCCCTTGATATCTTTTTCTCGTCTAACTGCTATGTCCAGGACTTCCAGTACTATATTGAATAGGAGTGGGGAAAGCGGACAACCTTGCCTTGTGCCCGATCTTAGAAGGAACAAAAGTCAGAGCAAAGTGGATTAAAGACCTCAATATCAGACATGAATCTATAAGGTTCATAGAAGGAAATGTAGGCAGAACTCTCCATGACATTGAAGCTAAAAGCATCTTTAAGAACAAAACAGCACTGACCATGTAAGTGGATGCAAACATAAACAAATGGGACTACATAAAACTAAGTGCTTCTGTACTTCAAAAGAAACAGAGACCAAAATACAGAAAGAGCCCACAGAATGGGAAAGAATATTTACCCAATACCCATCTGATAAGGGATTAATATCCAGGATATACAAGATACTCGTAGAATTGTATAAGAAAAAAACTTCCAACCCCATCAAAAAATTGGGAGAAGAAATTAACAGAAGTTTCCTCAAAAAAGAAATACAAATGGCCCAAAGGCATGTCAAAAAATGCTCCACATCCCTAGTCATCAGGGAGATGCAAATCAAAACAACACTGAGATATCATCTCACACCACAGAGACTGGCACACATTCAAAAGAACAAAAGCAACCAATGCTGGCATGGATGTGGGGGAAAAGGGACGCTCCTTCACTGTTGGTGGGAATGCCGACTGGTCCAGCCATTCTAGAAAACAATATGGACAGTCCTTCAAAAACTAGAAATTTAACTTTCATATGACCCCGCAATACCACTTCTGGGAATATATCCCAAGGATACAAAAGAGCACAGTAGAAATGACATCTGTACCTATATATTCACTGCAGCACTGTTCACAATAGCCAAAATATGGAAACAACCCTAAAACAGAGTGCCCTAAAACAGATGATTGGTTAAAGAAACTTTAGTACATCTACCCAATGGAATACTATGAAACTGTTAGGAGAGATGAAGTCATGAAATTTGCTTGTAAATGGATTAACATGGAGAGTATCATGCTAAGTAAAATGAGTCAGAAAGAGAGGGACAGACATAGAGGGACTGCACTCATTTGTGGAGTGTAGGGTAGCATCACATGAGTCTGACACCCAAGGATGGTAGATACAATGGCCAGGGGGATTGCCCCATAGCTAGAAGACTGCTTCATGAGCAGAGGGGAGAAGGCAGATGGAATAGAGAAGGGATCACTAAGAAAATGATGGCTGGAGGAACCAGTTTGAATGGGAGATACATGCCAAAAGTAGATAATGGAACAAACATGATGACCTCTCAGTATTTGTGTTGCAAGCTATAATTCCCAAAAGTAGAGGGAGAGTATGGGGAATATTTTCTGCCTTAGAGGCAGGAGGAGGGTGGGAAGGGGGGTATAACCAGGATATTGGTGGTGGGGAATGTGCACTGGTGGAGGGATGGGTGTTTGATCATTGTGAGATTGTAACCCAAACATGAAAGCTTGTAACTATCTCATGGTGATTCAATACAATTTAAAAAATTAAAAAAATATAAAAATAAAAATAAAATTATTTGGACCTAAAAAAAATGCCAGGGAAATTTTGGTGGAGGTTGCATTGTGTTTAATTAATTTGGGTAAATTGATAATTTTGTAATGAAACTGATCTTTCAAATCTTTGAACAAGAAGTATGTTTACATTTTTATGTCATTTAGTTCAGTATTGTTTTATAATTTTTGCTATATAGTTATTTCTTCTGCTTTGTTAAACTGATTAATAGATGTTTATGACTTTTACACACAATTTTAATGGGACCAGTTATTATTTTTAGATTTTTCATCTTCTTCATTATCCCTTACATATAAGAATGAAACAGTGAACACTGTTTTGTACCTGCCACTTTGATGTATAGAATTATTTTTCTAGAAAGGCTTTTCTGTAATCTTTAAGGTTTTATATGTATAATATGTCAACTGAGAACAGTAATATTTTGAACTCTTTGCCAACTTGATATACTTTGATTTTTCCTTTCTACCCAAGTTCTATAGTAAGGACTTCCATTACTATGTTGTAGAGTAATGGTGAAACTGAACATCCTTGTCTTGTATCTAATCTTAGAGAATAGCTTCTCATTTTCCCCCTTTCCTCTAAGATTAGGAGAAAAAACAAGGATATCAAATTGATAAAGAAAAGATCAAACTATCACTATTTTCAGATGTCTGTGTTTTGTATTAAAATGTAGTTCACATTGATAATGAAGAAAAAAATTTTCAAATTGCAAATTGTTAATATCAAGGATGATTGAAGTGAAATTGCTGTGTATCTGTAGTTATTAAAGTATAAAAGATAATGTTGCAAGTAACTTTATGCCAACAAATTAAATCATGTAGAAAATTGGATAAAATCCATTGAAATAAATACATTATCATTTCCAGCTATCATTGTCTTATTGGTCTCTTCTTTATCCTAACTGCCCTCCTCCTGTCCTTCCACTGGTGTCTTTTCACTCTGGTCAAGAACTGAGTGAACTGAGTGCTGAAAGTAGGTAAAGTAATATACATGATAATCTCTGAGTACCTATATTGCAAATATAATGCCCAAAAGGAAAGGGAGAGAGAGAGAGAGAGAGAGAGAGAGAGAGAGAGAGAGAGAGAGAGAGAGAGAGAGAGCAGAAACCAGTACCTTCCATAGAGGCACACTGAGGGGTCCAGGTGGGGTAGTCATGGGAGGGAAAATGAGGACACTGGTGGTGAGAGAGAGAAAGACATACACTGGTGAAGAAACTGATATTGGAACATGTATGACTTAAAACCAATTATGAAAAATCTTGTAACTTTGTATCTCACGGTGATTAAATTAAAAAAAGCAGAGAAATAAATACATTATCAAAAATAAGTTATGAAAGTGTACTTACTAAATAGATTTTACTTTACTAGAACTTCGAGAAAGAAATATTTAGCAATGCATGGTTACATTCTAGTTAATAAAAAATTAATACCAGTTTACATAGGAGCTGAAGAAACACTTCCCAATCTATTTAATTCCTGGAAACCAATGCAGGAAAAAGCAGACCTGGAAACCAACCTGGAAAAAAACAACCCAGTAAAAGCAGATATTTTTTTCATATCTTGGAAAAAAATAGAAAAATTAATTTTAAAAGGTTCTTTTCAAAAATAATTCCTAGCACATGCAAAGTACCTGGAAGTTATTCTCATTTTTAGAATGAACAATGCATTTTTTAAAAAAGCTAAACATATTACGGCAGAGCGTCTCTTGCCCGCATGCCTGACTGTCTTCCCTGGGGCCCCTCGGAGGGGATGAGCTCCAGCTTCCCTCCCCACCCCGAGCAGAGCTCCCGGCGGCCGAAGACCACCGGAACCTAGCTGCAGCCATGCTGGAGGCCCCTCTCCACACGTTCGGACAGGCCTCATGCATGAAGGTACCGGCAGAGGAACCCAGGTGTGTGTAATCCCATCAATGGCCAACATCCAGAGAGACTTAAAAGCAAGCTCCCAGAAGAGAGTGATGCAGAGAGTCTCTTCTCCACACTCCTGGCTGTCTTCCCCAGGGCTCCTCGGAGGGGATGGGCTCCAGTTTCCCTCCCCACCCCGAGCAGAGCTCCCGGCAGCCAAAGAGCACCGGAACCTAGCTACAGCCATGCTGGAGGCCCCTCTCCACATGTTCGGACAGGCCTCATGCATGAAGGTACCGGCAGAGGAACCCAGGTGTGTGTGATCCCATCAACGGCCAACATCCAGAGAGACACTTAAAAGCAAGCTCTCAGAAGCGCATGGCCGAGCAATATCTTGTAGCCTACTTCTCCCTCTGGAAGAAACTAGCAATCTTCTGAGAGTTTCCTGCCCACATGGGACAGCCTTGCAAGCTTCCTGTGGTGTATTCATATGCTAAATCCAGTAACAAGCTGTATCCCATTACCCTGACCCTAAAGAGCCCCCAGTGCAACATCGTTAGGAGGGCCAAGTCGAGATAGTCTTCTAAGATCTCAGGGAAAGGACAAAATGAGATGTTACTGAGCCCGCCTGAGAAATCGGTGATTAACGGGATTTCGTGATTTCATGATTGTGAAACATATTACAATTCATACATCAAGTGGAAAATCAACTCCAAATCAGAATTAAAAATGAAGATATGCTTACCTAGAGCAGGCACCCTAAGAGCCATGAAATATTAGGAAAACCCAATGGGGATTTGATAAAGTGCCAGAGACTGAGTGTGTAACTTTATACTGAGTGGATGGTAGAGTTCACTATGAAGGCATCCCACCATTGTGGGAATTTACTTTCAGAATCCCACTATTTTCAGTATGATAAATTACCTGATGTTTTGGGGAACAAGAGATGTAAGTGTTTTGAAATTTTCAAGAAGCTCAGCTTAACAAGAAACTATTTAACTAGGAAGAGTATTCTCTCAGAATCTTATCTACCTGTGTGTGGGGGGGAGAGGTTGGAGGGCCAGGAACTCCCTCTCTAGCACCCTTTTTTAATTTTCCTACTCATTAAAAAGTCTTAGCAATTAAAAAAAATAGGAATTAGTACTGGAGTAATTAAACAGGGACTAAATGACATAGATTTCACCATAACAATAGATAGTAGACATTCTATATTGTTCTGATGAAATCACAGGGTTTTAGAATACCTCCTTTTTAATACCTTACTACCACATAAGTTGAGGAGTGGGCTAGATCGATAGCACAGCAGGAGGTAGGGTGTTTGCCTTGGACGTGGCTGACCCAGGTTTGATTCCTCCATCCCTCTTGGAGAGCCCGGCAAGCTAATGACAGTATCCTGCCCGCATGGCAGAGCCTGGCAAGCTCCCCATGGCGTATTCAATATGCCCAAAACAGTGACAATGAGTCTCATAGTGCAGATGTTACTGGTGCCCGCTCCAGCAAATCGATGAGCAATGCAAGGACAGTGCTACAGTGCTACCACGTAAGTAACATGTTAGGATAAGAGAACGCAATGAAATCAATGCAAGGCATAAACTTTATTTAGAAAGTAGTTGTTTGGGAAACGTGAACACAACAGGGGTGTATACATTGTTGGAAACTAATTTTTATGTCACCCACAGTAATAGAATATATATACAATTCAGCTTATAAATCTTACATTAAAGAGCAATTTGCCTTATTTCTTATTTAATAGCATCCCATTTTCAATAAAAATTGCAGAACTTGCTTAAAGGGAAAATGTTTTTTTAATAGAAAAAAATAAAACTGAAATAAAACTTGTGGAATATTTTGGGATCATCGAAAATCTATTAATTATGTAAAATACTTAAATACTAAAATTCTAATGGAAAAAGTGAACAGTGTGAAAAATAAACACAAAATAAAGTATAAATACAAAGCAAAGTAATAAAAAGCTAGGAAATAATTGAAGTAATTAGTCTAGAAAGCAAAAATATTGAAAAATCATTCAAAGTTGCCTTTAAAATGTTCTTCAGTAGCTTGAATGGAGTTGTGCAAAAACATCAGTAATTTTAAGGATATGTCAATAAAAAATTAAACTGAAATGAAAAAAGAAAAAAACTAAAATAGCAGAGAAGAATATGCAATCCCAAGAACATCTTCCCCAAGTACTAAGCAAGAAATAGAACAGGAGTATTGCTATATATGCCCCTTCTTTATCAAAAATGAGAAAAAAGACAGATTCAAGGAAAGACATGCACCATATAAAATAGCTTTAAGGGATAGACTAACATGATTTTACACATGTGCATATATATACATAGACACATAAGTATATATATATATATGTGCATACATATATATATATATATATACACACACACACACATACAAAACCAGAGTGCATAGAAAATAAAATACAGAGGATGGAGAGATAGAACAGAGGATAATGTACTTGCCTTTTATGTGCCCCACCCAGGCTCAATTCCTGGGATCCCTAATAATCTCTTGAGCCCCACCAGGAATGATCCCCAATGATCCCCAAGAATAGAGCCATGAGTAAGCCTGGAGCACTACAGAGTTCTTGAGTTCTTTTAGCTCAAGAACTAAAATAAATAAAAATACAACAATGTTCTCTACAGGAAGCTTTATTTAAAACAAACTCAGACAGAAATAATTATGTCTATAATTGAGTGCTTATATTGAAAAAACAATTAAAATCAATAATCTAAGCCTCAAATTTAGGAAAGGGAAAAGCAACTTAAGCTTGAAAGAAAGTAAATGGTAATAAATAGAGAAGATTAACAATGAAACTGAAAGTAGAAGATCAATAGAAAAAAATCAATGCAACTAAGAGCTGGCTGTTTGAAAATAAATCAATAAAACTGATATATTTATAGCCAGACAAAACAACCCCAAATAAAGCATAAATTACTAGTATTAGAAATAGTAGCAGGTTGATCTTTGTTGATTTCATGGACAATAAAAGAATAATAAATATTGGGAACGAGTTCTATGTTCCCAAATTTGATAATTTAGATGAAGTGGTATTATAATTCCTTAAATTAAACTAAAAGGGCTGGAGCGATAGCACAGCAGGTAGGGCATTTGCCTTGCACGAGGCTGACCCAGGTTCGATTCCTCCGTCCATCTCAGAGAGCCCGGCAAGTTACTGAGAATATTTCCTCCCGCATGGCAAAAACAGTAACAAGTCTCACAATGGAGACATTACTGGTGCCTGCTCGAGCAAATCGATGAACAACAGGATGACAGTGACAGTGACAGTAAACTAACAGTGGTTAAATTAAAAGTGGTTCTAGTACAAATATCCAAGATGTGTAGCACAGCAGGTAGGGCGTTTGCCTTGCATGCAGCCAACCCAGGTTTAATTCCTCTGTCCTTCTCAGAGAGCCCAGCAAGCTACCGAGAGTATCCCACCTGCACGGCAGAGTCTGGCAAACTACCTGTGGTGTATTCAATATGCCAAAAACAGTAACAAGTCTCAAAATAGACATTACTGGTGCCCACTTGAGCAAATCAGTAAACAATGTGAGGACAGTGCAGTGCTACAGTAAAGAATCATTTCACACACCATTGAAATGTACTTGGGACACTAGGTTGTCTACAGTTCAACTCAATTCTAACACTGGATCTGGAGAGAGCACCAAAATCTGTTGGGTAATGACAGTCCTGTAAGACTGCTCTCTTCCCTTTTCAGAAAGCAATACCAAGAGCATGTAGGTATTTGTAAAAAATTACATAGGCGCTCGCACTCGAGGGAGGGGGAGACGAGATGTGTGTCATGTTGTTGTTCTCGGGCTCTTGGGCCAGTTCTCTCTCGTGCGCACTGCTCGCTTTCGGTGCTCTCGAGCCGCTGTGTTTGGACCAGATCGGAATAGCTCCTCCTTGTGCTCTACTTCTATGTGTGTCGCTCTGCTTTCTTCTGTCTGTCTCTCTGTCTCTGTTTCTGTCCTCTCTCCTCTGGTCTCTTCCGACCTCTCTCTGTCTCTGCTTCTGTGTCTTCTCTCTCCGCTCCTGTATCTTCTCTGCTGCTTCTGTCTTGCCCCTGTTTTTCTCCCTCACTTCTGTGTCTTCTCCTTGCTGTGTCTTCTTCCTCTGTCTGTGTCCTGCTGCCTCTGTCTGTGTCCTGCTGCCTCTTCTTCAATCTTTGCTGTCTCCTCTTCTGTCTCTGCTGTCTCCATTTCTTCCCCCACAGTCTTAGTTTTTATAGCAATCACATAGGGAGGTGATACAAAGGTGGGTTGACATTAACAAATCAACAAAGAGGGGTAAAAACCACTCCTCCAGGAGATTAACAAAAATCTCATCTAAGGAGATTACTCCAGATTACTAAGAGATCCACCCAAGGTTGGGGTCCAAACAAGGGTGTGCCAGGGTGTGTCCCTTTGTTCCTTTCTCAGCTAGTAATCCACTTAAATAGTTGTAGTAAACCTACTTCAAATATTTCTAGCAATGTCATTTTGTATGAGCACAGTAAGAGATGTATCAAACTTAAAGTTTGGTTCTTTCTGAGGGCATCTCACTATATTTTCTAGACCACAGTCCTCAGGTCAGGTTAGTCTTCCTAACTCCAGCAGGGTCCTATTCTCGTCCTTACTTTTGGATCATGAGAGCATTTGCCTATGACCATGCTCTCAACTTATAGATGAGTATTGTGGCACTTTGGCCTGGCCCATTTCGATGCCAGGGTAGCTCACAGCTTGCCCTGGATCCATTCCGTCCCTCATCGGGACTCTGCATTTGGGGTTCTAAGAACTAAGGGCAACTGAGTGAGAAAGCAGATACCCAGGAATAAATATTATTGGAGTCAATCAGTTCCCAAGTTACAAGACATAACATTAATTGTCTTCCTGTGTCCCTACAGAAAGGCCATTGTTCCTAGGTAAACTAAATTCCCTCTGACAAGGCTGAAAGGACAAACCCAATGTTATCCTACAGTTTTTGTCTCTTTTGACAATAACTGGACTCTGTGACAGGCTGTTTTCATTTGGAACACCCCAGAGGGGGGCGGGTGAGAACCCTCCCCATCCCAAGAGACCCAGCCCCAGCAGCTGACTTCCACTACCCAACCACCGCCATGCTCCAGGCTGCTTTCTAGACACATTATAAGACACTTCCTACCCATTTTCCAAAATTACCACACCATATTTGATGGAGTTCAGACAGTAGGCAACAAATCATACAGTTATTTATACACACACAAATATATATATGTATATATATATATATATATACACATATACATATACTTCTCAGAGAGCCCGGCAAGCTACAGAGAGTATCCCACCTGCACGGCAGAGTCTGGCAAGCTACCTGTGGCGTATTCAATATGCCAAAAACAATAATGATAGATCTCATTCTCCTGACCCTGAAAGAGCCTCCGATCATTGGGAAAGATGAGTAAGAAGAGGCTTCTAAAAATCTCAGGGCTGGAAGGAATAGAGACGTTACTGGTGACCGCTTGAGTAAATCAACGAACAATGGGATGACAGTGATACAGTGATACGGTGATAAATTTTGACAAACCAGCTACATATCTTAGGTTCCAACAATCCCTAATCTGTATTCCACATTCCAGTTTCATAGTTTAAGTGTTAATGGCATTTCTAAAAAGTCACCTATTAATGAGCTTTCCATCACCCAATCCTCCGATTTAATTTGTTTTCCAATATGGGAAGGGTACAGTACTTCTAGGACCTTTTCTGGAAAAATATTCTCCCCAAATCTTCACATGTTTACTGGTTCTGTTCTCCAAATCCTGTCTTTTTATATTTTATCTAGGCTTAATTGCACAATATTGAATTATTAAATCATAGGCCACTGGTGATTTCTTCAGAACCTCACCCTATTTCTTCTTCCAGAAGTGATAAATTGGTAGAGTAAGGACAAAATTTCCTGGCTTCTAATCATATCTATTCTATTTTAAAATTATTATTAGATCACCATGAGACAAACAGCTACAAAGTTGTCTATGATTGGGTTTCAGTCATACAATATTTGAACACCCTCTCTCCACCAGTGTACATTTCCCACCACCAATGACCCCAATTTCCTTCTCTCCACCATCACCAGCCTGTCTCTATGGCAGTCACTTGCATTCTCTGTCTCTGTCTCTGTCTCTCTCTGTCTCTCTGTCTCTCTGTCTCTCTGTGTCTCTCTGTCTCTCTGTCTCTCTGTCTCTGTCTCTCTCTCTCTCTCTCTCTCTCTCTCTCTCTCTCTCTCTCTCCATCCTCTCCTTCTCCTTTTGAGGTTGGTAATATAGATACCGAGAGTTTATTATGTTTGTTGCTTTACTTATTTCAGCACATGGTTCTAATGCAGAGTGATCATTTCCAACTTTCCTTGTCATAGTTCTTCCTTCCCAATCCCAACTTCCTTCTTCCCCAGCAATTGAGGCAGGCTTCCAACATGAACCAATCGTCCTGGATCTTGTCCCTACTGTCCTTGGGTATTAGTCTCATATTATGCTTTGAATACCCCACAAATGAGGGTAATCATTGTATCTCTGTCACACTCCTTCTGACATTTATTTCACCGTGATACTCTCTCATGTCCATCCAACAAGAACAACCAGTGCTGGCATTTATGCAGGAACAAAGGGACTCTCCTTTATTATTGGTGAGAATATCAACCAGTTCAGCCTTTTTGGAAAACAATATGGGCATTTCTTAAAAAAACTAGAAATAGAGCTTCCATACTATATAGTATCTAGCAATGCCACTTCTAGAAATATATCCCAGAGGACCCAACCACACAGCAGAAATTCCATCTGCAATTCTATGTTGATCATAGCTCTATTTACAAAAGCCAGAATCCATTTATTCAACACAACCTGAGTGCCAGAGAACAGATGATCAGTTCAAGAAACTATGGTACATTTACATAATGGAATACTATGCAGCCATTAGGGAAAATGAATCTATGAAATTCACTAATCATATCTATTCTTCTCCTGGCAAATAACCTCTATCCTTGAATGTGGTTCAGATATCATCCCATTCATATTTTGTTGTTCTAATACAGATGAATTGATTCATGTTCAAAGTTGTATTGCTAATTACTTTAAACTGCTCTGTCTAAGTCACTGATCTTCACGTGCACTTTGGTGTTGGGGTGGACTGAGCTATCAGGGTGAGCCCACATAGACTGTACTGCAGACAGGAACATTTCCCCCCTTCAAGCTGCCATCAGAAAATAATTTCAGTATATTGAAAGGGGCAGTTTTCCTTTTCTCACAGAAGCCTGGCTGGTCTTTGACATGCAGATCTCAGGTGCTAGCCAGGCATGATCTTTGACATTTGTAGATTCCAGGCTCTGGCCCAGCCTAGGTTTGGGGATGTAGATTTCAGGTGCTGCCTAGTTTGTAATTGACATGTAGATTTCATGTGGCAGTCCAGCCTTGTCTTTGGAATGTAAATCCAAGTGCTTTTAGCCTAAGAAAGGTTTTGGTTTTGTATCTTCTTTCTTGAGGCCAAGATTACTAGTCTGGAGATGCAAGGAAATAATCCTACTGCCTCAATATATTTCCTGTAACTTCTTTTGATGCCTTTGGTGACGTCACTGTATCGCACCCTGTAGAGGTACCATGATCAATAAAAGGAGATCACAAGGCTCTCTACCTTTTGTCAAGAGTCAGAGAGAACTTTGGCCCTCCATGAAATACATTTCTTTCACGTTCCTTGTCTCAGCGCCTCCAACTGCACGAATATTCATGCAACACTTTGGATATAAATTTTTTATTAATTTATTCTTTTATTGAATCACCATGTGGAAAGTTACAAAGCTTTCAGGTTTAAGTCTCATTTATACAATGCTCAAACACCCATCCCTTCACCAGTGCACATATTCCACCACCAAGAATCACAGTATACCTCCCCCCCACCTCCCCAGCCCCCCCTCGCATGTGTAACTGGTAAATTTCGTTTTACTTTCACTTTATGTTGATTGCATTCAACATTTCAACAAAAAAACTCACTATTATTGATTTGGAGTTTCTCCCCCCTAAAGTCGACCTGCTGAAAATGGATATAATTTTTTATTGTGGTTTTATACCAAAATTGTGCATTATTTGTCAAGAATGATAATGGAAGTCTATATTCCCCCCTTTATGTAAGCATTTGTGCATGTATAACTGAGGTAAAATTTAATAGCTTAAAATTAATTACTTTAAAGTGAGTGGAGTTTTCAATCTTTGCAACTTAATTTAATCTAATTTTTTATGACACTGATAAAATTGTCAAGTTGGTAAAGATTGTTTTGAGCATCAAAGATACCTATTAATTCTCTTTGAGTCTTCTTCAGATCTGGTACTATCAGAATATCATGTTTTCCTGAATTTAAGATTCTACCCTTGCTTCCTTTAGATAATTTCTTGACATAATAGGCTATGCAGGGAACTTTTCTTAAGATGACATTATCCCAGAGAAACAAAAATGTATAGTCGAAATGACATCTGCGCTTATATGTACATCGAGGCACTGTTTACAATAGCCAGAATCTGGAAAAAAACCAAGTGCCCAAGAACAGATGACCGGTTAAAGAAACTTTGGTACATCTATGCAATGGAATACTATGCAGCTGTTAGAAAAGATGAAGTCATGAACTTTGCACTTAAGTGTATCAACATGGAAAGTATCATGCTAAGTGAAATGAATCAGAAAGAGAGGGACAGACATAGAAAGATTGCACTCATCTGTGGAATATAAAATAACAGAATAGGAGACTAATACCCAGGAATATTGTATAATACCTTGTATATATACAAGGAGGTTGGCTCCATGGCTTGGAAGCTGGCCTCACTTGCTGGGGGAAAGGTAGCCCGGATAGAGAAGGGAACACCAAGTAAAATGTGGTTGGGGATCCCACTCGAGAAAAGAGATGCGTGCTGAAAGTAGACTAGAGACTGAACACGATGGCCACTCAATACCCTTATCGCAAACCACAACACCCAAAAGGACAGAGAGATATCAAATTGGAATGCCCCGCCACAGAGGCAGGGTGGGGGGGGGGCGGGACTGGAGGGTGGGAGGGATACTGGGTTCATTGGTGGTAGAGAATGGACACTGGTGAAGGGATGGGTTCTCGAACATTGTATGAGGGAAACACAAGCATGAAGATGGGTAAATGTGTAACTGTACCCTCACAGTGACTCACTTATTAAAAAATAAATAAATAAATAAAATATTAGTAACTATACAAATGTAAATGGTTGAAATATTTTAATTAAAATACAAGATAACTGGAAAAAAGATTTTAATTTAGTTTAGTCTTTAAAATGGTGACACCAGTGTTAAAGTACATAATAATGATGTATAAAATTGAATATTATCTTCTAGCACAACATATTTGTCAACAAAGTATTGAATGACTAATTTATACTATTGTAAATAAATGTTTCAAAAGAACATAGTACATGATTTCTAACACCTTTCTTAATCTTTCCTTTTATTAGACATGTAAAAGACATTTAATTTTTATTAGTGGTGAGAGATTGAAGTTCTATTGGCTTTAGCTAATCTTGAAAAGTTGTCTTATGCCATGTATTCAAGTATTAGTATCTGTTTAGGCTAACTAATTTTTCTGCCTACTATTCTCCTAATTTCTCTGGAATCAGGCACAAGAAAACTTAGATGGTTCACTGTGAGAGCCTTTATTGATACTTTCTGGATAAATTGTTTTCCATTTTCATTGGAAGTTGAAGTGCTGAGGTTTTATTTGAGAGAAGTTCACGAATGCTCATGACTTGACTATATGCCATCAAGCAGAATTGACTCTGGAGGAGTGGACATGTGACCTTTTGAACTGATAGCAGAAGAAGATGAATTACCTTTTCTCAAGAGAAAGGGTTAAGAGGGGTTCATGCTCTTATTTCAATGGTACCTCAGTCCCCAGTTTAAGAAAAGATATAAAATTCACCAAAAAAAAGTACAATTCTTTAATCTTTATATTGATGTTACTCTCATTTGTTCTAACTCACATTGAGCTATCAAATTTTGTGGAAAGCTATAAACTTGTTGAGTCATTAGCCTGCCTGGTTAATGGAGGAAAACTAAATTCCTGTTCCTGCATAATGACACTTATTCACTGTAGACATTTGCATCACTAGGAAACGATAAAACCTCATCCTTCATAATGAAGTTCTGAGCTGACAAAGAGAAAAATATAGTGTTGTGGGACAACTATGAATATAAACAAGCTTAATAAAGAAATAGTGACAAATTATATTATGCAAAATGTAATGCAATAAAAAATGTTACTAACTCATTGGAAATGTCATAAATAATCTAAATAGTTTTTGACTGTCAAGGCCTTGAAAAATATATTCCCTTCAAATTGAGGAGCAGAAGAGATGTTGATTTAATTGCCAGCATATTTTGACAAGCTTGGAGATTCCTGAGTTTGGCTTATTTACTAAATTTAGATTGTTGTTCATGTTGAAATGATGGGAGGAGGACAATTAACTAGTTATATCATTTAATTGTTGATCTGGCAAGAAAGTTGTCAGCATTGTTTGCTATGTGATTGCAGCTTTCGTTTCAAAACAAGCTTTGGATAATGTCTTCATATTCGGCAAGTGCATCATTACATAGCAGGAAAAGTCTCAGATTTTGTACTTGAATGCTGAAAAAGATAATTCTTATATTGGTACTATTACTCTTAATAAATTGTGCTGAGATTCTGACTCCTATTCAAAGGACTTAGACACTAGACCTTATTTTTATTCTTCTCATCAAACATCTGCAGCAGAATTGTCAATTAATGTCACATGTGATACCATACAATTCTGATTTTTTTTTTTTTTTTTTTTAGGTCACACCCGGTGATGCTCAGGCTTTGCACTCAGGAATTACTCTTGGTGGTGCTCGGGGAACCATATGGGATTCTGTGAATCAATCCCGGGTTGGCCTCTTACAAGGCCCTATCTGCTGTACTATCGCTCCAGCCCCTTCAATTCTGATTTAATGAGAAAAAAAAAATGCTGTTTGTTATACAGCCATGTTGCTTAGGATTTTTTGTTTCAGTCTCCTATTTTAAGGTCAGGTCTTTAAGGAAGACTTGGAAAAGCAGTAAAGAAACAGAAGAGTTACGTATCTGGGACTGGAGAGATAGTTGAGGAGATAAAGTGATTTTCTTTGATGTAGACAACCCCAATTTGACCTCTGTCACTTTGTAGCCTACCACTTGTAAGGCCCCCCAAGTTTCCTGGACACTACTTGGGAGTTCCCTCCCCTCATGAAAAAAGACTTCTGTGTCTATTTCCTCGTGCATTTTTGTTTTGTTATTGGCATATGAGGAAAGGAAGCATCTTCAAGCTCAGCCCAGAATCCAACCCCTACCCATGCCTTGCCAACCATATGCTCCACTGCCCTCACAATTACTTAGAGTTTACCACTAGGTCAGTCTTGCCAGGTTGATGATAACGCAGAACAGACAGTAAAGAAGAGAGAAATTACCATCTAGTTCATACTATAAAGCCTTTCTGCTATCAACTGAGAATACTTCATAAAAATATTTGATTTATATAGAAGCTATTCCAATTTGGTGTACTGTTAAGGGCTTAGCATTGAACATTTGGAATTACACTAACAGATTTTATAAATTAATCAATTACAGCTTCTTTTCCTTCCTATATTTCACAATATTGCCTATGCAACCATAACCAATAAGACACCATTTTGTCATTTGTTACTGGATGGTAGATTGAACTAAAGGTAGATTACCTTAATGAAATCCTGTGCTGACATTGAACATACATATGTATATGTATATATGTATATATATACATATACATATACATATACATGGTATTTATATATTCAATGTCCTTGCACATTAATATTTATATTCAATTTTCATTTGAACCTCAACTTAAATGCTCCTGTTATGATTCCTTCACTTTAAAAAAAAAAAAAACAGGAGAGCACAAATGCAGTTTCCCACTACCAAAACTTAAGCAGTCAAGTTCCCACACTAGAAAATTTAGGTGCTGGGAGGGTGACACATCCACTACATTTCAGAATGTAGTGGAAAAACCTCAGCCTTGAAAAAACCACTTTTGTGATTATGGTATCTCCCCTGCCAGATTAGTATCCTTCACTTCTCTTTTTAATTTTAAAATTATTTCTTAAATTGTTAATCCATGCCCAGACTGTTATCTCTGATACCTCTGTTTTCATGGTATTTCCCTCATGCAAGTCATACATGTGCTAGATAAAAAAAATTATACAAGTGTTCATGATGTTTTGATTATTTTAATTTTTATCACTTATATCATTTGTCATCCCGTTGTTCATGGATTTCTTTCCTTTAGCAGGCGCCAGTAATGTCTCCATTCTTCCCTGTCTCGTGTCAGTGTAGCCCAATGGCGTCTGCTCGCTCCAAGAACACGAGAGCTTCAAACTGTTCATTTAGGGTCTTGATGAAGAAGTCTAACAATCTCGTAGGTGGGTGGCTATGCATTCTTTTGATGTCCTATGGAATCCAGTCGTAAAACAGCCCTTGTCCAATGGTCGTCTCTTCTTCTCTAAATTGCATTACGTGTCCAGCCCATCTGATTTTTGACGCCTTGGCAAAGGAGACAATGTCTCTGATTCTTGATCATCGACGGAGGTCAGAACTCCAAATTCCTTCTCTCACTTGAGTAAAATGTGATACTCCAAGCATAGCTTTTTCAATTCCTCTTTGGGATACCCAAATAGCGTTCTCATCCTGTTTGCATAGGACCCAGGTCTCTGAGGTGTATGTTAGTGCAGAAAGAACAGTGGAGTCAGAAAGATGTGCCCAGAGCTGGAAGTTCTTCGTCCTCTTAACAACTTCAACGTTTTTGAAGGCATTCCACACCACTCTCTTCCTCCTGTGCAGTTCAGATGACAGGTCATTTGTCAACGTTTGTTAATTTTTATACTTTAAATCATTTTAATTTTTACAATTTAAATTATTTTAATTTTTATTTATTTGTTTTGGCGTGGACCACACCTAGCAGAAGTTCCAGGCTTCCTTCTGGCTCTGCACTCAGGGATCATTCATGGCTGAACTCTTGGGACCAGTTGTGGTGCTGGGAATTGAAAATTTATTTTAAGAGTTTTAAATGCATATCCCTAAGTAAACGAAACCAGAGCCTTAAAAACTTTATTATTCTTCTTAATATTGGTGGGCTACACGTAACTGTGGTCAGTTCTTATTCCTGGCTATCACTCAGTGTTCTGGTAGGTCTCAGGGTCATATGTGATGCTGAGAATCAAATTCAGATCAACTGTATGCAAGGAAAGCATGATATCAGCTGCACTATTTCCTAGATCCAGAGTTGTTTTTTCTAGTGTTAAATATTATTCGTGTATTATTATTCCTGTGTCTATTTTCACTCTAATTCTGATAGTTTTGTATATGCCATATACAACCATATTCACTGTCATCCCGTTGCTCATCAATTTGTTCTAGGGGGCACCAGTAACGTCTCTCATTGAGAGACTTATTGTTACTGTTTTTGGCATATCCAATATGCACAGGTAGCTTGCCAGGCTCTGCCTCAAGGGCTCGATACTCTCGGTAGCTTGTCGGGCTCTCCGAGAGGGGCGGAGGAATCGAACTCGGGTTGGCCGCGTGAAAGGCGAACGCCCAATCGCTGTGCTATCACTCCAGCCCACAACCATACTATATGACCATATATAAAAATGTTTAAAGAATATGTAATCAGAAAATATAAAATAACTATAACATATTTCACTTTTTAGCTTCTTATTGGCTGAGAATTATCCTTATGATTGACTCAAAGTGATGAACAATGTGTGTGATTGTCTGAAAATCATTTAGTGTGGAATGACACACTAAGTAACTGGAGTCTCCATGATAGTGGATGATGATCTGATGACAATGATTAGTTATGTTTGTTGTATAGAGTTTGACCCTAAGGATCCCATGAAAATGATAACTCCACACACTATAGAGTAAGTGTCATTATCATTGGTTGTTCAATAATAAGATATTACGTTGAATTTGTAATATATCATGCACTGACAGAAAGGTTGGCATGTATAAATTATTTAATCTTCACAATAGTCTTATAAGATGAGTATATTTATTGTTTATACTTTATATATGATAAAACTGAGTGATGCGAGATTAAATAATCTGCCTAAACTTTTAGAACCAAATGAAGGACAAATCTGAGATTTGATCTGAGCACAGATACCCATTCTGGTACTCAGGGTCTTTCCTATGTTCCTTTAAGAAATGAAATATATGCATACAGCTGATAAAAACCTGATTTTCAGAATAAACAATCTAATTTCATTGTTGGACACCTATTATTCAAATAGAATCTTACTCGTAGTGTTTTGGTTTTAGATCTGCACAAGAAAAGCTGCTGTCTAATTTTCAAAGTTTCTGAGCTACCCCAAGACGTGGTCCTCAGTTTTCCCATCAGTGTTGTCTTATTCAGTCCCTATATATTATTTTGAACAGCCCTAGTTTGAGAGGAGCATTTTATATGACTGTGCTGCTGGAGGAAAAACAAGGTCTCAAACTTGAAGAGGAAAGTCAGGAAGATTTTTGGTAGATAGGCAATACCATGGGATCATGAGTATAAACATTATAAAAGAAACAACTTATTTATTAGTAGAGCTATGATTTGGAGTTAATATTTTAAACATAATTTACTCTGAGCTGTATTTTTTCAAGTTTATGTTTTGCAAATGGCTATATATATTTAAAACTTTTTATATGTTGCTAGTTATATATCAAGCAAACATCTAGCAGAGACCTTTTCATAAGACTGAAGAGATTGAAATTCTTTTTCATGAGAAATTGAAAGAAACTGAGAAACAACTGGGAACAAATACTGCAACTTTTTATTGTCTAAAGTTTGCAGAATTCTATATGTAATCTTCTCGTGACTCTTGCAGCATACAAAACACTCACTGAGATGTGAAGGAGCTGGCCATTATAAGAAAGGATTAAGGATCCTATGAAATCAATGAATAGCACAGTCTTTGTGCAATTATTTTCACTTTCTCTTCTTAAAATGTGTAATGAGGTAAAGTTATACATACCAGCTCCCTGCAATTTACTTGAATTGAGTTATAAGAATTTCAAATGACAAGAGTGATGCTGAACTTTAAAGATGCAAAGCTATTTCACAGAAGATAGCCATTACCATAAAATTTAAAACTTAAGATCACATTCTCTTAAGAACAAATTTAGAACTAAAGATTACAGGAATTCTCTTTTTTGTGGATAAAGGGCTGAGAACATTTTGAATATTAAAGAAAAGAAGTGTTTGGAATATGAAGTGAGGAAAGAGGAATAGTAGAAAGCTGGTTGGCCGGAAGTAGAGTGCCAAATCTCCACTTCTATCTTTCTATCTACTGCAGGACAGACATTCTAGACTTCTCCAAACTATACATATTTTGGTAAGACAATCATCCTCGGAGTCCCTTGTACAAGATTCTTTATTATTGTACCTAATGGAGTATGCAGATAAAATAAATGTTGTATGAATTTTTTTGTGGAAGAAACACAAAGAGGCCTTTAGTAGGAGAACATATAGGAAGCAGAGGTTGATTATTCTGTTCTCAAATTGATGTCTGGAGCAATGCAGGCAAATTTATTTTACTTTGGATTAAAAAAATACAGTCATATTAAAAAATATGTGAAGCTTATGTTACATGATGCATTAGTTGTAAAACTGAATTCACTGTTAGTAGTAAATTTAGACAGAATTTGAGAGGGGTGTACCTGAGAATATATTGGGAAAGAAGACAGAAACTTTATAAAATAAGTTAATCAATTCTAAGATTCGTAATGATTTTTTTACTGACAGTATTATACAAAAATGCTGAACAACTATTAGTAATATCTCATAATAGCATACAAAATTATATACAATATCATTTGTTTATTTGTTATTGTACATATGCATATATACTAACTCATGAATAAGATTAAAAAATTAGGTGTGAACATGTGAATGTCTCATATACATTTGGGAGCATGTTTTACTATGATTACAAATTTTTATATGTTAGACTATTTTTATAATACTGCATTAGTTTGATATTTAGATTTTGATTACTATAAAATGCTTTCATACAGTATGACTATACTATGCCTGTATAAGTGGAAATTTAAAAGCCTGTGGTTTTGGTTCTGTTTATTTACATGCTTAGTCAGTGATTGAAGTTTTCTTGATTGACTGATTGTAGCTAAAATTAGTCCAGGAAATCACTTGTTCTCTCTCCTTGGAGATTTAGATATAGTATAAACATCTTAAACTATCATTAAGCCTCTCCCAATTTACTCTCTATCACAGGTCTAAGTTCTTTGCAATGGTCAACATTTGGTTCAATAACTATCAAATCCCCCTTTCATCATCTGAATCGTTCAATCTTCAACATGGTATGTCAAAATATTTGAACTCTTGGTCATTTTTCATTTGAACAATAGTGGACCCTTGTTTGGCTCAAAGTTTAAGGGCAGCTTAGCTCCTAGAGGTGCAATGGGCAACTAGATCATCATGCTTCCCAAAGTGGGTTATGTGGCATTCTGGGGGGTGCTGGAGTGATCAGGGGAAATATTAGTAACTTCAGGAGCAGTTGTGGAGTGCAATCTCTTTGCTCACTTAAAGAAGGTAGATTGTATGTGTATTGGGGAGGGAGATGAGGTGGTAAATTTTCTTTTTTTAAAAGGAAGGAGTTTGGAAAATTATTTGGCGAAATTTTAATTTATATTTTTTAAAAGTCTCAAGAGAGTGCAGAAGGCATCTCATGATGTTGTTTGGTTTCTAGTTTCACCATTTTCAATTTTAAACTGCTAATTAAATCATTTTTTAGGGAGGACAAAATAATATCAACATTGTGCCTTAACAAGCTACCATATCATGAAGTGGTGAGTCATGAATACACTGACTCCAATATCATGCAATGTAACTAGCCTGTGAATAAGATAAAGAAGTAGAAAGAAGTCACTTCCTTTTCAAGACAAACACTGATAGGAATGTGAAAAGCCGTCTGGAAGGCAGCTTCCTTACACCTCACCAAGCCAAGTTTGATCCTCAGTACTGCATCTGGTCTCCCAAGTCCTAGATATGACCAACAAGCAAATATAGATGGATATATGTAAACTTTCTTTTATGCTTCTTTAATAAAAACAAACACTAAACTAAATAATTAGACACATAAAAGAATCTCGGAACCAAGCAGCTCACTGCAGAGATACCACTGGGCCTTGCACCAGGCCTATTTCACTGGGATACCTCAGACAGGAGCAGGCATTCCACGCCCCCCAAGACCCGCCACTACACACACCTGACCCTGGGAATCCTGGCAGCCTCCAATTTCCAGAACCCAGTGAGAAGTGCAGGAACTCGGGAGCCCTGACTGCAAACTCCGGGCCTCAAGGGATAGGGGATGCACTGTCTTCAACTCCCTGTCCCTAGGAGACCCTAGATGTCACACCTACGAACTGCCTCTGGCTGCTATTTAAACGCATTAACGGCCATGATCCAGAGACACACAAAAGAACACAGGTCCTAATTATCTAAAATTTTAGAATTCTAGGAGCGTGTGACTACTCTCTTAGTGGTGCGACATCCTATGCTATTCATAACAAGCGACACAGAATAAATTATCTAGCATCGGCCCGTTCAACAGGTTTGAGTGGTAGTGGGAAAATTCAAAAGAATGGTGGTGGGAAGTTGTAGTGGTGGTGGGATTGGTGTCAAAATGTTGAATGCAATCTGTTACTGTGAACAACTTATTAAAATAAAATTTAAAATAAACTAAATGATTGGCTACTATTATCTGAATGCATGAAATTTTTTGCCTTACTGTGGTATATGTACACAAAGGAATACTATACAACCAACTAGAAATAATGCAATCATTCAGTTTTCTGCAACCTGAATGGAACTGGAGTCTATTATCTTAAGAGGAGTAAGTCAAGGAAAGACAAATGCAGGATGTTCTCACCTACCTGTGGAATATAGAAGGATAAGGGAAAGGGAACAAGAAGTATTGGACTATGGCAAACCCTGAGCTCTTGATTACAGAGATAAGAATGCTAGAGGAAGGAGGGCAGAGGTGGAAATAAGGTAGGTTGACAAAACCATTAAGGTCTTGGACATTTCTGTGGTGTTGAGGTAACAATGGTCAAATCATAAGTCTCAACAGTATGGTAAGCATGTGACTCAAATCCCAATAAGTAAAACAAAACAGAACAAAACCTTGGTAAGGAGTTGGTGTGGGGAAGATGGGACCCTTGAGTCTGAAGGAGGGATGGTAATGTGGTGGGGCTAAAGTTGGAACACTGAATATCTGAAACTCTATCATTAACAGCATTGCATATTTTGCTCAGCAAATGTTTTTTAAATATTTTATTAGTGAATCACCGTGAGGTACAATTACAAACTTATGAATTTGTTTGCATCTTAGTCATACAGTGATCCTTTACCTGTCCCTCCACTAGTGCCCTTCTCCTCCACCAATGTTGCCAGCAACCCTCCCACCACCAACCACCCCACCCGCTTCAGCGCAGGGCATTCCCTTTTGTTCTCTCTCCTTTTGGGTGTTGTAGTTTGCAACAGAGGTACTGAGTGGCCATCATGTCCGGTCTATAGTCTACTTTCGGCATGCATCTTTCAACCTGAATGGGTCTCCCCAACATCCTCTTCTTATGCTGAGTAAATTTTAAAATTAAAAATAACAACACATAGGGGCTGGAGTGATAGCACAGCGGGTAGGGGGTTTGCCTTGCACACAGCTGACCCGGGTTCGATTCCCAGCATCCCATATGGTCCCCTGAGCATCGCCAGGGGTAATTCCTGAGTGCAGAGCCAGGAGTAACCCGTGTGCATCGCTGGGTGTGACCCAAAAAGCAAAAAAAAAAAAAAAAACTCCAAAAATAAAATAACCACACAATATCTTTTCATAGATTTTTCCCCCCATTTATAGCATACAATGTAAGACTATCTGCCTTCTTCAAGTAATGCTAAAGTACAAATAGCCACTATGTATGATGACACAAAGGGTTACAAAATAAGTAAAACTACTCTATGACTGCTAACAATATTCACAATCTAAATCATTAGAAAACACATACTTATGAAATCAGGGTGTGAGCGTTGAGGGAAGCGTCAGAAATTTTGAGTATAGTTTCAGAGTCACTGGCAATTTGGACTATCTAAGTTGACTGTTACCTTGGCTTTTTTTTCCCCCTCCCACATGTTTTCTTGCTAGGGTTTGTTGTGATGTGTGCAATATCACCTTAATCTCCACATCACTACTTCTAGCATGAAATCTTTGCTCTTCAGAAAGAAATAACTACATTGTTATTGGAAACAAAATTACATTAGCTCAGAAAACTGAGCCCTGTGAGCTGGCCCCGGTTTATCACTTTATAGAAAAATCAGATATCAGTCATTCTGATTTGGAATAAGATTGTTTGGGTAGAGAAAGATTTTGAGACATAACCGAGAAAATGTTAATTTTAATATTCTTTTGTATTGTAGAATCAGTCTACTAAAAAAGTATAAAGCATTATTGCCTCAGGAATTTTTAGCCAAATATTCTAAATTAAATCTGATATGTTGAAATGCAGCTATCATTAATTTGGAATATATATTTAGAATATACTGACTGAGAGGGCATCAAAATATGACAAGAGATTGGATTATATTCTTCCTTGTGTTATCACATTTTCATAGAATGTCATAATAGAATTGATTTTTAATAAACCTTTGCTCAGTAATTGAAAATACTATGCTTCTTAGACTCAAATCTTTGCAAGTGCTGATTACTTTCTGTGGAGATCACTTTTCTGATTTTCTAGTTTTCATATGGCAAACTTCTACATAAACTAACATAGTTCATCTGAATTCTTCCATAAATCTAGTTTCTATAATATACTTTCTGTGAGTTACTTTCAGAATGCCTAAGTTTATATTGCTATACATAATGGATAATGATTTCTTTTTTACCTTGGTTTACTATACCTAGTTAGGTTCTAGAGAGCATATCATTTGACTTCGCTTATTAAGTACCTGATGCTGTGGCATCATAACAATAGAAAGGTCTTAGTGATTCTTGATTATTCCATACCACTAGATTTCACTTATGTTTTCATATTTCATCATAAACCACACAATGTCCTGGGAAATCATTGTGGTTGTTGCTAGCAATTTTGTGATGACATATAATATGATAAAAAATGGAAAACTTTCTTATAGAAACTTTTTTAATAGGAACTTTATCTCGAACAGGAACTATCTTTGTTATCTGTTTCCTTCAGATAGAAAAATAAAAGAGCTATGTCTTAACGTGTAGCAAATGATACAAGTCAACAAAAATTTCTGAGTATGGTTACTTTGTAATTAGACTAAATATCATAATTAGTGATCTGGCAGCCTAAGTGAATCTCCAAAAATTCAGCTGCCTTTTATCTTGTGTCCTCTGTCTTAGAAAAAAATTTCTCTGCAGCTTACGTCTCCTTTCAATTTGTCAAAATCAATTGCTTTGAAGTTAAAAAAAGAAACTGAAAATGTTCTCCAGATCCCAATAGCAAATCTATGCCACATGATATAACTTATTAATGTATCGCATTAACAGTTCATAATATATTCATGTTTGCAAGTAGGATGTTTAATCATATGAATTCCTGTCTATGTAAGCTCTGTTTATAGTGAGACTAAAATGAGAACTGCAATCACAAGCAGTGAGCTCATGAAATACTATTAATATAATGGTTTTGATTACTATATTATTTATTTATTGAGTTCTGACTACTAGTGAAGATTAATGCCTAATGTACAGAAACAGAAATACTTCCTCTAATATTTTAATCTCTTCATTCTGAAAGATTGAAGTTGCTCATAATTAAACTCTATTTTGATAATTTACTCAGGAAGATTGTAATTTGTGTTAGACTAAGTGGTAATAATAAGAAAAGAAAGTAGGGTCTTTTTCATTTCCCTGCCCTCAATCTGTGTACTCCTTATTCGTAACATTAGTCTGAA
Organism: Sorex araneus; assembly: GCF_027595985.1. Classification (NCBI taxonomy): domain Eukaryota; kingdom Metazoa; phylum Chordata; class Mammalia; order Eulipotyphla; family Soricidae; genus Sorex; species Sorex araneus. Next base: position 86,984,386 of record NC_073303.1, on the reverse strand, counting down.
GATCAGAAACAGGGTTTATAAGACCTTAGTTTTATAAAATTCAAGATTTTTCTTTAAGAAAAAGACTTATATATGTTATTCTGCTCAGGCTTTTACAGATAAAAATCTCAGACTGAGTAGCTTATCAATAAAAACTTATTATTTCTGAGTCTGCAGTCAAGAAGTCCAAGATCAAAGTGAAATCACAGTTGGTTTCTTTTGAGGTCTCTTTTCTATTTCAGATGAGAGGTGGGGATGAGATTGGAAGAGAATCCTTGCCTCTATGGAAGAAGTTCCCAAGCAGTGTTCAAAGTGCCTGATGATCAATCCCAGTCATACCTGGTCAAGCTTGATGGATGGTTCAATGCAAGAGTCTAGCAAAATGGCATTCATTACTTGGGCCTAGCACTGTGAGAGCCCCCCCCCCCGCCCACCACCACCACGATTCTACTCCCGATATTGCTTGGAGGAATTGTTTGGCCTGATCAAACCTGGGGATTTACATTTCAAAGCAAGCCCTTTAAATGCTGACCCATTTATCTAACCCTTCCCATGTTCTTATAAAGACACCAGCTTTATTTGAGATTAGGGATCTACCCATATAAACAAATTCAACCTTTATCTTTCTAAAGCCTTAATTCCAAATTATCATAATACTTTTTGCAAGATATCTTCTTATCTGTATTGCTCGAAGATCATGCTGTTGCATTTTTCTAATTGCTGGGGCCAGACTAATAGTCTAATGAATAGTGTGCTTGTCTTGCACATGGCCAACCCACATTCAATCCCTGGTAGGCCATATGGTCCCCTGAACCGAGGAGAAGTGATTCCTGAGTAAAGAGTCAGGTGTCAGCCCTAAGCAATAGTAATTGTGACCCCCAAATCAAACAAAAACAAACAAAAATTCTTATTTACTTCTTACTTAAATGGAAATGAAATATAAATGCCTTATTTCCTATTAAAGAAAATCTTTTCATATAAATTTTATTATAAGTATTTAGTCCCACTAAATAGCAAATTGGGCTGAAGTGATAGCACAGAGGAGAGGTAGGGCATTCGCCTTTCACTCAGCTGACCCATATTTGATTCCTCCACCCCTCTCGGAGAGCCCAGCAAGCTACCGAGAGTATCTAGCCCGAATGGCAGAGCCTGCAAGCTACCAGTGGCGTATTGGATATGCCAAAAATAGCAACAATAAGTCTCACAATGAGAGACGTTACTGGTGCCCGCTCAAACAAATCGATGAGCAACGGGATGACAATGACAGTGAAATAGCAAATTACTACTGTATATTACACAGTTTGAAATCAATTTAATAGTTGTACTAGGAAGTATATAACATTTGAAAAGCATCTGAATTTTACCAGGTAATTGAAGACATATCAGCATTTTGTTCACCTGGAAAAATTCCCATCAATATTTCTTAGATTTATTTTTTTCAAACATGTGAGATATAAACTATGTGTAACCAATTGGATTTATTGAGCCTGGCAAGCTACCCATGGCGTATTCAATATGCCAAAAACAGTAACAAGAAGTCTCACAATGGAGACGTTACTGGTGCCTGCTCGAGCAAATCAATGAACAACGGCACCACATTGCTATAGTGCAGTGCTACTCTGTTGTTTACATAATGCAAAGAGACCAGAGAAATATTAAAATGGAATAGCTGGGACCAGAGAGACAATACAGTGGGTAGTGTGCTTGTCATGCATGCAGTTAACCTGGATTCAATTTCTGGCACCTCAAGACCTGCCAGCTGTAGCTCCAACCCCAAACGAAATCAAACCCCAAAAACCAATATCTTAACTATACAAATTCATCCATAATGATCTTTTCTTCTATTTTTTAACGGATAAACTTAAAAACCATTGTAACTGAATTAAGGTACAGATTATGGGTCAATGGTGTTAGGGGCCAGAGTGTTAGTACAGCTCGTACAGTGTTTGCCTTGCGCTGGCCTACCTGGTCTGACATCCTTGGCATCCTGTACGGTAACTCAAGATGGCCAGGAATGACCCCCTGAGTTCAGAATCAGGAGTAAGCCATAGACACCGATGGGTGTAACTCCAAAAACAAACAAAATTTCAGTCTCTAGAGAGATCGTACAATCTTGTCTTGAAGGGAGCTAACCTAGTCCTCTTCTAAAGCACCCCTTATGGTCCCTGAGCCCCTCCAGGAGTGATCCCTGAGTGTAGAACTGGGTGTACCAGGTGTGGTCCCCAAACCACAACAGTTAACAACTAAAAAAAAAAAAAAGAATTTTGAACCTTATTTATTTTTGAGAATATGGCCTGACCTATATAAAGCAAAACTTCATCTGCACTAGATTTTAAAAATAAAGTGTTGTATATTTTTTCAAAGAGCCAATAACATGCTTGGTTGGAAAAAATAAACTATTTTAGACAAGAAATGTGATTCCAAGAATATACATTGATTTGTAGATTGGTGGCAGGCAGTTGGAAGGGGAGTTAATAATAGTCAGGAAATATCAGGGATTTTGTGATTAGAGTTAACAGAAGTAAAAAGTCAACATATCATATATATCCTATGCTAACAAGAGATTAGAATCTTAAGTGAACTTATATGACTAGTTGTCCTCTGAAAGCAGGGAAATTTTGGAAAATTAGACTACATCCTGGGATCAACTGTGACATTAGTATTCACAAAATTTTTTTAAAAATATTTCCTTCTGGAAACTAACAGATAATCAAATAAAGAAATTCTACTTTTAATTAGAATTTGTTTCTATGATTTATCTCCCACAATTTTCCTAATGTTGATAAATTGTCTATCACCTTAGATTGTTCAATTACAAATTTCATCCAAAGTTATGCATTTTTCTCTAAATAAAGCTTAGCTGAATTTACTTAATTTGATGTGTTGTTCCAATATTAGTCTCTAAATGTTCTATAATAATAATTTTGATTTTTTTCCAAGCACTAAGATAAATGTATATTCACCTTTTCCTGGGAAGTTACATTTCTTTTTACATGGATTTATTTTATGTGTAAGAGATTTTATCAATTTTCAACTAAGAATATTTTTCTTGATTGACCAGCACCACTTTTGTTTTAGTGTACTTTTTGAGATTTTTGTAGCATAGTACTATGGAGTCCAAATGTGGCTTAATTTTTTTTCAAAATATGGGAGAATTAAAATTTTACCTCTGTAATAAAGTTTTAACTCTCTGCACTACAATTTTATTTTATTTTTTTCACTTTATAATTAAGACAGTAATTTTGTTAGTCCCCGTATTATTCTTCAGGTCTCTTCCAGTTCCTTTTTTCAATCTCTCCTATCCTCTTTCTATGACTGTGCTAGTATTTCAATAGTCTATTTTTTCACAAATATAAAGGATGGAAAGAAACTTTTTTTCATTTATTTCTTGTTTGTACAGCAGATCATTTTCAGAGGTGTATGTTTCTATAATACTTCTGTGTCTTCTTTCATTTCTCTTATTTTCCATTTTTTTATTTAAAGATTTCATTTTGGTTCTTACACCAGAATGAGATGGTATCTGAGAAAGGTTAAGCCTTGTGATTAGATTACACTTGATCTGCCTTCTATTCACTTATTTGCCAATCTATAAACTAGGGTCTTATTGACATACACAGTTTACATGACCTAATTGCCAGTCGAGAATAAGAGATCAGTCTAGTGAACCAGTCAGTTCTAATAAGTCAATGTTTTTTTTTTTTGAACCCAACATTATTTGGAATGAGAAAAGAAATACTGCATACAAAATACTAACATGATGATTATTTTTCTAGTATTTTGCCTATGGAGATAACATCTCAAAGAACACAATAACATTACATCTGTCGTCTTTATTTTTTAAAACTTGACTTATATGCGGTCATCTCTTTAAAAGTAAAGAGAAAATGAGGCTGATAAAAACAGGTAAGTATAAGGGAATTAGTGACTTTGCTAAACATTCTATATTTGAGACCAAGCAAGTTCACTCAATCAGTTTTCTAATTTGTAATGCCCACCCATTATTAAGAAAACAGTAGCATAGCGATGCATAAAGTATCGTTTTTTTCCCACCAGCAATTAACTGAGAAATGCCATATAAAGTAACAGGATTTTTCTAGTAATTTCTGCAATGAGGTTTGTCTAATTTTATATAAGTTATAACTAATAGCAGTACCTCCTTGATTCCACCATTACATCTTATGGCAATCTCTCTCTCTAAAATTTTAAATATTTTTTGCCATACCTGGCTGTGCTCAGAACTTATTCCTAACGCTCCACTCAGGGATCACTCCTGGTGTGCTTGGTCCTTACCCACTGTACTATCTCTCTGGCCCCTTAAAAATGAATCTGAAGTAATCAAGAAGGAGTTGTCACTAGATTTTACTGTTATTACTTATTAAAAGCAGTTATCATTTCAAATCAAAGGTGCTTTTAATTATAAACAACAACCTAGCAAATTCACATATTTTTGTTTAGAATGTTTCATAGGGGCTCCCCAGCAGTGCTCAGAGCCACCAGGACCACACTTACCAGTGCTGGGTAGGGAAGCATTGAGGTCAGGGGATCAAGCTCAGGGATTCCTGCATGTAAAAGATGTTCCCTAACCCATTGATATACCTATCTCACCAACGCTTATGCAAAATATATTTTTGCAACGGCTTTAATCAATATTTCTTTTGTATACTTTAGATTTCAAAACCCAAGAGCAATTATATTTTTCTAAGAAACATAGACTGTTAAGTTCTAAGTTAAAGCATAGAAAATAACATATTTTCTGAGTCATTTTAGTTATAATTATGTAAGATTTGAAAAGAAAAAGATACAGGCCTTAAATGTAGACAAAACATTTGTACTTAATTAAAAACATCAGTTAAGATTTAATCCTGTTATTTGACTCTTGGATTATCTCCATATGTTTGCACTTCACTTGTTATTTCTGGCCTTATCACATGGGCCATTCTCACAGGTATCAGGTGATATCTACTTGTCATTTTGATTTGCACTTCCTTGATGATAAGGATAATGAGGTTTTTGTTTGTGCCTATTGGCCATCTGTACATCTTCTTTAAGGAAGTGTCTGCAGGTCTTTCCCATTGTTTGATGGGATTGTTTGTTTTGGTTGTTGCTGAGTTTTATAACTCCTTCTATGTCTAGGATATCACCCCGTTCTCTGGCGTTGTTTGTTGATATTTTCTCTTATGAAGTAGTGATAGTTCTTACTTTATGTTTTAGTGATAATGCCTGTTCATTTTAGCTTGCTATAATCCCTTTTGTCTACTTTTCACTATTTTCTCACTTTTGTCACTGAGGGCAAATCCCTAAATACATCACAGAAGCCAATACCATAGAGTGTTTTGGCTGTTTTCTTCAATATGTTTTATGGTTTTGGATCTGACTCCAGGTCTTTAATCGATTTTGAGTTAACTGTTCTGCATGGTACGCGGTAGTGAAGGTTGATTTGAAAAGATAAATGCACAAGTATGTTCATTGCAGCACTGTTTACTAGAGTAAATACATGGAAACAATCAAAACATCGGATGATATGTAAATAGATCAGGAAAATGTGGTATATATACACACAATGAAACACTATTCGGAGAAAGAAAAATGAAATCTTGCCTTTTGTAACATCAATGGAACTAGAGGGGCTAGTGAATTAAGTCAGAAGAAAAAAGACACAAATATCAAATAAACTCACTCATATGCAGAATATAGAATAGCAATGGTTGGGAACAGATAATATCAAGAGGGAAAAGAAAAATCTATAGACTCAGAACTCAGAGTGGTGCTACGGATCGGGAGGAGGAACAGGGAGGAGAAATCAAAAACAGGAGAAAGTCCAAGTGACAGTAATTAAGGGACAGTGGTATTTGGTGTGTTGTGGAATATTTTTTCACAGTTTGAAGAGGCTTGAAATTGAATCCTTAAAACACATGCATTCCTGTACTGAATGTTATTTCAGAAAAACAGCAATCATTACAACTATGGGGAGCTATATGGGAAATACAAATAGTAAGAGGGACATTTAGAGACTACACATTCATTAGCTCCCTAATATATTGCCTTATTCCACACTTTTGTTGGTTATTCCCTTGTAATATTTGTTTTATGTGTGGAGCTAGGTTATGGTTATAGTTGCTAAGTGTTATTGAGCAGTGATAATGTATCAGGATATTGAGGGTTTTTCATATTTTATATCATTACCATATCATGATGTTGATGCAATATAGTAGTCTCCCATTTTTCAGGTTCCATGACAAAAGTTACCAGGCTCTGCCGTGCAGACGGAATACTCTCGGTAGCTTGCCAGGCTCTCCGAGAGGAATGAAGGAATTGAACCCCAGTCTCGTGCAAGGCAAACTCCCTACCCTCTGTGCTATTGTTCCAGCCCAAATTTGTACACAAAAATCATAAATATTAATACTATGTAACCATATTACTTTAATAATACATTTTCTAAAAAGTCATGTTACAGGGCTAGAATGATAGTACAGCGTTTGCCTTGCATGTGGCTGACCTGGGTCCAATCCAGGCATCCAATATGGTCTCCCAAGTACCACTAGGAATGATTTCTAACTGTAGAGCCAGGAGTATCCCTTGAGCATCACTGGGTGTGATATCCCCCAAAAAATATATCTTCTTGGTATGTCACCCACCAAAAAAATAGATATTTTACAACAACTATAGCTGTGGCTCATTTATAGCAATTGCTTGTGAGGCCAGGCATATACAAGAGGAAAAGACGTGCCCATGTTTCCAGTCAGTGGCAGAAGAGGGTACCATAATTTCTCTGCATTACCATTCATTCTTTGTTTATCCTGGAAAGGCTAATATAATTGTCATACTGCATCTGCTATTAAAAATAATTGAGCTATGTATTTAACTTGCTCCCTTCTAAAATGCACAAAAATGGCCCCAAACAGCATGTAAATTAACAAGGGTGAAGAGAGGAGTGAAGAGAACTTTGAGGGAGGGCTGGAGAGACAGGACTTGACTTAAAGCGTTAGCATTATATGCAGCAAACTCCAGTTTAATCCAGCACTGCCTTGAACTAGGCCTGAGCACCACCAAGTTTAGCCCAAATATCTTCCCCTCTAAAACACTCAGGAAAGAGAAAAGTAGTAGGGTAGTAATAATTAATGGAAAAAGCTAAAATATGACTACTATAAGACAACTGCCAAAAAAAGAAAAGTTAATTAGTACCATAGGATGACAGAGATTAGTACCATAGGATGACAGTTCTCTTATATAGCCACCCATGCATAGTGCCTCACTTATGTCTTTCAAAATGATTATGTCATAAATTTTAACTGACTCAATATTTCGTGCTTAAATGATTATAGTACAGGGGGGTTAAGACACTTGCCTGGCACATGATTGACCAAAAACAAAAGGCAAACAGATAAATCGGTTTTCCCAGCTGAGCTATATAGTATATAATATGTAATATTCTATATTCTACATTATGTTATATTCTTTTCTTGCATAGCTTTTAAAAAATTCCTAGGGTCAGTGTCTTTTTCATATCTTTAATATTTTATGTAAGTAATTAATAAAGATTTCTCTCCAAACTTCTAAACAGAATTTTAAAATTTCTCTCAGTATGATAAAGCATGCCAGGTGATTTGTCAATCTATTTCTTTTTAGAATATAGCCCTCTAGAATCTTCTGTCTTGGTTTGCTTTCTCTAAGTCTCATCCCAGGACCACCTTTTTGATTGTTTTATCCTTTTTTTTATGGGGGGGAGGGAGTTGGTGGTTTACCTTTTTTGGTATATTCTTTTGATTTGGTAGATATAATGCCAATGTCTTTCTGAGAAAGTTGACATAAAAGAGAATATTTTTAACTCAAAAATGCCTGAAAATAGCTAGAATTTTTGTTTTGTTGTTTATTTTGTGTGTGTTGAAACAAGATGGTTTTCACTGAACAAAACTAACTTAAACATGAGGGGAGAAAAAGAGAAGTACATGTTCAAGAGTGGGTCTCTCCAGAGTGGAAAAAGCCAGCAAAGAGTGGAAAAGAGACATGCAAGCAAGACACATGTTCAGGGTAGAACAAGAGCTTGGAGAACAATTCAGCTTGTTATTGTTCTCTTCCTCCTCCTCCTCCTCCTCCTCCTGATTATTATTATACTTGTTACTTTGACTGGATTTAACATTCGACTGTGGGTTGAATTCTATAGTTGATAGAATTTTCCCTTGATTTTGGGGGCTTTGCTCCATTGTGTTCTATTCCTAGTACTGCTGTTGAGATGTCCATTATAATTTCTTATTCTACTTATCTGATCCATATTGTCCCCCATCTCAATCTTTCAGTATTTTATTTTTATTTTAAGCATCATTTAATTTCAGAATACATGCCTTTGTATGGGTTTTTATCTCTTAGGCTGTATTTAGCCCTTGGTTTATTACACTCAATATAGAAGCTTGTGTTTTGTGTTATTTTTGTGTGTGTGTGGTGGGGGGGGGCGGTGACCACACTCAGCAGTGCTCAGGGATTACTCCTGACTCTGTCCTCAGCAATCACTCTTAGTGGGAATTGGAGACCGTATGATTTGGTGAAGATTGAACCCAGGTCAGAAGCGTGCAAGGCAAGAGCCCTATTTTCTGTACATTATTCTGACCCCCTAGAAGTTTGTATTCTTTTCTGGGGGAAGTTTTTATTATTTCATTTTTGATTTTGACCTCTTGGGTCACATCCGGCAATGCTCAGGCAGGGGTTACTCCTGGCTCTGCACTCAGGAATTACTCCTGGCGCTGCTCAGGGAACTATATAGGATGCCAAGGATCGAACGCAGGTTGGTCACGTGCAAAGCAAACATCCTGCCCTCTCTGGCCCCTCATTATTTCCTTAATAATGTCCCTACCCTATTTTTCTGTCTTACACTCCTCCTCTTCATCAGATTTTGGATCTTTTTTGGTGCAGTATCTGGGGGGAAGAATGGTGACACACCTGTGCTCAGGGATTACTCCTGTCTCTATACCGAGGGGTCATTCCTGGTGGGTTCAGGGGACTATACAGTGTGCCAGGGGTTGGACCCAGTTCGACCGCATGAAAAGCAAGTGCCCAATCTTCTATACTATCTCTCCAGCCCAGATATTATAGATTTTGGCTTGAGTCTCTACTGTTCTTATCTCCTCATTCTTATTGTTTATTAATTACCTTGTTATTTTCAGAGATTTACTTTAACTTAATGTTTTTTTTTTTTGTAAGGGTAGAAGATAAATTTTATCGAGGTTTTTCTTTTTCCTGATGTTTTGCCTCTGTTTCCTCCAAATTGCTTTCTTTAGTGGCTTTGGGTCTTCCTTTTATATAGGAAGCTTTCCTCAAATTTCCAGTTTCTTTATTAATTCATATTTAACAGTCAGGTACTAAAGGCCAGTAAAAAGTTCTATGTTCACATAGATTTATCCTGTGCTGCTCAGATTCCAATGAGATGGTCTTTCTCTTCTTGCCTGGAATGGTATAAGCAGTCGTTTGCCCTAATTCTAGTAAGACAGAGAAAATGCAGGGGTTGAAGTCTCTCATTATATACATACTTTCATTTAATCCCCATTAGTAGGGTAATTCATTAGTAGGATGATAGTTCCTTGCCTTCCACTATATCTACTGCCTGAATTCATCCTGTTAAGTTTAGCCTATCCCGAGAGGAAACCTCTAATAAGATTAGTAATATATTAAATTCTATCTTTTTGCTCTTTTTTCACATATCCTTTCCATTATCTTTTTTCCACTTTATTTAGACATATTGAATACTTTTTTAATTTTAATTTTAATGTTGAGTCATCATGAATAGAGTTGCAAAGCTGCTCATGACCAGATTTCAGTCATACAGTGTTCCTACACCCATTCCTACATCAGTATATATTTCCCACAGTCAATGTCCCCAGTTACCCTCCCATCGCCCTCCCTACAGCCTATCTCTATGGCAGGCACTTCCTTCTTTCTCTCCCTGTCTCTTGCCTTCGGGGCATCATGGTTTGCAATACAGGTACTGAGAGGTTTCCATGTTTGTTCCCATACCCATTCTCAGCATGCAGTTCTTATCAACTTGAGTACTTTTTATCCTATGTTATCCCTTTTATTAGCTAAACTTTAATATTAGCTTTGAGACTTAAAGTAGCTATCTTTAATTCAACACAGTCTATCTTCAAAATCTATCATGCTGTCATATACATAATACATTAATATTTGCATTTTATATATTATATATAAATATAGATAATATATCTCTAATATATAAACACAATATTATACTCATATTAACTCTTTCCAATCTCAGGCTATCATCATTAATTATATATATAGAGAGAGTAAACTTCTCAATAACTCTTAAACATTTATTTATTTAGTCTATTTTCATTTAGTAAAATTAAGTAAGAAGGTAAATACATGCATATACATGATGATATAGTTGTTATCTCTGAAGCACTTCATTCCTTGTGAGATTTAGATTTTCGTATGCAATCATCTGTATTCTCGAAAAACTGCTTTCTTTATTTTTCATAGTGTAGACATGTGGTGAAGAATTCTTTACATTTTTTATACACACATATTAAATAAAGAATCTTATTTTCTCTTTTTGGAAGATATTTTTGCTGTAATAGAATTAGACATTAAGAAGTTGATTTTCATTTAAGATTTTAAGACTATTCCAATGTCTTCTGGCTTTTATTGTTTCCAATGAAAAGTATACTGCAATTTATGTATTTGTTCTCCATATTTTTCTCTGCTTTAGTGATTTTATCACTGCTTTGGAGCATTTTGATTACGGTGCATTATGATGTAATATTCATCTTCTTTGAGTGCCTGGAGTCTATTATGTTTCTTAAATTAGTTTCAATTCAGTTGTAATCAGAATTATAATATTCATCAAATTTGAAAAATTGGTGATTTTTTTCAGTTTCTTCCTCTAGCCACTCCTTTAAAAATGCCAATTACATGTGCATGATGATGCATTATGATGCATGTAGGTTTTTGACAAATTTCTAAGCTAAACTATGTCTTTAAGTACAATTATATTTTATTCTGTCACCTCTAATTGGCAGTAATTCTATCCAAAGCAGTTACCTTATTCTAGTTTTAGCATCTCAATGTATATTTTGCACTCATAGAGTATAATAATGAGCATAATTTTAATACTTTTGCCTACTAATTACATCTGTGCCAGTTCTGAGCTTTAATCCATCCGTTTTTTCCTTTTCATTGTAGATTTTGTTGTTGTTTCTTTGCATGCTTGACAAGAACAGAATTTGCTAATTTTAATTGTTGAATGATAGACTTTGATCTGGCCAGTGACTGTACAAATAATGAAGTTTTACCCAGACTTACTAGTTGAAACAAAAAAAAATATTTTCATCCTTATGTGAGCTTGGCATAACTTTTTACTCGAAAATTCTTGAAGTCAGTTTTTACTAGTCTTCCTAGACTTTGACTTTGCTCTCAACTCAGAAAGTCTTCTGGTTTTATGTAGTTCCCATGACTATGCTGAAGTCTGAAAACTTCTCCTAGATAGTAAACTGGTACAATCACAAGGCTCACATTGTTTTATTTCCTATCTCTCAGGTATCTCTGCTATTACCTGGTAGAAGGCATCTTGAAAAACAGTGCTTTATTTGTTTTGCCTGTTTTATTTGCTTCAGGCTTGAGCACATTCTAGTCCTGTTACGTTTTATTTCATTTTTATTTTAGTCACCATGATTTATAATGCTATCAATGTTCAGGTTTCATGCATACAGCATTCCAACCCACCCCCTCCACCACTGTCTCGGCACACCCGCACTCATACCCCAAACACCCTCCTCCCACCCATCATCATCTTGCCGTAGTAAAGTCAGTTCTGTGCATCAGTTCACATATGATGTTGCTTTGGGACATTTGCTATTTCATTCTTTATATCCCACGTATAATAGAGATCATTTGGTATCTGTCCATCTCCTTCTGGCTGACTTCATTCAGCATAATACTCTCCAGTCCCATCCCTGTAGTCCTGTTACTTTTGTACGCCTGGAAGTGGAATTTGTTTATCTTATTAAAGTATGAAATAATTCTAAAATTGATGTATTCAACCAGGACTCCAAGTTCATTTTTATATATCCAGTTACCAGATGCATCTTATGTACCTCAATGACAAAGAGATTGTGTACTTTTTTAATTGCTATCAAACTTATTTGAAAACAAAATTCTTGATACAGTGATGGTTTCCAGCTATTTTTGTGCTAGAATTTTCTTTTCTTATTCTTATAAACAAAAACTGGGGCTAGAGAGATAGCACAAAGGGCAAAGGATTTACCTAGGTTCCATCCCTGGCACCCCAGATAGTCACCTGAAACCTCCGCAAAGACTGATTTCTGTGTGTAGAGTGAGGAATAAATGCTGAGCACCATGGCATGCGGCTCCCCAAAACAAACAAAAATAACAATCAGAATTACCAATTTGTATCTCACTCTAATCTGTATGTCCTGTGTGATAGTTTTTGCATATTTTTCACCCTTTCATGCTTAGTTTCCTTGTTTGCTAAGTAGACAATAAGGAAGGTGATATGAATGCCAGAAATTTGTTATGTTTACTGTTGGATGTGTTTTTACAAATAGTCTGGTATAGGCTATTTCTCAGTAACTGTTGACTGCCTTGGACTTCCATTATGAACCTTGTCACTTCAGACTGTGCCATTAAGTTTCCAATATCTGGATTTCTCCTCTCCTATCTTATTCATAAAGCTCTTGGTTGCTCATAATCTGAGAAAGATTTAGGAAACAAGATTTGGGAAAAATGTCCTCTTTATAGCTTATATATGCTATTTTTTATTGACAGGGAATGTTTATATGTCCTCACTAATGGCAATTTTAAGTAGTTTTATATATCTGAATTTTTGTTTAAATTTTAAAATATTTATTTTTTAAAAAATTTTATTTAAGCATCATGATTTGTGATGCCATTAATAACAATGTTCCAGGTCTACAGTGTTCCAATACCACACCCACCGTCTGAGGGTCTGAGGTTTTATTATTGCATGATTTACTTATATAAATATGAACTTTGTGAAAAGAGATTCTGCTGTTTTTCTCATAATGTCAGACACATAATAGGTCCTTTTCAATGTGTGTCAATTATATAAATTGAATTTTTCCATTATTTTGTTCCTTTATATTCTACTTCCCTCTAATATTGATTATTATTTTTTAAAATTTACCTCTTTCATCTAGTCCATATATCCTTCTTTTTTTTCTCTACAGATTGTTTGTTTTTATCTTGTCGAACTATTAACTGTTGTTAGGAAGTCATAAAACTGTTCTCTCCCTCAAGTAATTCTGATTGTATAGATAAATGTTTATATATGCCAGCCTTGGACTGGAGCAATAGCACAGAGGGTAGGGCGTTTGTCTTGCAAGAGGCTGACCCAGGTTTGATTACTCCATCCCTCTCGGAGTGCCCAGCAAGCTACCCAGAGTATCAAGCTACCCATGGCATACTCGATAAGCAAAAAACAGTAACAACAAGTCTCACAATGGAGACCTTACTGGTGCCTGCTCAAGCAAATTGATGAACAACAGGAGGCCAGTGCTACAGTGCTATCCTAGCCTTGTTAATTTCACTGCTATTACAATAAATTATAACTTGAGTTGAAACTCCTTCCCAGAGTGGATGAGATTCTTCTAATTTTCCTTCTGGTGGTCTTTGGTCCAGTGGATAAAATCTTGTCCACAAAAAATCATATTAGAGGAACAATAGTGGCAGGAAGCTTAGTAAATTTGTGGGGATAAGTAAAACTGCTATTACTGAAGTTTCAGAATTATCTTTCCCACACTTATCACTATAGTGATACATTCGTGAGTTTTCTAACTCTTATTGAAAACTAGAGTTAGGATTTTTTCTTTCCTTTTTTCTTTTTCTTTTTTGTCCATCCCTGTTTTAGTGTGGGGGGAAAAAGCACAGGACTTATTCCTGGTTTGGCTCTCAGGCATCGCTCATGGTAGGGCTAGGAGATCAAATGTACTGCAGGAATTGAACCTGGGCTGGCCGCATATAGGGTAAATACCCTTCTTGCTGTACTATCACTTTGGCCCCTGGAATTAAGATTCTGTCTATAATATTTATTTTTACTCAGCTTATAATATTTTAAAAATGAAAATACAAATAGTAGCCTTTGTAAGTAGACTTAATGTTAAGCATCTCATTTAGTTCATATAATATTAATTTTTCATCAAATTTCATATGCTACTTAGTGTGAAGTTTGAAGAAAAAATTTTAACACTGGGAACAGATGTTCATTTTCTTTTGAAAAAAATTACCTCTTGTAGGTAAATAAAATAAGTGCACATTCTTTTGGTTATTAAATGTTTTGTCTGAAAATCAATAATTAAAATAAAGTTTTTGATTATAAAATGATGGGACAAGAGCTCTGATGTCCTTACAAGATTTTTAATTCACAATTACTTTATAACTTGTCTGCTCTGCTTTATTCTTGAATTTCACACTGAAATACAGTGTATGGTTGTTCTTCTACTGTGTCCAGACTTGCAAGTACAAAGACTTACTTTGAAAACATATTCAACAAGTTTAGCTTCAAGAACATGAAACTATTGCTTGTCATGAAGAAATATAGGAAATTGTTTGATGTTAAAGATCTAGTCCTAGTTTAGCACAGTAATTTCAGGCAGAATGCTTATATTACTTGCTTATAGAAATATAGACTTTATATTTAGAATAGTTTCAGGTTCACAACAAAATTTATTGGAAAGTACATAGATTTCCCATATAATCCTGCTGCCACTCAGGTAACGACTCCCTGGTTTTCAGCAACCCCATAATTTGTTAGTGTTAATGAACTTACATTAAATCCACTATTGTGGGCCAGAGTGATAGTACAGTGTAGAGAGACCTTGCCTTGCACACTGCCTAACAGGTTCAATTCCCGGCATCATAAATGGTTGCCAAATCCCACCAGGAGTGATCCTGAGCAGAGTTCCAGGAGTCAGCCCTGAGCACTACTAGGTGTGGTTCCAAAACAAACAAACAAACAAACAAATAAAAAGATAATCATCACTGCAAATTCATAGTTTACATTAGAGCTTAGTTGGCTTTTTATTTTCTATGAGTTTGGCTAAATATATAATGACATATTAATTATTAAGCTATTAAATTATCATTAGAGATAGTTGCATTGCCTTAAAAATCTTCTGCACTGCCCTTATTTATTCCTTCTATATTCCCAATCCATGGAGGGTTTTTTTTGCCTTTTTCAGAATTCTGCATATCTAAAATCATATATAGCCATTTCAGATTTCTCTTATAAATATTATGTATTTTAAAATGCTACATTTTAGAAAATATAATTTGTCGGACTTGCTCAAGTGATGATCTGAAAGGCAGGGGTCTCTCTTGAAATTTTTTGTTTTGTGAATTATACCTGGTGGAGCTCAGGGACATCTGGCCTGTGCTCAGGGATAACTTCTGGAGGAACTCAGAGGAACATATAGGGTGCCAGAGATTGAACCCTGGTTGGATATGTGGAAGGCAAGTGCCTGTTCACTGTACTATGTCAACAGTCCCAATCTCTAGGCAATTGTTTGTCAACTAAACTAGCAGTTCAATGCTGGTACCCAAGGATATGTTGCTGCTTGGGTCCTGCAGTGCCAGAGAATACCCCGGCCATCCTGTTAGTGCTCAGTGGCCATTAGAGCTTCACCTGGCCAGGATTGGGGGAAGGAGAAGTATATGGTGCCAGGAATCACAAAGTAATTGGTGGCATGGAAAGTATTTGTCTTGGCCTCTATATTAACTCTCTGACCCCACAAATTTCCTACATTTTTTATAGCTTAATAGCTTATTGTTTTCTGTAACAGTAGTGTTCAAGCATCTAGATATATAATAGCTTATTTATTCATTAATTCGCTGAAGGATTTTTGGTAACTTTCAAGTTTTAACAATTATGAATACTGCTTCTATAAACACACATGGACAAATTTTGGGTAGGTATGGTTTTCTTTTTATACTTAAGATTTGTCACTGTCACTGTCACTGTTATCTCGTTGCTCATTGGTTTGTTCGAGCGGGCACCAGTAACATCTCCATTGTGAGATTTGTTGTTACTGTGTTTGTCATATCGGATACGCCATGGGTAGCTTACCAGGCTCTGCTGTGTGGGCGAGATAATCTTGGTAGCTCTCAGAGAGGGTTGGAGGAATCGAACCCTGGTTGACTGTGTGCAAGGCAAAAGCCCTACCGTACTGATACAAAATGAAGATGGCTGTATTTTAGGTATACAATTTTATACCTCTTCAAAGCACACATTGCCACACCACAACTCCCACCACAATATCAATACCACCCCATCACAGTCGACTGGACCCCTATTCCCCCAGATCTTACTACCCCCTCCCTTTCTGGTAGCCAGAGCATCTTAGGCTGAATATATGAGTTTTTTTCCCATGGGTATTATCTGCTCCAATATTATTATATCCCATATACAAGTAAAATCATTGCATTTTTTCCATCTTATTTTACTTAACATGACACCTTACAGTTCCCACCTCTGTTATTTTCAAAGCAAGGTTTGGTTTTGAAAGACATAAAGTTTTCAAATCCTGAGAGCAATTATGAATAAACACAATTGTTAGATCTTATGGTAGAAATGTATTTAGCTTTCTAAACAACAATAAAATGTCTCCCAAAGTAGCTGAACCATCTTAGCATTTCCATAAACCTTTCATAATTTTTTTTGTTCAATGTTTCTGCAAGCACCTGAATTTTGACCATTTTAATAGGTGTGTAGCAATATTACACTAGTGCTTTAATTTTTGTTTCTCGAATAATATTCAATAGGGAATACTTTTTCAAGTGATTATTTGTCATACATATATTTTCTTTGACAAGGTGTCTATTCAGGTCTTTGGCCACTTATAATTATTATATGTTTGCTTGTGTAATGAAAAAAGTTTTTAATGTAACTTTTATGACTTTTCTAAATATCTTTTCCCAGAGTATAACTTGGCTTCTCATTATCTTGACATTGCCTTTTGCAGAACAGATGTTTTCAATTTTCTACTTTGCTTTTTCTGGTGATGGTTGAGATCTACCCTGAAATTCTTGACAATATTCCAGCCTTGGGATTTTGGAGGACTGTGGTAGTTTCAATAAATGCGCGCACACATTTTGACACTCATTACAGATAAGTGATGTTTATATTTCCTTATCCTTAATCTGGACAGACTTGTACTCACTGTAACACTGAATGCAATGGAAGTGATGCTGCTTAAATTTTGAAGAACAGAGTCCTCATTATTCCCTGTTTTAGGATACTGGGCTGCAGAGTAAAAAGTCTTAATATGTCAAAGTGACCAAACTGCGAGGAAATCCAGGCCACATAACCACAAAAAAAGGTGCTCCAGTTGACAATCAACAATATTCAAACCAAAATCAACATAAATCATATTATTTCTATGTGAAGACAAACTATACATTTCTTATAACTAGCCACTCACACCATTGCCATTACCGTTGCAATGTATTATGGATTCACCACCAGGATCTCACCATTCTACAAGGAAATGATCATTGACGTAAAGAGAGGGGTTCGGCAGGGTGACACCATTTCGCTGAAACTCTTCAGTGTCACCTTCAAGAACACCATGCGAAGACTGGAATGGGAAGCAATGAAAGTGAAGACAGTTAGCAACAAACTACACTACCTCCACTTCCCTGATGACATCGTTCTAATAACACCAAACATTATCCAAGCGGCACGAATGCTGGCTGACTTTGACCATGAGTGCCAGAACTGCACAGAAGTGGGAGAGCAGCATGGATTGCTTTAAAGAGTGTTGAAGAAGTTGTTAAGTTGTTTTGACTCCACTCTTCTTCCTGCACTAATATATGCCTCAGAGACCTGGGCCCTATGCAACAGGATGAGAACGCTATTTGGGTCTCCCAAAGAGGAATCAAAAGAGCTATGCTTGGAGTATCACATCTCACTCAAGTGAGAGAAGGAATCCAGAGTCTGACCTCCGTCCATGATCAAGGATCAGGGACGCTGCCTCATTTGCCAAGGAGTCAAAAATGACACTGACCAGACACATAATGTGATTTGGAGATGACCACAGGACTGCAGGACTAGAGCCGTTACTGACTGGATTCCATGGGACGTCAGAAGAACACCTGGTCGCCCATCTACAAGATGGTCAGACTTTGTCAAGACCCTGAATGAACGGTTTGAGGCTCTTCATATTCCTGGAGTGAGCAGACGCCATTAGGCTACACTAGAACATGACAGGGATGAATGGAGAAGTTTCTAGCACCTGCTTGAGCAAATGGATGATCAACGGGCTTACAGGCAACAGGTGACAGATGACAGCCACTAGCAACTGTGCTTTTAATGTAGGTCCCTTAATAAATACAAGTCATTCACACTGAACCTTGTTTGAAATCCAAAATCACAATAGAAAATAGTTATTTTGTTATTGTTTTCAGGCCACGACTACCGGTGCTCAGGAGCTATTCCAGGCTCAGAGGTCAGAGGTCCTTTTTGGTGGTGTTAGAAGGTCCATGCAGTGCTGGGGATCAAAGTAGTGTTTTGAGGGCATGCAAAGAGCTTCCTTTGCATGGACTCCAACCCTTTGAGCTATCTCCTGGCCCCATAGTGGTTATTTTAAACCATTAATTTTGGAGCAATTCATTATGCCTTAATAGTAATTGGAAAAAACTTTTATTAGTCCTTTTTCTGAGAAACTCATTTGACACTCTCTTGTAATAGTTGGGATTGTGTCATTCAGAAAATTACCTTCACAACAATCACCACCTGGCTAGTTGTGAAAATATTAACCCTTCTTAGGATTTCAAAAGTTACACTTTCAAAATAAAAGATACCATCTATATCATAGCATAATAACCCAGGAAATTATCTTAGTAACTATAAAATGAGTAAATCATGTGTATTTTAATGCTTAAAGTTTGAACCTACTAATTTACAACTTAACTATTTCTGTGATTTGATTTTGACTTATTTTCTGAAAATAGGACTGATGTGATTTATGGATATGAGTTCTTTAAAAAGTAGCACTTTATGAGTCAACTTATGTGAATAAGTACTGACAATTTTGATGATTGTCAATAACTATTATCTAATGAACAACTCCACCTGTTATCCTCATAGTCCTAGAAATATCCTCAGATTAAAAAATAGTCACATTATGCTTCATGGAGACATAACATGTTGTTCTGCTGAGTGATCCCTTAGCTACCTAATGTAGATGTGCCAGATTTCTCTGTGTCAACTGGAGATTGAAAGGATTTCTTATTTCTTTTCATCTTGCTCTTTGGGGTTAACTTTTTTTCATGTGAAATGTGCAGTGATACTGAGGGCTATCCAAATATATTTCATGTTCAAAAGAGCTGAATTGTAATAAACATCTTTTCAATGCTAGAAAACTAGTTATTAGTCCAAGGTTTTCTATTTATTCCCCAAAGAGACATATCTTTTCAATACTGAAAATCTAAATATTGGTCCAAGTTTATTTATTTCCCAGAGAAATATAATACACAGGCATGGTATATGAACCTCAACTTAACACCATGAATAAGGACAGTTTTGAGAGTTACCAGGAGAGATACTTTCTTTAAAATAAATTCTATTTCCAAAATTTGTTGGTTTGGTTTTCGGGCCACACTTGGCAATCCTTAGGGCTTGCTCCCTAACTGAACTCAAAGGTCACTATTGGTGGGCTTGAGTTCCATATGGTGTTCTGAGGACCAAACCCCAGTCTGCAATGAGCAAGGCAAGATCCTTACTCACAGTTTTTATCTGTATTGATTGATAGAACTAGTTCCAAAGTTTTAGTGTAATCTAGAATTAGTAAGGAAATATAGAAAATACTAAGTACTGTGTGCTCTGAAATTGTCATACCTCAGTCATTCCATTGTCCCAAGAAGGTGAAAGATTAAGGAATTGAATCCAATTGCCAGACTTTTAATTTAGGGCCTGGAGCAATAATAGAGCAGGTAGGGCATTTCCCTTGCACGTGGCTGGCTTGGGTTCAAAACCCAGAATTCCATAACGTCCCCAGAGTCCTTCCAGAAATGACCCTTGAGTTTGGAATTATATCTGAACACTGCTGGGTGAGGACCCAAAACATACATAAAAACATTAGCATAATTTCTGTTCTATCATTTTAACTGTTTCAAAATGAATTTATTCATGGAGTACTAAAATTACAAGTAAAATTACAACAAGAAACATATACAAACATGTGCAAGCCATCATTAGAACTATTAACATCAGTTATAGATAAAGATTCAATCACTTCTAAGTATCTGAAATACCTGAGCATCGATATTTGGCTAAGAATTAAGAAAATACATTTGGAAGATCAATTAAAAATCAATATATTTTTAAAATTTTGAATGTATTTGTTGTTTGTTAAACTTGGATACCTATGAACCACAAAAGTATGAAATAAAGATATGCCACTGAAAACATTTAGGATAATATTTTTTTTAACTTTGGTGCATCACTGTATTACTGTAGCACTGTCATCCCTTTGCTCATCAATTAGCTCGAGCGGGTACCAGTAACATCTCATTCATCCCTGTCACTTTCAGGGTCAGGGAAATGAGGCCCATTATTGCTTACTGTTTTTAGCATATCGAATTCACCCTGGGTAGCTTGCCAGGCTCTGCCTTGGGAGATTCTGCATCGCTCTCTTCCAGGAACTTTGTTTTAGAGTCTCTGGATCTTGACCATTGATGAGATTACATGGCACTGGGGTCGGTTTGTGGGTGTGGCTGCCAAGCTACTAGAAAATGGGGGACCTGGGTGGAGGAGGCCCAGTCCCAATCCGAGCAGGCTTGGAGATCTCAGCCATTGGTCCAGCATACCTGGGTTCCTCTGTCGGTTCCTTCATGGGTAAGGCCCGAACGCATGGAGAGTGGCCTTGAGCACGGCTGTGGCTGGGTTGTGAAGGTTTTCAGCTGCTGGGGCTCTGGTTAGGGCAGGGAGGGAAACTCAAACCCCCTCCTCTGAGGTGCCCTGGTGAAGACAGCCTGGTGTGGGGGACAGGAGACTTCGGTGCATAATAATCTTAATTTGGTGAAGGAATAAGTAGTACAGATATTTGATATGTAATCATTAAAGGTGATTTCTTAAATCATTATACCTTTTAAAAGCCGGGGGCAACACTATATATATATATTTTTTGAAAGCTAGAGCAAAAATTAAAACATAGTGCATATCTTTTGGAGATTTTATGAAACAACAAACATACATTGATAGGCTGCACAAAAATTATTTTGTGATATCCTTTGTAGTAATTACTTATTGAATTAGCAAATAAAAATGGTTGCTTATCTGGAAGTCACTAAGAACTGTATTTGCCATGTTTAAAATATATCTTCACTTTTGTATTCTTGCAAAAACCATTCCCTGTTTTTAACTGCTTTAGGGGACATCAGCTTGGAATAATCTGACCTCCAGTACTATATTTTACTTTTATGTCATGAAAGTTATAAAAAGGCTTTGCCATCTTTTATTAGAACTCCAGCTCTGGTCCTGGCCTTTGTATTTCCTAATTATTCTCAGAGGATGGCTTCTTATCAAGGTAGGTTGCTTATGAATAATGTTCTTTGTGTGGCTTCCGTGGTGAAGAAGTTAGATTGCTTCTGACATCAGCCAGCAGTAAATTAGCTTCCAATTTGGCTGTATTCTAGGAGACTGAAAGATTTACTTTGTCAACATCCTTGCATCAGGAATAATAACTTCCTTTAGGTTTGATTTGCTTTTTATCTGAAGCACAGGACTCATTCTAGAGTTCCTAAACAACTTATTTTTGCCACTTAAGACAAAGCATACCTTTCTATACTCGGTTGTGAAATTTGTTTTGCTTGTGGATTTTTAAAATGTGTATTTGAGGGACTAGAGAGATAGTTTAAAGGGCTAGAATGCAGGATTTATATGTGGAAAGACTGGGTTCAATTCCTGGCACGCACGGTAACAATGAACTGCTGGGAGCAACTCCCGAGCACAAAGCCTGGAACAGACTCTAAGCACCATTGAGTTTGGCACAATTTAAATGTATTTGAACTGACATAGATTAATAACATTCTTTAATAATAAGTTATTCTTAGCTAGAAGGTTCAAATACAGAAGATGCTGTGGAATTTACAAAAGTAAATTTGAAAACACTATATGAATGATTCAAGTATACAATATTGGCTTGCAAGTAGATAATATAGTTTGAAAATGTTGTTTAAACATTTGGAGTTAACATTTGTGGAATATAATGTAGCATAATATGAGACTAACACCTAAGGACAGTAGAGATGCGGGCCAGGAGGATCATGCTACAGTTTGGAAGCCGCCCCATTTGCTGGGGGAAAAGGCAGTTGGGATGGAGAAAGCCCCACTAAGTAAATGATGATTGGACGGATCACTCGGGATGGGAGAAATGTGCTGAAAATAGACTAAGGACCAAACATGATGGCCTCCTAGTACCTTATTGTAAATCATAACTCCCAAAATTAGAGAGAGAGAGTAAGAAGAAATGTACCCGCCACAGAGGCAGGGGGTGAGATGAGGTGGGGGTGGCAGGAGGGACACTGGAACAACGGTGGTGGAAAATGTGCACTGGTGGAGGGATGGGTGCTCGATCATTGTGTGAGTGAAACGTAATAATGACAGTTTTTGTAACTGTGTCTCATGGTGATCCAATAAAATTTATTTTAAAAATTAGAGTTAAATGACATAGTAATAACTTTTATATGAGTACCATTATTCAGGGACACTCACTTTGATAAAGTGTGATTCTTACAAGGAGATTTTAATGACATGACTGGTATTTTTTTAAGAAGTGTATCAGGATTAGAAGTGACTGTGAAAAGGCCAGAGAAATAATGCAATGGGTAAGACACTTACTTTGCGTGTGGCCGATCCAATTTTGATCCCCAGTATCCCATATGGTCAACTGAGTATCTCCAGGAGTGATTCCTGAGTACAAAGTCAGGAGTAACCCCTGAACATAACCACGTGTGGCCCCAAGAAACCAAAATTAATTAATTAATTAATTAAAAGAAAATAAAAAGAAAAGCATCCTGAAGTGGGAGATAAACATTTTTTATTCTATTCCAAATTAAACTTCTTGACTTTCTATTGCCAAGAAAAATAAAACCATGTGTATATTTGAAAATACATTAATTATTAAAAATTAGTTTAAGGTGCGACCATTTAAAAGAATACATGTTATATAAATAGTACTTTTTGCTTA
Source organism: Sorex araneus (assembly GCF_027595985.1). NCBI lineage: Eukaryota > Metazoa > Chordata > Mammalia > Eulipotyphla > Soricidae > Sorex > Sorex araneus. The sequence continues at coordinate 86,961,176 of NC_073303.1, read as the reverse complement.
TTTTCATAAAACTTTTCCTTATTTGTAACATGTTAGTAACTTACTGGTATAAAATAGTATACTAAATTTGTTTCTATTATTTCTTCTTTATTTAATTTTGAAACTTTAATTGTTAACAAATTTTCTTTCTTAATCAATTGTCAACACAGCAAAAGTTATCAATTTTTAGGGTACTTTAGTGTATATTTCCAGACATTTTTTATATTTACATTTACATTAAATTTAGCCTATGTAGATATAGTTTCTCGAAACAAGATTAAGTAATACACACAATTGATATTAAGGTTTCAATCAGTGTCATTCTGGACACAGCATAAGAAAATGTATTTTGAACTTCTCAGTTGATAAAAGCTTGTATTTTTCCTTTCATCTTTACACAAGAGTTTTGTAGTTTTTTATTTTTTTTAAATATATATTTTTTAATTTTATTGAATCACCATGAGATAGTTACAAGTTTTCATGTTTGGGTTACAGTCACACAATGATCAAACACCCATCCCTCCACCAGTATCCCCAGTTTAAGCCCCCTTTCCCACCCTCCCCTTGCCTCCATGGAAGACAATATTCCCCATACTCTGTATAGATGGGTTTACCAAGGTGGGGAAATGGATCTAAGGGAGGCACATAGAAACAATGATGAAGAGAAAAGGGCACTGGCAGTTTGTTTGGTGTTGGAACATTGAATACATGAAACCTTAATATTGACAGTGCCGTAAGTCACAGTGATTATTATTATTATTATTATTATTATTATTATTATTATTATTACTTAGCTTTTTGGGTCACACCCAGCGATGCTCATAGGTTACTCCTGGCTCTTCACTCAGGAATTACTGCTGGCAGTGCTGGGGGACCATATCAGATGCCAAGGATCAAACCTGGGTCAGCTGCCTGCAAGGCAAATGCCCTACCAGCTGAACTACCACTCTGGCCTTGATTAAAACTTTTAAAAAACATAATATCTTTTGATCGGGTTGGCAGTTTTCTTCTTGTGGAGTTCAACCAGTGCATTATATATCCTTGTTATCAACCCTTTATCGGATGGGTACTGCATAAATATCCTTTCCCATTCTGTAGATTGTCTTTGTATTTTGGTCACTGTTTCTTTTGAGTTGCAGAAGCTTCTTAGTTTGAGATAGTCCCATTTATTTATCTTTGTTTTCACTAGCTTAGCACTCTGGTTTTTTCCATATTGTGGCTATTGTGAACAGAGCGGCAATGAACATGGAAATGCAGATGTCATCTCTACTATACCTTTTTGCCTCTCCAGGATATATTCCCAGGAGTGGTATTGCTGGGTCAAATGGGAGCTCAATTTCTAACTTTTTGAGAATCGTCCATATTGTTTTCCAAAAGGGCTGAACCAGTCGGCATTCCCACCAGCAGTGAAGGAGAGTCCCTTTCTCCCCACATCCACGCCAACACCGGTTGCTTTTGTTTTTGGGGATGTGGGCCAGTCTCTGTGGTGTGAGATGATATCTCATTGTTGTTTTGATCTGCATCTCCCTGATGATTAGTGATGTTGAACATTTTCTCATGTGCCTCTTAGCCATTCGGATTTCTTCTTTGGAAAAGTTTCTGTTCATGAAAACTATAAAACACTACTTCAGGAAATAAAAGAGGACACGAGGAAATGGAAAGACATCCCCTGCTCATGGATTGGAAGAATTAATACTGTCAAAATGGCAATTCTCCCCAAAGCATTGTACAAATTCAATGCGATCCCTATAGGGATACCCTTGACATTCTTCAAAGAAATGGAGCAAGCACTCCTGAAATTCATATGGAATAATAAGCCCCCACGAATAGCTAAAGCAATCCTTGGGAAAAAGAAAATGGGAGGAATCAACCTCCCCAACTTCCAACTCTACTACAAAGCGGTAGTCATTAAAACAGCATGGGACTGGAACAAAGGCAGAGCGGCAGACCAATGGAACAGGGTTGAATACTCTGACATACACCCCCAAATATATGATCATCTAATCTTTGATAAGGGAGCAAGAAATGTGAAGTGGAGCAAGGAAAGCATGTTTAACAAATTGTGCTGGCAAAACTGGACGGCTACATGCAAAAAAATGGGTTTAGACCTCCATCTATCACCTTGTACAAAAATCAGATCAAAATGGATTAAAGACCTCAACATCAGACCAGAATCCCTAAGGTACATTGAAGATAAGGTCAGCAAAACCCTCCACGACATTGAAGCCAAAGGTATCTTCAAAGCTGACACGCCAGCAATACCACTCCTGGGAATATATCCTGGAGAGGCAAAAAGGTATAGTAGAGATGACATCTGCATTTCCATGTTCATTGCCGCTCTGTTCACAATAGCCACAATATGGAAAAAACCAGAGTGCCCGAAAACAGATGATTGGCTAAAGAAACTCTGGTATATTTACACAATGGAATTTACACAATGGAATACTATGTAGCTGTCAGGAAACATGAAGTCATGAAATTTGCATACAAGTGGATCAACATGGAAAGTATCATGTTGAGTGAAATGAGTCAGAAAGAAAGAGACAGACATAGAAAGATTGCACTCATATGTGGAATATAATGTAACTGAGAAGTACAAGTTGGCAACGATGCAACTTCTGGCAGATATCTCTCTGGACTTAGTTACTAAAATACTAAATTACAGAAACCCAAAACTGAGAGGCCGCTAAGTGTGGTCACTCGACCTCATACTTCTTCATCCTCAGCAATGGAAAACAAATTATCTAATGCTTCCTTTTCAGCAGGTCTGACTTTAGGGGAGAGACTCTCCAAACAATAATAGTGAGTTTTGTTGAAATATTGTATGCAATTAAAATGAAAGTAAAGTGAAATTTATTAGTTACACAGGCAGGGGGGCTTAGGGTGGGGGGGCTAGGGGCGTGGGGGGGGTTGGGGTGTGAGGGGGCGGGGTGGAGCTATACTGGGATTTTTGGTGGTGGAATATGAGCACTAGTGAAGGGATGGGTATTCGAGCATTGTATAACTGAGATTTAAACCTGAAAACTTTGTAACTTTCCACATGGTGACTCAATAAAAAATTTTTTAAAAAAAGAGAAAAAAAAACCATAATATCGATGTTCAAGAGTTGGAGAAACATTCAGGTATTATTTTATGAAAAAAAAACACAGTATCAATGCATTTTAAATAACTGACTTTGTTTCAAAGTTTCTCTCTCTTAATTTATGTAGTAGTGCTTCTTAACAGTTTGGTTTTTTTTTTGCATTTGAATTTCTTAATATTGTGGCTGCAAATTCAGTACATGACTACTTAGAGGAACACAACTGGTTCAAGGTAAAAGAAAATAATTTATGTGTATCCCAAAGGCTGCCTTAAACATCATAATATCTACATTAAAAATATAGTAAAGCATTCAAATACTTTATAGTAGAAAACATGTTTTCTCGTTTTAAAAGATGGCATTCTGCCAAACTGGATGATTTGTTTTCATTAATGCAACTGCTAAACAATCTGTTTCTGTGTATTCCTACTCTTGTTCTGTGAGTATTGTCATGATTGTATTAGCTCCATGATGAGGAGTTTATACGTCTTTGGACAGTGCTAGTCAAAAAAGCCAGCAGGAATAAGGAGGAGACCTAGTTTAGCAAGAAGAAATTCAGCTTAGCCAGGGAGCGCTATGCCGCGTAAAGCAGAAACAATGACTTGAAAAGAGGATTTACTGTTGGAAATAAAACCAAAGCCTCGTTTTGGAAAAGCAAACCAAAATATAGCTTCCAAAAGGCAAAGTAGATATATTAAGGGAGAATGGGAAGTGGGTCAGGTTGTCTGAAAAATACGTATGACGGAAGGAAACTAGACAAAAGAGGCACAGTACCCAGCAGCTGAGAAATGAGCGGGCAATTAAAAAAATAGGTCAGTCATTAAGATGGAACGTCAGGCAACTTTCTGCCTGAGACTGAAGTGTTCTTGTACAAATAATGAGTAAAGCATTGATGGATCAAGAACTTATTAGTACTCAAAATACTAGAAATTAATGTTCTATAATAAAAGGATAAGGAACTGATACCCAGTTCCTTATCAATCATAAGAACAACTGTTGCACTTTATCATCTCCTATGTGTCAGACTCTGAACTAAGTAATACATACATATTCTCATTGAATCTTAACTGCAATTTTAGAGAATAAATGGTATATCTGGTCATATGTCTGAGAAGTTAAGAAATTTACTCCAATCTCATAAACTAATAAGTAGCAGGCTCAAAAATAAAATCTAGAATCTCTAGTTATTGTGAATGCCTTATGGTTGTGTAGAGCTTTCTCATTTTTTCCTCTACTGGAAAAGTTGAGAAGAAATGATAAATGGCCTTTGGCCACTTAGTCATGGAAAATAAGAGAGAATTTTTAAAGGCTAAGGCCCGTACAGCAGTAACATGAGTAGCACAGCCATCCTCTGGAATCCAACCAGTCTCTCAGAGCTTGGGAAATTAAGAACAGGATATGGAGAGTTGCATCATTTTTTCTTTGAGTTTGAGAAACTGGTTCAAGGAAAGGGCATTGAAGTTAGATGATTAGATTTAACTAAAGAATTTCAGTAGTCAAATGTTGAACTCAGTACCAAGATCTGGATAGCGGTCTTTGGAGTGATGGCATAGACCAGTCAGAGGGAACTCAGATAGTTCCCTTGGATACTTGGAAAGTGCTGGGAAAACAAGGAAGACTGATAGGGCCAGACAGAGGCTGAAACCCACTCAATTATTACTCTATAAATTTAGTACCTAAAACCAGAGATCTCATGACCTCAAACTTTTGTTGTGGACATAAAATAAAATAATACAGGTAAATGGACTGGTAATTTCTGAAATTTAGTACAATCCTTATGAACAATAGGTCTCCTTATATTGAATAGTTCATTAGTATTGAACTCAAAATGCATTCTGGACATAATTTTTCACTCTATAATTTATTCCTTATTTGAAACTGTAGCACTGGAGGACTGTCCTCCCGTTGTTCATCTCCACTATGAGACTTGTTACTGTTTTTGGCATATCAAATATGTCACAGGGAGCTTGCTGAGCTCTGCCGTGCGGGCAGGATACTCTCGGTAGCTTGCCAGGCTCTCGGAGAGGGATAGAGGAATCAAACCCGGGTCGATCACATGCTAGGCAAGTGCCCTACCCACTGTGCTATGGCTCCAGTCAAATTTTCTGGTGTGGTGCCAGAGACTGATCCTGGGGTGATAGTAACCGCAACATTTCTTGGAGTCTCGGAAATATGTGGATCAACTCAGAAATATGGGGATCTGCCTTACAGAGGGGTCTTGAGGAATTGTGTTGAGGGGTATCTTGCCAGCAAACCTGGATTTGATCCCCATATCTTCGATTTGATTCCCATATTTGAAATTATTTTCCGTAATTTTTTTTATAATGTAGGAGTGGACTGGAGCAATAGCACAGCCGGTAGGGCATTTACCTTGCATGCAGCAGACCTAGGTTTGATTCCTCTGTCCCTCTCGGAGAGCCCAGCAAGCTACCGAGAGTATCCCGCCTGCATGGCAGAGCCTGGCAAGCTACCTGTGGCGTATTCAATATGCCAAAAACAGTAACAACAAGTCTCATAGTGGAAACGTTACTGGTGCCCGCTCAAGCAAATTGATGAACAATGTGGGGACAGTGATACATTTCAGCACACAGTGCAACGTAAGAGTACTGCTATTCATTCAGTCATTGATTAAGCTGATTAAACTGGGCATGAACTCCACATTACTTGTTTTAAATTCAGAATGTTAATTTTATTTTATTATTTTATTATTATCCCCCCTTTTTATTGATTCACCATTAGATACAGTTACAAAGCTTTCATGTTTGAGCTTTGGTCATACAATCATCAAACACCCATCCCTTCACGAGTGCACATTTTCCACCACCAAAATCCCTAGTATTCCCACCACCCTCATTCCAACCCTTCCCCCTGCCTGTGTGGCAGACAATTTCCCCCATAATCTCTCTACTTTGGTTATATTCGATATTTTGACACCAGTCCCACCACCACTCAAACCTGCCAAAAAGGCAATGGTAGACAATTTGTTTTGCATTGATTGTTATGGATAGGTGTAGGGTGTTTGCTTTACACTTGGCTGACCTGGGTTCAATTCCTCCCACTCCAAGAGTCCAGCAAGCTACCGAGAGTATCCCGCCTGCATGGCAGAGCCTGGCAAGCTGCCCGTGGCACATTAGATATGCCAAAAACAGTAACAACAAGAGCCCAGCATGGAGATGTTACTGGAGCCCGCTCGAGCAAATCGATGAGCAATGGGATGACAGTGCTACAGTGCAGTTATGGATAGAATACAATGTCCAGGAAGTTCTGAGTTGTTCTCTTCTGGGAGCACTGGTTTATAATCTCTGGGTCTTGGCCGTTGATGAGATTACATGGTGCAGGGGGCAGTTTGTGGGTGAGACTACCTAACTACTGGAAAACTGGGGACCTGGGGGGAGGAGGATCAATCCTGATCCAAGGGGGCTGGAGATCTCTTTCATGTGTTCCCACTTACCTCCATGCCTAACCGCGTCTTTTGATCTCTTTCAAGATTTATGTGTCTCTGAAATAAGGCCAATAAATGAGCTTATATAGCTGAGCCGGAGGTGGTTTGTGGGTGTGGCTCCCACATACCTAACTTCTACTTCTGTTTAATTTCTTGGTAAACTTGGCCCCAAGTTGTTGAAGTCTGGCCAAAAGCACAGCAGCAATTTGGGGGTATCTGGAAGTCTGAAGGCACATCAGGCTGCTGGTGCACTCGCCCCAGAGGTACAGATTGACCTGCTGGCAGCATCATACCCCCATGATATTTGTTTTAATAGACAGAGAATAGGTTTTGTATATATATGTATATATACACACATATATATGTATATATATGCATGTATGTATACAAACACATATATGTACATATATACACACATATGTAGCTATATCCTGAATTATATTTCAATCTCTTCTGTAATTTGATAATAGAATATTACATTTTGTTCATCTTTTTGTCTTTTTTTTCTAAGACTCAAAGTAAGGGACCTGGGGATAGCTCAATAACGAAAGACAGACTGGTGAGTCTGATGGTTCAATCTCTGGCACTGCCCACACGCCCCAGTACAATTCCAATATTCCTGCTGTTTGGAATTCCCTGAATTACAAAAAAAATTGACCTTCAGAAAGTGTAGCAGCCACACACACAAGTACTGCAATCAAGTATGTGACCTCTTGCTATTGCAACAAAAATAACAACAAAGGAATGGACAGAAAAAGAGAACATTTAAAATGACTTTTATTTTTAAAAATAACTGGAAAATCAACAGTATAGGGAAATTAAGATGCATATTAACAAGCTATCTAAATTGAACCATTAATTACTTTCCCTTATATTGCCAACTGTCATTGGGAAGAATTAATTTTGTTGTTTAATATCATAATTAAGGTATTTTTTCCTAAAGAAAACAGAAAATGTTCTTAATATGTTTACTTATTTTGCTAATGAATTAATTTTGGCAATATTAGTACTTGTAAATGCTAGTCATGTTCTCTACCAGGTGAGTTATTACCTTGGTCTCGTTCATATTCTTAAATATTCCGATATACAGATAAATTGTGATCATGGTAGCATAGCACTGCACTGTAGCACTGTCTTCCAGTTGTTCATCTATTTGCTCGAGCAGGCACCAGTAACGTCTCCATTGTGAGACTTGTTGTTACTGCTTTTTTGGCACATCAAATATGCCATGGGTAGCTTGCCAGGCGGAATACTCTTGGTAACTTGAGATGGACGGAAGAATAGAACCCGGGTCAATCGTGTGCAAGGCAAATGCCCTACCTGCTCCAGTCCATGATCCTGGTATATTTCTTAAATTAACTGACAAATTTTAAGGCAAGAAACAAACACTATAACACTATGTCATTGATATATATATATATATATATAGCTAAATGTTGGTACATTCAATTTTCGATATAATATTTTAATACATATATTCATACTTTTCGGGGTGAAATTTCAGATTTCTTGAGAACGATTCTTCTAATTGTCCTCTCCTTCCAGGTTGTCTTTAATACTTCAAATATAGCAGAGTGGAAATTGAATGGGAAATGAAAGGGGAGAAGGAAGCTAACAGACCATGGTGAAGGATACTAGTATTCTGGTGTGGGTGTGGGGTAGAATTCCATTCTTAAAATACATGCAGCTGTCAACTAATAGATTCTTAATAAAATGATAAAAAGTATTAGTTATTCTGGGACTTGCAGATAAAACAGCATAACTGGCATGCACCTGACCCGGGTTCAATGCCTGGCACCACATGGTGCCCAGCATCTTACAGTATAGCTCAGGAGGCCTCCAAGCACCACTATGCATGGTCCTGGAGGCCCCCAGACTCGATAAAGTGGCCTAGGTATTCCGATCCAAAGAAAATATTTGTAAATAATTTAGCTGATGTTGCTTCTTTTTCTCTGTGCATTCTTCTAAGGAACTCATGTCTGCTCACATTTTTGATTAACTGACTCGAAGTTCTTTCAATACTTTCCAATACAGCTGACTCTAAATCGAGCCAATTTCTCATCTTGACTACAATGTCAAATGTCCGATAAGCTACTTTCTCATCTCTAAGCTGAATATCGGACAACCAACTTTTATTCTTATTTCTCTGTGTCGCTTAGGATAAACTAAGCCAATCTTATCTTCTTAATTTACGTAGTGAATGACCTCAAGCATACTAACACTGATTCATATTTCTAACTAGTCTGTTGACAGTGAGATCAGATTATAACTTTTATAATAATTTTCCTCAGTTTTTCTTCTATTAATGCATTTCTCAAAAAATGCATCCTTTGGGGGGGAACCGGGGGGTAAAAATGCATCCTTTGATTGTTATCAATAATCTGTAGCTTCTTTGTACTTTATTCATTGTTCTTATGTATTTCTATTGCATTTGTACTTCTGATCTTGTGGCTACCACACCACATCATAACTACTGACTGGAGTCACTGTCACTGTCACTGTCATCCCATTGCTCATCAATTTGTTTGAGCAGGCATCAGTAACGTCTCTCATTGTAAGACTTATTTGTTATTGTTTTTGGCATATCCAATATGCCACGGGTAGCTTGCCAGGCTCTGCCGTGTGGGCACAATACTCTCGGTAGCTTGCTGAGCTATCTGAGAGGGGTGGAGGAATTGAACATGGGTCGGCTGTGTGAAAGGCGAACGCCCTACCCGCTGTACTATCACTCCAGCCCACTGACTGGAGTAGGAAAATAATGTAACCCAACTCCTTCTACCCATCCTCACAAGGTTATTGTCAAAATTGCCAAAAATTATGATTATTTTGCTTATAAAGTTAGTTTTGTAAAAGTAAACTCAGAATCTTATAATAGGACAGTTGCCCTAGAATACATAAATTGGCCTCAAGTTATCCAATAATACAAAGAAGAAAGTATCAGAATTAGAAAAAGAGAATGTACTATGAAAATAGAAGTGAGAAAGTAAGGCAGTGGGGGTAGGAACAGAAGGAAAGGAAAGAGAAGGGAAGGAAGAGGAAAAGAAAAGAGAGGAGGTGTAATCATACAGTGAGGGAGAAAAAAAAAGAATTTTTAAGATGCTATACTCTGGCCTGGGCTGGAGAGATAGCACAGTGGTAGGGCATATGCCTTGCACGTGGCCAACCTGGGTTCAATTCCTCCGTCCCTCTCGAAGAGTCTGGCAAGCTACCGAGAGTATCTCATCCACAGGGCAGAGCTTGGCAAGCTCCCTGTGGCGTATTCAATATTCCAAAAGCAGTAGCAACAAGTCTCAAAATGGAGACATTACTGATGCCTGCTCGAGCATCTTGATGAGCAATGGGATGACAGTGATACAGTAATACAGCGATACTCTGGTCTTAAAGATGCTAGAGTAGGATGAATCAAAAAGACCTTTTATCATATGGAGACTTAAAGATAAGGAATCATTTCTGCTTCTATAGGTTTCCGGAACATCTTGATTTTAGACTCATAAATCATATTTTGGATATGTAATTATCTATCACCCATGAGATTTAAAATTACTTAGCCATTACATTGTTTGTGATTTGTTTTAGCAACAATAGAAAAATAATATACTTGTTCATATTTTTTCTCTGATTAGACTGTGGGCTCATGAGGTCAAGGGCACTCACGATCCCTATAGGAGACCCAACGGCAAGCTAAGGCACAACATAAATACGGTGTATAAAGAAATGCTTAAATATATCTTAGTAACAGAAACAAACATTTTATTATGTGTAAATAAATTACATTCGGGATAGTAGTATCCAGACACCAGGTTCAAAGGTGTTTAATGCTTAAATCCCATGTGACCAACTTGTTGCAGGCAAAAGTTTGGGTTTTCCCAGAAATGGGATCTTAAACTATCTACCAGGAATCTGCTGATATGTATTAACTGGTTATCTCCCTGATAGACTCCTCCCATGTCCTGAAGGAGTCTCAGCTTGAAATCATTCATCTCCTTGTTTGCTTAGTAGCTTCCATAATTCCTCTCCATCTCAGTTTCTACTCTGTAGAGCTATTTGGAGCTCCAGTTGACCTGGTAGATTGGATGCAACCTAATTTGAATCAATTTTTGCTGGAGTAAACTGCACAAATTAAATCTTTCCATGTGTTTCAGCTTATATTTTAACATTTTTCATTCTTTTGCTTTATTTTTATAATGTCACCTTGCCTTGACAATTCCAAACTAACAATAAATTTTTGATCATCTTATCAATAAAACGTGTGTGCACCCACTTTTTGGGAGGAGAGGGCCACACTCAGTATTGCTCAGATCTGACTCATTTCCATGCTCAGAGGTCATTCTAACAAGCTAGGTGGACTCTATGGAGTGCAGGGAACTGAAGCCCAGTTGGTGCACTCAAAACAAGCTCCCTACTCACGGCGCTATTACTCTAGCCCTCAATGAGTCTTTTTCATTAAGATGTAAAGAAGAAGGCACTTTCACATTTGATGAGATATTTTTTAGCACGTAGTCTCCATTTTTATTTGCCTTGATATATTTGAATTGTTCCTTCTTTTTACCTCTTAGATGTACTTGTATCTGTAACTCAGCTTTCAGATTTAGTTTTTGTTTTGCTTTGTTTTGTTTGCATTCTAACGGAATTTTTTGAAGAAATTCTGGGTTTTATTTTTATTATTTTATTGGTATGCAAAGAGGGTCCAATCCATTCCCTTTGGGCAGGACTGACCACTTGCCCCATCCTATAGCACCGTCTTTGTCTTTGGTATTTTCTTCTCTTGTTATCTAAAATTTGAAAGTTGAACATACAACTGCTCAGATTTCACAGAAGCTATTTTAAATAGCTATATTACCAAAGTGGCAGAATTTTGTTAAAATAATTAATGCTTATTAAAAATGCCATTTTCCTTTACCATTTAACTGAAACTACAATTATTTCATTGTAAAAATTACCACCATTCATAAAATAATGACAAAAGATATCAAATAACTAAAACAATAAGGTGAAAAGCTATCAAATAACTAACAAAGACAAGCTTGTTGTAATTTTTAAAGGTGATTTTTGCCATAAATCACTATATTTAGGCCACAGGAGATATTTTTGTGCCTAAAGTATATATAAGCTACTATTATATTCCTAGATCATACATTCACTTTGACTGTACAGTAGCAAACTAAGTTTAGAATTGCTTGCTAAGTTTTTCTTTAAGGTATCAAAAGCCAAATATCTTTCTTTAACTGTTACTTAAAACACCATCAGTAAAGAATAACATCCTAAATACAGATTTAGTTTTATGATGATCAAATGAAGAGAATTTATATATGCAATCTGAATTAGAGTGGCTTCTGGGAGGTGATGAATATAGAAACCTCATTTATGCTGTACACTGATTATGATATCATCTTTATCCAATAATCCAAGGAATCAACATTGCTATTTTTGAACAAAAGATAGAAAACAACCTAAAATTACTTAGGTTGCAATTAAGAGTTCTATTTTTATTAGAGACTTGAAATAACTCCAGGAAGGAGTTTGTGAATTTAGAGTATGATTTTGTTTTATGTGGTAGAATTCCACTTTAAAAAATGAAAATTGTTTTGTAAAGCCATCAATATTAAGCAAAAAGTCAGATTTAATTTGCTGTCAGAGAGAAATTAAACTTTCTACCAAAAAGAAAGTGTGGCTCTGAAACTGTTTATAAATACACTATTTTAATATCAAACAAACAAAAATTGCTTGTTTAATGTTGCCTAAGTGCAAAAAAAATTTACAAAATGTCCACTAAAATATCCCTGATAATTATATTTCAAGTTTAAATAGAGTTTCAAGTTGAAAAACCCAATGACTAGACTTTCTCCAAAACCTAATATATATCATTTTTAAAATTTTTTCTACCATGTAAATTTAATGAGGCTTAGATTTGTGTCAAAAGAAAATCTGAATACGTAAAGCATCAAATTAAATTCAAGTAGGTTTTCATTTTGATTAGAGGGAGGGGAGTAGAATAGGAACTGGAAGAAATGAGATTTTGATTTTGCATTAATGTTACTTTAGGCAGTCAGACAGAAGACCAACTTTTAGTATATTCTAACTATGGAAAAATAGGAAAAGAAGAAAAAAAGTGGAAGATTCTGGTACATGAAACCTCAAAAATAAATACATATTTTATGTAGTATATACTTGCATCCATTATTATTATCTTAAATGATATAACTGTAGGGAAAATACACATGCCTTACCATTTCTTCCCCTAAAACTTATCAATAATAATAGGCATTCACCTTATTTGTAGTTAAACAAATGGAATTGAAAAAATAATATAATTGGGGGCTGGAGCAATAGCACAGCGGGTAAGGTGTTTGCCTTGCATGCGGGCCACCCGGGTTCGATTCCCAGCATCCCATGTGGTCCCCTGAGCACCGCCAGAAGTAATTCCTTAGTGCAGAGCCAGGAATAACCCTTGTGCATCGCCAGGTGTGACCCAAAAAGTAAAAATAATAATATAATAAAAAAATACTTATTAATTTATTTTGGTTTGGGGACCACACCAATGTTGCTTAGGGGCTACTACTAATTAAGTACTTGGGGGTCACTTGTGACAGTGTTTGAGGGACCAAGTGGTGAAAAAAACTGAACACCAACCTCCTACATGCAATTCATGTGTGCCAACTCTTTGGGTTATCTCCCAGGCGCAATACAGCCATTTAAAAAATAAGTTTGTAGAAATAAATTTAACATCATCATATTTGATACCTAATATAGTTAAATGACTCATCAAGAAAGTGACTGCTTGTCTAGAAAATTTACAATTTTTGTGTGGCTGAAAGATAGTATAGGACGTAAGATGCTTACCTTGCATGCAGCCACCCCTGTTTGATCCCAGCACCTCATACCAACACTGTGAAGATTTACCCCTACCCACAGGTCTAAGAATAATCCCTGAATGCCAGCATATAGTCCCAAAACAAAAGAAAATTTCCCGAGGTGCAAATTCTAGTGTGTAATCTCACCAACGGCCAACATCCGAGACTATAAGACCAAGCTCCCAGAAGCGCGTGGCCGCAAAGCAGCCACGTGACATGTAATAGCCTTGTTCTCCCTCTTGGAGAATCTGACAAGCTACCAAGAGTTTATTTCCTCCAGGGGAGAGCCTTGCAAGCTTCCCATGGGTATTCATATCCCAAAATACAGTAAAATATATATGCATGCCTCTCAGAGAGCCTGGCAAGCTACCAAGAGTATCCCGCCCACATGGCAGAGCCTGGCAAGCTACCCATGGAGTATTTGATATGCCAGAACAGTAATGATAGGTCCATTTCCCTGACTCTGAAAGAGCCTCCAATCGTTGGGAAAGTCGAGTAAGGAGAGGCTGCTAAAGTCTCAGGGCTGAGTGTAATAGAGACATTACTGGTGCCCACTCGAATAAATCGACAAACAACGGGATGACAGTAATACAGTGATACAAATTCTAGAATCAGCTTAACTCCTACCTCAATGAGTGTTAATATTAGTCCAAAGTCGTATGTACTAAGTTTGAAAAGTAATCAAAATTCTATAATAACCCTACAGTTTTTCTTTAGTATCATACAGTCAGTGACGGTTGGATATGAACCTGCATTAACATAAAGAAAAGATAGATAATTCCAGCACTAATCTATAGACAAAAAGAAAAAAATCAATTTTTTAAACTCCCTTATTTAAATATCAAAAATAATCTTACTAAATTATCCTTGGCTTCAAGAACACAATATTCATTCTACCTAAAAGTTCAAATATAAGATAGAAAAACCACAGGGAAATAGACATTTTGCTTTTTCATTGTCACAAATATTTTTATCATGTAGTAATAATAACAAATTATTTACTATGGGTGTTTTCAGTTTAGATTATTTTATTTTACAGATCCCACAGACATCAGAGTCGGAGGTATGTGGGGTCCAGGGCCATTCCCTCATGCTAAGGAGCAAGGCTTAGTGCTGGGGGTCATGCCGTGTGTGGGATTACAGAATTGAATCTGGGGCCTACTTCATGCTAGGATTCTTCTCTATTGCTTTAGTTCATTCCCTGGCCTTTTAACTGCCATGTAATTTTTTTTCCCTTTTTGGGTCACACCCAGCGATTCACAGGGGTTCCTCCTGGCTTTACACTCAGGAATTACTCCTGGCAGTGCTCAGGGGATCATATGGGATGCAGGAAGTCGAACCCGGGTTGGCTGGGTGCAAGGCAAATGCCCTACCCGCTGTACTGCCATTGAACAGGAAAGATATTTTGTTGAAGATGTGCTCAGATTCGGAGCAACCATACATGTCAGCCATCTTCCCTTTAGATTAACTATCCAGATACATGATGCATACAGCAGTACGTAAAACCACTCTTGGGGACTGGAGAGATAGCACAAAGGACCATGCTTTGGCCTTGCACGTGGTCAAAGCAAGTTTGATTACTGGCACCCCATATGGTCCAGCAAGCCCCATCAGGAGTGAAGCCTCAGCAAACAGCCAATAGTAAGCCTTGAGTACCTCCAGGTGTGGTCCCCAAACAATCTGAATTGAAGTAGACAGTGAATGGTGGGTGATTTAGGACTGACCTGGCAGTACCCCAAGCTTCCAGGACCACCTCCCTTGCTGCTGTTTGGGCCTTGTGTAGGTTCAATCCGCACAGGACTGAACCCTTGTCCATGTGCAGCCTTGCGTGTGGCCTGACTGCTGGGCATCTCCCCAGCCCAGGATTGCACCATTTTAACCATATTTCAACTGTTCTTAGCAGACAGTCAAACCTCTAAATCCTGGAGAAAGTAGCCACTCACCACTTAGGAGCACACTGGACAAGAAAGCGTGGGAAACTGCACTAATGGTCAGATTAGAATTTGTCAGATTTTCAAACAGTGCTGGAAATAGTGTTGTGGTCACAGAGTAGAAGTCCAAGTACTCTAATGCCTGGATTCAGGGAAGAAAATGGGATTTCGTCAAATATACTTGATTTAGAGGAAAAAACTTATTTCCTCAAAACTCCTAGTGACAGTTTGTTAACTGCCATGTCTCACAATCATTAGCTAAGCAAAAAATTCCATTTGTTATAGCATTTCATTCATGGAAATAATAGACATGTGTTTTATATATACATATATATATATACATATCATATATGTATATATACATGTTTTATAACAACTAAATTAAAATTATATAAAACATTTAGCAGGAATCACTTTTTTATGAAGATATATTAAATACTCTTCAAAAGATTTAATATCATAGCCCTAGGATGATGAAAAGTATTAAAAATTAGTTAAATAGTAATTTTTGTTTCTTCATGCAGTTGCTACATATTCTACTCTATCAATTAGCGTTACAACATAGATTAAAGATAATAAAATACCATGTTATGATCAATTTATTATTTTAATTAAATTATTAGTTTGATTCATTAAATAATAAAGTTACTATTTAATAAAATACTAATTAAATTTTAACCAAAGCAAATATTACTTTGAATAGTTTTTTATAGACTATATTTTACATGAAGATTAAAAACAAATTTAAAAAAAGTCATTTACTTGTGTTGATAAGCCTGGCAGGAAACCCGTGGCGTATTCGATAATGCCAAAAACAGTAATGATAACAGGCCTCACTTCATGTTCCGGGACCAAGCAGATGCCACTGGGCTATACGGCATGTGACAGTGACAAACGGAGGCATTACTGGCACCCACTTGAGCAAATCGATAGACAGCGGGACACAGTGCTATGGTGTTATAGTGCTATTTTAAATGTATTTATTTACAAATGCTCCATTTTCAGGATTACAATTTAAGATGATAATCTAGGATAAGCATTCTTGAACACTAATGTCATATGGAATGATAAAAATATAATTTTTATATATTTTACAAATATGTGAAAATCTTTTTTCCTTTGGAGAATTCTTCAGAAAACTTAATAGATGTACCTTTACTTTTTTCACATGTAGCAATGAGTGTTATACATTCTGGGTGCCTTCGGTTCTTTATTTTTCTCAAGTGATTCTATAACTTTTGAAAGGACACAATCCAATCTCTTATAAAATGACCTTTGTTATATATAAAAAAATGCCCTTATTTCCTTCTGTGGAAAGATATGCTAAAAATAAGCCTCTCTTTCTTTCTTCTTGTTTTCCAATCCTCTTTACCATCTTTCTTCTTTCCTCCTAGTGATTGGTAGCCACAGAAGTAACTTTTATTTACTGTCTTTGAAATTTGTTTTCATTATTTACAGTGACATCTCTGGAGCTTTCTTCTATCTTAAATAGCCAATATTTGATTTTTTAACTTTTTTGCAAGTCTAGCTCTTTGCTATTTTGTCCCGTCAAGGGATTAAAAACTTAGTCAAAAAGTATGGGACCTTCATATTACCAGCAATAAGTGATATTGCTACCTAAAGTGGCAAACACTCTGTATTATCCAGCAAATATAGCCCCTTTTAACTTTACCTTACTCTATGATAAAATCTGGGAAATTAAACCCCAAACACCCTAACATCCTTTGAGACAGTTAGGATACAGAATGAATAAAAATAAAGTGTGACAGGCAACTGGTTGTGACATTGTCAATACAAAGACTGTGCTATGTCCTATGGTGAGAAAGATTATGCACAAAAGAATCAGGAGGCACATATTTACATATGCCACTCATTTCATGTCTACAATCTCTGGAGATAGTTTCTCTAATATAACAAATTATTGCCAAGTGCCAAATGCAATGCATTTATGTCCACCCTGTTTTTGCTCTGAGGTTGAAATAGAATATTTCCAATTTTTTTTTTGGTCTATAATCGAAGGGATTTACTCTTAACTTGCATCAAATTTATTGGAAATCAAGAATCTGAATACTTCTATATTCAGTACTTGGTTATACCTTTTCAAAGTCTGTGCCAACATCTACTTTGAGTCATCCATCTGGCTTTGTATGGGTCTAGTGGCAACCTGTGTCAACATTCCATTGAATAACTCCATCCTGAGATCTTCACTCCGAGTTTATGTTGCTCTGGACCATTACTGGGAATTAGTGGTCATAAGCTGACTTCAGCAGCTATAGTATTAGGGACTAGTAGCCCAGTGCTACCTCCCCAAGCTCAAAGTTGCTGGTTACTGACAGTATTTGTGGTGTCAACCCCTAACAGATCTAGGAAATCAATGGAAGCTTGTGATCACCAATGCTTAATAGCCATCATAGCACTGATCAGACTTGCATAGCATCTATGGTATTTATTTGCACTTGTCAACAAGTAGGAATACTTGTATTTTCCAGCTCAAACAGATTGAGAAGCATCCTGTGGTCCAGAAGCATGGTGTTTGGCAAGATTTGTGGCTCCAAGCTTGAATAGTTTGGGCTTTAGCCAAATGCTTAAACAAAGGGCTGAAAGTGGGTGTAATGGGAAAAGGGAGGTCTCATGTGTGCTTTTCTTATCTTTGAAGCTCTAACTCAAGACATTCATTTAGGCAGTCTAAGATCAGCCTGCTGTCCATTGGGAGGAGCTGGGTTTGTTTACCTGGTGTAAGCATTCACCCAGTCTCCTATCTCTCAGCACAAGGCTTTGAATGCCACAATTCACCCTCAGGCTGTTCCTCATTTTGAGAGGATTCAGTATTACCTGCTTGCAAAATGTGCTGCATGCCACAGTTTCTGGCTCCAAATTCCCTGTCCAATGTAGCAGTTAATCTTGCCTTCTGATCAACTTTTATAAAAGTAAAATCTGGAATTCTAAGACTAAAGCACCCAGGGTTTTACTACTCTTTCTCAGCCTACTGCAAAATTCTGAATCTCAACAGTCTCCATTCAAGTCTCTATTACTCCCTCCATGACCGTTCCCCCTCCTCAGATTTTAAATCCTAGGAAATTGTTTCACAAGAGGTTATTTTCTGGAAGAGGATGATTGAATTCTCCAGAAAACTTTTGCAGTGGAGATTCATGAATAATTTTATGTTTAATTTGATTTTAATGCATCATATTTTGGCCATGGGGTTTGGAAAGTTGTTTTAGATCCTTCCCTGTTTGAGCCTTTAGCCTTGCTTCTACACAGTCCCACGTTTTGATCTTTTTTTTTCTTTCGATTAATCTATGTTTCTTTCAAAACTGAATTTAAATCTGCTATCCAAAAAAAAAAAAAAACCTACTTCTCATTAACCAGAAACTTATTCAATGGATTTTAGGTTATATTGCTCACTTAAACTTTATGCAAGACTTCTTGAATTTCTATTAGTATCTTCTATTGCTATAGAATAATTTATGTTAAAAAATGTTAAGTATGAGGGCTGGAGAAACAGCTCAAACTATCTCTTAGTTTGAGCACACATTCCTTGCATTCTTGAGGCCAAGGTCCCCTAAGCATCACACAGATGGAAGTGACCCCTCCCCCCACACACATTTCAGCAACACAGCAGGAGTAGCTATTGAATGACACTAGGCATGGCCCCCAAACAAACAAACATAAAAAAATGTTGAATATGAGCTAGCAAAGATTCTATGACATGGTAATAAGCATGGACAATGCTTGTTGCATAGTTTAAAACTGTGTAATTATTTTTAGTAACCAAGTTATTCTTTGTATGTCTCTACTAATTAGCAGGATATTGCAGATAAACCCCTACATTAAATGCAAATTGTAAGAAATGAATATGACCATTTATGTCAAACTGTAATCACAATATTAATCTATTAATCATGTATAGGGAATAGCATGAACTCCTGGTAAATATAATTAGGCTTACTTTAAAATCCTGAAGGGTAAGAACAATAGCTATAACTTATTATCCACAACATTTGATAAAGAGTGGATACTTTCTACCTTACTACATACCTGTCATACAGAAATTTAATTTATTGTACATAACAGGCACTAATTAATAAGTATTGGGGGATGATAGCAATAATGAAAACTTTGTTATCCATCAATCCTAAATTAAGCAAACACAAAATAAATAATGATAACTTAGACTATGCCAATAATTAGAAAGATACTTTAAAAGTGGTAAATTATGAATTGGGGTCAGAAGTAAAGATAATCCAGACTTCTGTTTTGCCCCTCACATTTTATTTCCTAAGAAATAAAATAAGTTTTCAAATGATTGAGTTAAATCTGTCACTGTCACTGTCACTGTCATCCCATTGCTCGTTGATTTGTTCGAATGGACACCAGTAATGTCTCTCATTATGAGACTTATTGTTACTGTGTTTGGCATATTCAATACGCCATGGGTAGCTTGCCAGGCTCTGCCGTGTGGCCGTGATTAAGTATATGTCTTAATAGTTTTTAATGTCTATAAGATCATATGGAAATTATATTATAAATGGATATGAAATGAAGGAGGCAAAGTTTTGGCTGACAACACAATTAACATATAGGCCATAACTAAATAAAATATTTAGTACAAAGGAAAGTATCAAAAATCTGAGTGCTCTAATGTTTAGGAGTCAGATCTACTGGCCTTGCTCCAGAGACTCATTAAAAAAAAATCTCAAAAGAGATAATCCAGCCACCAAAAATACTTCAAACATCCACATATGGCTGACACATCAAGGGCACTTGGTGGCTGACCAGGAGGGCCTGGGCCGGCATGCCTAAACAGAGCCACTTGCTCCCACATTGAAAAATCATCGCCATGCCTCTGGTTGGACTGCATTGTCTCAGGATTGATCTTCATCCAGAATTAAGCTGCTGAAAATTCAGGTATTTGGGGGTTTTTGTGACTGAAATCTCCAGGCTTTCTTCAGTCAGGATTGGCTACTTCCCCCAACCTCCCTGTAATACTAGAAGCACCAGCAGTGATGTCCACACTCCAACACTGACTTCCAGTTAAAAAGTTAATTCCAGTTGTGCTCCCCATTTAAAACTTCTGAACTTCCTGGAGCACACAGCTGCATTTGCAACCAAATGGCATCTCGGAACTCTACAACACTGATAATCCAGTATTAGCATTCAAGATTGAATGGGATATAACATAGAAGGCAATCAATCTCAACTAACCAAATAGTAATACAGAATGCTTAACCTGTATCAACATCTTAATAAGTCTTCATATAAGGATTTAATATCTCCAGGGTGAGATACAACAATTTACACTTATTTTCTTCCAACAAAATATTTTTGATCATTTTGTTAGCATTTTGTTGATAACAAGCACTGTAGCACAGTAGCACTGTGGTCCCATTGTTCACTGATTTGCTTGAGAGGGCACCAATAACGTCTCCATTGTGAGACTTGTTACTGTTTTTGGCATATAGAATACACCACAGGTAGGTAAATTTACATAAGTAGGACTTATCTATTTCATGTAAACTGCAAATGTATTAGCACAAAACTTCTTTAGAAGTTTTATTAAAGACAGGTAAGGCATGACCATTACCATAATGAGATCCAAATATAAAATAAAGTTTAATGCAATATACTTTAGATTCCAGAGTAGAGAACATACTTATGCAAATTAAAATAAGTGTTTTATTACATTGCATGAAAGGGTTTTATTTTTCTTATTTACATAGGACTGGCACGATAGCACAGTGGGTAGGGCATTTGCCTTCTATGTGGCTGACCCGAGTTCAATTCCTCCATCCCTCATGGAGAGCCGGGCAAGCTACCGAGAGTATACTGCCCACAGAGAAGAGCCTAGCAAGCTCCCCGTGGCATATCCGATATGTCAAAAACAGTAACAACAAGTCTCACAACGGATACGTTACTGGTGCTCGCTCGAGCAAATCGATGAACAAGGGGTCAACAATACTACAGTGCTACATAGATGAAAATCATATAGCAATCACAAATTGGCTCTTACTGATTTATTTTCTGATTATTCTACTGGCCATTTCTTAAAATTTTGTTGGAACAAACAATATAAAGTCAATTTTTTATGTGCCTAAGGGGGCAGGTTGGGGATAGGAGGAAAAATGGGGACATTGGTGAACAGAAGGTCACACTGGTGGTGTTGGAACTCGAAATGCCTGAAACAACTGTATAATGAACAACTTTGTAAATTACGGTGCTTTTAATAAAAATATATATTTAGAAGTCACAGATAAAATGAAGTTATAAAAGTAGGCTAAAAAGTCATGAAAAATATTTTAAAGGAAATATGATGTTCTAGAAACAAGTGAACAAAGTATTGCAAAAAGAAAGTAATTGACTATTATAATCAACAATAAGACTGATCATCGGATTTGGAAATATGACAATAACATACTTTTGACAATGGTTTTGGTAGTGTGAAAAGGATAAAAACAGCATTAAAATGTCTAAAGAGAAAGAAAAATAGTATATCACAGCAAATTTAGATAAAGCTTTTATGAAGTTTTACTATGAAGGGAAGGAGAAAGGGGGCTATTATAGGATAAATGGGTAGTTTAAATATTTTTTGTTTATTATTTTTTGAGGTGGTAAACATTACATTCTTGTAACTGATAATAATTAAAATGAGAGAAAAATACACAGAGGTGAAATGAGATAGAAGCAGATATGGGGTGAGGAATATTAGGTGGCAATGGCAAAGACAAACGTGTTGATGGAGAAGAAAGGAGATTGGCAGTAGTGTTTTTGCTTAGATTAGAAATGGGCCTAAGAATGAAAGTGGAAGTTCAACATGACATCTACTTTTCTGATAAAAAGAAGTTAGTGAATAAGGAAATAGGAATTAAAAGAATGTGAAGATAAAGGAGATGTTAATATGGAGACATTCAATAAATGGAGAATCAATCAGTTAAAGTAATAGTTTTCAACTTTTTTTATAACTGTGGACTATTGAATATAGCAAACATATTTAATGTATGACTAAGGCAGAAATTTTTATAGCATTTTTATTCATCTTTAATATATTATAAAATAAAATTTCTGTTATTTAATTTTTCAATAACCATAAACCAAAAGTGAGTACAAAACTAATAGAAAATTCTTGAATTTCTGAGTGAGTAACGTTCAATCAAATATTGCTAGTGAAAAATCTGCTGGTATTTCTTTGCTGGAATATTCGAGAATAGTAGCTTCAGTATCATTTCTAAGAGACAATGGCCTGCGTTGACATCCATTGCAGGTCTCTGTTTGGTTTTTAACATTGTTTATGCTGAACAAATCTTTATACACAAATAGGCAGTTGAAACTATGACTAACATTGCAAAGATCCATACTGAGGTAGCGGTAATCTTCTCATAATACTCCTCAAAATCAAGACAATGTTTTGTTTAAATGCCAGAGACAACAAAACACTAGACCAGGATTTTGTTCACAGGATGAAGAATGCATGAGGTATGCTCCACAAAGAAATTATTTATCCAGAAGTTATCTTTATGGAAATCTTCATATTTTTAAGGTGACGATGATTAAAATACTCTCAAATGTTGATGTAATAAATTTAATATGACTTTCTGATCCATTATATGAGCAATCCAAAATTCTTGGAAAGGTGAAGCTTTTTTTTATTTCTTCATCTTGCATGCAACTATTGCAAAGAACCAGGTTCATTTGGAAAGCATCCATCTTATTTCTCAGTGTAAAATGTTTGACCAACATCCCTGAAGCAAAATGATAAACAAGACTTTCAGTTCAGCCATCTATTCTTTATGCAACAAAGGCTCTTCTAGTGCAGAGTTTTGATCACATAGAAACTGCTTTACTTCTTCCATCTTCCCTCCACACAAGGCATGAAAGAACCTCCTCTCAATAGCCCCATCCTTCCTGCTCGGAGGAGATGCTGCTGTTGGGAGTGCATACTCTCAAAGGGGCTTATGAACACTCACAGTTAAACACTTGCCTGTGGGATTTCATTTATGATCTTTACTGCATCATTCATCACAGTGTTTCCTTCCAGTAAAAAGCTTCTCTGCAATCAGGCATCCCCAGGATTCATGCAGTGAGTGCATACAATTTATTAATTAGCAATGTCTGTTATTTTCACGATTGCTCCTCAGTGATGCCTATTTCTGCTTGTAACATCATCCACATGAAATTCAGTCCAAGTCCTGTCTTTGAAAATACCAAGAGCATCGGATAGCTTTGAACTTGTGGTTGCTGGGCAAGTCAGGGCAGTGATAAAGTTCTTCCTTAAAGTCGTTACCTTCTCTATATCTCAAAAAGCAATCTCAAATAGCACAGCAACTCAACATCAAGACAGTTGATTCTGTTACTTTATATTCCACAGATGAGCACGATCTTTCTATGTCTGTCTCTCTCTTTCTGACACATTTCACTTAACATGGTACATAATAAAGTAACAGAGTGGGAGACTAACACTCAAGAGTAGTAGAGATAAGGACCAGGAGGTATGCCCCATAGCTTAGAAACTTGCCTCACATGCTGGGGGAAAAGGCAGCCGAATAGAGAAGGGAACACCAAGTAGAGGATGTTGGGAGGGCCCATTCAGGTTGAAAGATGAGTGCCGAAAGTAGACTATAGACTGAACATGAAGGCCACTCAATACCTCTATTGCAAACTACAACATCCCAAAGAAGAGAGAACAAAAGGGAATGTCCTGCCGCAGAGGCAGGGTGGGGCGGTGGGGGAGGGGGTGGGGGTGGTGGAGGGATACTGGGAACATTGGTGTAGGAGAATGGGCACTGATGGAGGGATGGGTAAATAATCACTGTATGACTGAAATGTAAACACAAAAGTTCATAAGTTTGTAGGTGTACCTCATGGTGATTAACTAATAAAAAAATAATAATAAAAAAAGATCCAGAGATGATAAAACAAAACTCCCGGAAGGGAGTGATACAGAATCTCGCACAGCACAGTCTGGCAAGCTACCCGTGGCATATTCGATATGCCAAAAACAGTAACAATAATGGACCTCATTCCCCTGACCCTGAACTCGACAGGAACGAATGAAGACATTACTGGCGCCCACTCGAGCAAATAGATGAGCAACAGGATGACATTGATACAGTGACCCAGTGAGATACAGTGATTTATTTCTGAAATATTTTCCACTATAATCAAGATATTTGCCTGATGTAAAAAAAAAAAAACCCAGTTAATTCATCAAGTGAAATGGTAAAACATCTTTACCCTTTACAAATTGCTCTTTAATATTGATGGACATGCCAATGTTTTTTCTAAATAAGATGCTTGAAGGAAAAGCTTGTCACTAATCTTCATTTTCTTCATTTGATCTTTTATTTGGTTGTGTAATCTTCCAGAAAAATCATATGGCTAATCAGTAAAATGATTTGAACACAAATGATGAGCAAGTTTAAAAGGTTTCACAGCATCATTTAATAGAATTTCTGAATATACTACGTTCAAGGCTCATGAAAATAGTTCAATACCAGTACTGAAATCAAGCTTTAAGTATTCTCTACTGTCATGAGTGATCACCCCTCCCCTCCCCTCCCCTCCCCTCCCCTCCCCTCCCCTCCCCTCCCCTCCCCTCCCCTCCCCTCCCCTCCCCTCCCCTCCCCTCCCCTCCCCTCTCCTCCCCTCCCCTCCCCTCCCCTCCCCTCCCCTCCTCTCCCCTCCTCTCCTCTCCCATCCTCTCCCCTCCTCTCCTCTCCCCTCCCCTCCTCTCCCCTCCCCTCCTCTCCCCTCCCCTCCTCTCCCCTCCCCTCCTCTCCTCTCCCCTCCCCTCCCCTCCTCTCCCCTCCCCTCCCCTCCCCTCCCCTCCCCTCCCCTCCCCTCCCCTCCCCTCCCCTCCTCTCCTCTCCTCTCCCCTCCCCTCCCCTCCCCTCCCCTCCCCTCCCCTCCCCTCCCCTCCCCTCCCCTCCCCTCCTCTCCTCTCCTCTCCCCTCCTCTCCTCTCCCCTCCTCTCCTCTCCTCTCCTCTCCTCTCCTCTCCTCTCCTCTCCTCTCCTCTCCTCTCCTCTCTTACCACCCTGTCCCAACCTGCAGAACCAGATAATGGTGAGGAGACAGGGTGAGGAGAGGGTGGGAGAGTAATACACACATACAGAGAGAGGTGAGCAAAAACAAAAGCTACTTTACTGTAACTCCACAGTGCTTATGTATACTTCGGTTTCAATCTACTTGCATCATGGCCTTAAGGTAAAACTAGAAGTAACTAATGTGCACCCGGGGCAACTAGGGGAGATATCAGTAGATATCCAGAAGGCTGATCTCTCTGTTCCTGTCAGCTAACCATCCTGCTCTTGTAAAAACTTCCCAGTCCTCTGGTTCTTGTAAAATGGCTCTCAACCTGTTTGTGCAAATGTTTGACCGCAAGCTATATGCTGAAGGTCCGCTCACCACACCACCGTCTCCCACTCCTCCCCTTCCTTCTCCTCCCCTCTCCTCCTGTCTTCTCCACTCCAATCTTCTTACCTCTATCCCCAGAATATATCAGCCTAAATATAACTTTTTAAAACTTTTATTATTTTGCTTTGTGTTTTGTTTGGGGCCACATCTAGTGGTGCTCAGGTTATTGCTGGCCCTGCAATCAGGAATCACTCCTGGTAGTGAGATGCTGAGAATGGAACCTGATGGAGCCTGAGTCAGCCACGTGCAAGGCAAGTGCCTTACCCACTGTGCTATTTCTCCAGCCCCATCAAACATATCTTTTCATTAAAAATTGCACTGAGCCTAAAGAAATTAACAAACAGGAAATCAGAAGAAGCGCCTCATTTTCTGCCCAGATGTAGTATATAAATTCCTTTTTTTTCTGACAATTGACTCTTTCTGTTCCACAGTGCACCAAAACAGTCTAAAAACCAACCTTCTTCCATTAGTTAGTACTGTATGTTTGCCATCTTTGGGAAAGTAAAATCAATTTCCTTTGCCTGTGTTTATCACTGTTGATTATGCTGTATAGACTAAAATTCTAATCTTCATTCATTCACCCATTCTAAGCCTGAAGAAGTTAGCATAATATGGAGTGAGAGGGGCTGGAGTGATAGAACAGCGGGGAGGGCGTTTGCCTTGCACGCGGCTGACCCGGGTTAGATTCCCAGCATCCCATATGGTCCCCTGAGCACCGCCAGGGGTAATTCCTGAGTACAGAGCCAGGAGCAACCCCTGTGCATCGCCAGGTGTGACCCAAAAAGCAAAAAAAAAAAAAAAAGAAATGGAGTGAGAGAACAAATAGTTATCAAAAAGTGTTTTCTGCACAGTTCACCACGCCTGCCAGTTAGAGACCTTTAAGAAAAAATCTAAGGATCTTAGAGACCTTTAAGAAAAAAAATCTAAAGATCTTTCACAAAAGTTCGACCTGTTGGCAATTCAGATATGTTTCATGCATACATATATGTATGAATGTGTATGTGTGACTAACATTGTAAAATTATATTTTTTAGTTGCAAATAACATAAAAATCAAGTCTGACTAACTTGAACCAGAAAACCATTCCTCACGTACTTTGGTAGGATGACAGGAGTATAGAACATACAACAGTTGAGCATAAAAATAGCCCTGAATGACAGGAATAGGAGCCGCAGATAAGGTCTCAGAACATGGACTGTTATAACACAACTTGTTTCATTCGGTTTGCATAATATATCAGAGGTTCAAAGTCTGTAGGACGAGCATCTAGGCTTGACGTGATAGCCTAACACGCTGGAGTGTAAGTTTTGCATGAAGGAACCACAGCACCAAATCAGCCCTATGCACTGCCAGGGGTCATCTCTGAGTTCTGAGCTAAGACTCCCGTAGGGACACTGCTAGGTGTGCCCTCAAACCCAACCCAAACCAAATAAATAACAAAAAACAAGAACATTTAGTTAACTTCCTTCCGATGGCAACTTGCAGATGACTGGGTCCATGAGAAGAAAAAAATAATCAAAAAAATAAGCTGTAAATCCACAGCAGGAATCAATGACCATGTCAATCAGACTGCACATGGACAGAGAAGTGAGAACTCAAAATAAAGCTGAGATTCTGAGTAAAAGAACAGATATAAATACAAGCCATTCATAGACCTCCTTTTGGAACGGGCATGAGCACTTGGTAGAAAAAAAATGCCTGTGGTAAAAGAGATATGTAGCTTCAGGAGATGACAAGAATTGATGCAGTCTTTAAAAAAAAAAACGAACAGTTGCTGTCATTTTCAGCTCTGTCAACGGGTTGTGGGTCTAATTCCTGACCTAGAACTTTTCCATCTGTAAAGTGATTATAACTTGTAGATATTCTTGTAGGGTTGGTTGTCATAAACTAATAGCATTCCAAATTAAGGTAGTTTTAGGATTATTTGAAGCTTTCAAATTTTTAGGACTATTTGGTAAATTCAAGCTGTCAAGACTGACATAGCCTATTCATATATAAATCTGAGTCTACCTTCTTCATTTATCAGACCTTCCTGTGTTACTGTTGAATTTAGAATTGCTGTTTTAAAATGTGGGCTATTACAATAGCTTGTAATCCTTCAGAAAGTGCAGTTGCAGAATGGGTGTTCAAAGTTTGTCCTCTTAATTTAATACACAGACTAATTTTCATTATTTCTCATCTTCCATTCTTTACACTGGGTATTGGTGATTAATGGTTCAGAGTTTACACATTTGTACTCCATGTAAATTATTATAAAACACTACTTTAAAATATCTGAAGTCATGATTTAAGCATGGAATTTCTATGGCTTTAATTTTTAATTATCATTTAACAAGATTAATCAAATTGCCTGTTAAACCATTAAATAAACAAATGGGACTATAACAAATTAAGAAGTTTGGGTTTTTTTGTTTTTATTTTTGCTCTTTGGGACATACCTGGAGATGCTCAGGGGTTACTCCTGGCTATACACTCAGGAATCACTCCTGGCAATGCTTGAGGGACCATATGGGATGCTGGGGATAGAATCTGGGTCAGCCACATGCAAGGCAAATGCCCTACCCACTGTATTATCACTCTAGTACCTAAGAAGATTTTTATGGCAAAAGAAATGACTAGAATAAACTTACATCCCATAAAGTGGAAGAAAATATTCACTTATCACATATCTGGTAAAAGACTAATATCCAAAGTGTATATGGCACTCATGGGCTGGAGTGATAGCACAGTGGGTAGAACGTTAGCCTTGCACATGGCCTACCTGGGTTTGATTCCTCCGTCCCTCCCAGAGAGCCCAGCAAGCTACCGAAAGTATCTCGCCCACATGGCAAAGCCTGGAAAGCTACCCATGGCGTATTCGATATGTCAAAAACAGTAACTACAAGTCTCACAATGGAGACATTACTGGTGCCCACTCGAGCAAATTGATGAGCAACGAGATGACAGTGATACAGTGATACAGTGATATGGTACGCATAAAACTTAATAACAGTGAAAAATGAATAAATTCACACAAAAATGTGGAGATCAGTTGTTTCAAAATCATAACATATGATCCAGTTTCTTTACATCTTTATATTGGAGTCTCATCCCAATTATAATTAGATACAGAAATCTTTGAGTTCATGTTACTATCTTCAAAGGTTTATCTTCAAATATACAACTTAAAAATTGTATATGAAAATAATTTTGCACTTGGAGAGAATAAGTAGTGCAAAATATGAAAAATGAGTTTATAAAAATGAAAGAAGACAATGTTTTAAGTGAGAATAATAGTACAGCAAGTAGCTTACTTGTCTTGCTAAGGGCTAATCCAGATTATACCCTGGGAATCACATGTAGTCCCCCGAACAACCCTCAGGCCCAAAACTAAATTAAAATAAAAGACATTAATACAAACAACTTTACATTAATGTCTTTCACTAAATTAAGAATTTCCTAGCATTATTTGTCTCATTGTGTGTGAACATGTATGAGTGTGCATGTGTGCGTGTGTGTGTGTGTGTGTGTGTGTGTGTGTTTACTTTGTTAGTCACTTGGGAATACAAATATATCAGGGTACTTTGCCCTTAAACACTACAAGGTATACAACTTATTATACTTCCCCAGTAGAGTTACCAATTTGTTACTTTTTAAGTTTTATTTTCATAATGTTGTTCACCATAATTTATTACATTCTATATTCCAACATCGATCCCACCCTCATTATACCTTCCTGTCACCAATATTTTTAATATTCACCACCACCACCCAAGCCTACCCCAATAGCAGGCCTAAATAATTTATTTTGTATTGCTTGTTATTGAATAATATGCTAAAAATAAAGTTTTTTTAAAAGAAAGTATGCAAAGATTATTGTATCTCAGCCTGGAGCCATTAAGCCATTATATATGAAACTTACTAACAAGCTCTTCCTTTACATCCCATCCAATGTGGTGTGCTATTCCTTGCATATCAGTGGTGTAGAGAATGAGATGTTGAGTGGCCGTGAATGTGGCTGAGAGCCCCTGATATTATAAAATTTTAAACAGGTTGATACTGGAGTTAAGTTTTAACTGGGTGGTGACTTTTGGTCTGGAGGCATATCTGCAGTTTGTTGCTCTGTTCCAAGATTCATTTGTGAGTCTCTGGATCATGGTCATTAATGAGCTTATGTGGCACCAGAGGCAGTTCATTGGCATGACTGTCAGGTTCCCAGGAGAAAAGAGAGATAGGAAGAAGTGGTCCATTCCCAACTATGTGCAAACCTGGAGATTTCAGTCACAAAACCCGCATACCTGAGGTTTCCAGCAGATTTACTCATGAATGAGGCTCGTCTGAATCTATGGAGATCAGCTATAAGCATGGTGGTGATTGAGTTCTGGAACTTTTCGGCTGCTGGGGCTTTGTTGGGGTGGGTGAGTCCCTCTACCCACCTCCCTCCAGGCTACCCCTGGTATGTAGTTCAGCCTGCGTGAAGTCCAGAGGCATGTCTGCAGCTTGTTCCTTTCTTTGGAAATTTATTTGTGAGAGTTTTAGAATGCTTTGATATAACTTAGTGTTTGCATTTGAAATTAGTATTTATATTTGAGTTTTGTCAATAGAACCAATAATGTGCTTAAATACTATGTTTTTCCCTTTCTACATAATTAACTTTGGAATCAACCCCTTGCATTTAGTTAACAAACTCACTTTTCACTTGAATTAACAGTTTCACATTTTTATTATCTGATGCTCTTTCATGTCCATGCATGATCCTTGCATAAATTGTGCTGACCATTCTCAAGGTCTAACATCTAAGTGCATATGACTTCCATCTGGCGCTCATCATTAATGTTAATTTTGATCACTGAGCCAATAAACTGTCTAGTTTCTATATTGTTTTGTTACAAACCATTAATGAGATTTTTATAACCATATTAGTAATCTTATATAAAACTCTCACAAATTTCTACAGGATTTATTATTCATTAATTATTTTTACTTAGTCTAATTTTCCCTATGATGGATGCAAAATCATGTGGGTTTTTTAAATGATTTCACTTCCATATTTAACATTTGACTTTCCTTCTTGATATAACTATTCACTGTCTTTTACATATTCTTCTATTTAGTTATATCCATCTTTATTTATTGGTGTTCATGTAGTGAATATAGTCATGCTACCTCTAATGGCTTGAGATTATGTCCTTAGTTATTGTGGTCCTGTATTTTGGAGTTAGAGTCATCCCATATGTTTCCTATTTCTTTATCTAATATCCCTATCATTTTCTAAAAGCACATGTATACTTTTTGACATTAAAAAAAAGCTCTATGCCCCAGATGAGGGATTATTTATTGATCTATGGATCCTATTAGTAGGGATGGAATGAGATATTATAGTCTGCAGTCTTGATTCAACAAAATACTTTTGTGTATACAAAATAGAAGTAATTTTATTATCATAATATTATGATTAATAATGTTTATAGTTTATTAATTGCTCACATAGCAATGAGTCTATTTGAAAATAATTATGTATGCTTTTATTTAGTATACAATTAGAGAATAATTTTAATGTGGTCAAGTTGAAAATACATTTAAGGAAATATGACTCTATGAATCTATTCAGTGTCAAATCATAAGGCATTTATTTAGAAGCTTCCTTGGTGATAAACTCCCTACAAATGAGTCTTCTTGTCAGGAGTTGCTGTCTGCTATAGGATTTCTTTCAGGTTGAACACTTTGCTTAGTTTGGCAGCTATTGACATTAAAGGTTGAAGTAAAGGAAAATAAGCTAATTTTAAAGCTTATTCTTGCTTAAGAGGAATGAGTCACTCTGGATCTGAATTACACAGGGCCATAGAAAATATACAACCTTTCCTTCTCTTTGCTGCATTGAAACAGTCATCTGAGGAATCTTTTTTCCCTTGTTTCTTGGCAAAGTCTCAAGGCACTAAAGTCTGGCTGGAACAAAATCTTGTGGGTTGAGGTTCTGAGACAGATTCCAATACAGGTACAATCTTCCTTTTCTCTCAGAGCTGGGGAAAAGAGAGAAGACTGGAACAAGACTTCTACAAAGACGTATGAATAACATAACACATAAAATACAGAACACTTTGTATAAATTCTTTTTTTGATTAAAAGTTTGCTTCTTTTCATTTTCAAGCTACTTTTCTTAGTAGTGTTTTAAATGTCTGAAACTCAGGGGGGAAATTGGGTTTACTAACATTTTTAATAAGTTGTCTAAGCTCTAAGAAACTTTCCTTCTTTTTTGTTAGACTAGTTATGCACCCACTCTTGTTACTAGTTTTAAGGCAATAATTATGATAAAGAATAAAATTTTATGAAATTCACATGCATCATACAATTCTGGAGAAAGAAATATTTTCTAGGGCCGGAGCGATAGTACTGTGGACAGGGCATTTGCCTTGCACGAGGCCAACCCGGGTTCAATCCCCAGCATCCCATATGGTCCCCAAGCACTGCTGGAAGTCATTCCTGAATGCAGAGCTAGGAGTAACCCCTAAACATCACTGAGTGTGACCAAAAAAGAAAAAAAAAGAAACATTTTCTAAAAAAATATTTCTCTAATAGGCAACTTTCAGTTACTGAATGTAATGATAATAACTAGTCATAATATTTTTTTGCCTCTGGTGTGTTGTTAATTTTTAGCAGGAAAAAAACAAAACCAGTATTTTTTAACAGCATCCAAATGGTTAAAATATATACTTAAAATTACATAATATTTATTTTTAGGAGTGAGAATGTAACTCAGTGCTAGAGTATGTGTCAGCATATAAGAATGAGGTCCTGAAAAATTAAAACCATCAACAGCAAACAATAAATACATATGCTGGCACCAGATAATCTCCTCATCGGCCACCCCCCAGAACTCATGGCTGCTTCCTCTGGAAGGGAGCATAAATTGAGGTTCCCATAATCATGCCACTGGACTCCACTCCAGAGACTGTTTTCACTCAGGGCGCCCCAGGGGGGGGCAGGTGAGAGCCAGCCCTCCACACCCCAAGGGACCCAGTCCCAGTAGCCATCCTCTACTACCCACCCTCTGCCATGCTCCAGGCTGCTTTCCACATGCTTGGGCCAAGTCTCAAGCATGAGTGAACATATTTCTGGACCACGTGACTGCACATCTTATGAAACTCCCTACCCATTTTCCATAAAATCATAGAAATATATAAACATATAGATATATACCTCTCAGAGAGCCTGGCAAGCTACCGAGAGTATCCTGCCCACACAGCAGAGCCTGGAAAGCTTCCCGTGATGTATTCAATATGCGAAAAACAATAACAATAATAAATCTCATTCCCCTAACCCTGAAAGAGCCTCCAATCCCTGGAAAGACAAATAAGGATTTAGCCCTGCTAAAATCTCAGGGCTGGGATAAGTGGAGATATCACTGGCACCCACTCGAGTAAATTGATGAACAATGGGATGACAGTGATAGTGACATATATGTATATATATAGCATCAAACATATTACCATGTAATAACTTCTTTTTTAAAATTTGTCAGAAATATAAAATGAGTGTGAGTGTAGTGCAGGAAGACTAATAGAACATACAATAATAAAAAATGTGTTATAACACAAAATAACAAATAACTGTGAGAATGCAAGAATTCATTGTATATACTAATATTTATATTTTAAATTTAAATTATATTTATATTGAAATTAGAATAAAATTTTAAAAACATGTAGTCTCAGTTCATGACAGAGCCTGGCAAGCTACCCTTGAAATACTTGATATGCCAAAAACAGTAACAATGACAGTCCTCATTCCCCTGATTCTGAAAGAGCCCCCAATACACCATTGGGCTACACTAGCACGTGACAGAGACGAATAGAGACATTACTGGTACCTGCTTGAACAAATCAGTAACAAAGGATGAGAGTGATACAGTGATACAGTAGTCTCAGTTAAAAATGGTAGTCTGGTTAGATTCTAATATTGCACTCATTCTCTTTGAATATTCACATTGTTAAGGAACATTCAGATTTAGGGAGAAATAATTTCTAGATTAACATTATTACCAGAAATTCTTGTCTGAATTATTGAATCAAAACCATTACCCTTATAAGTTGTAGTGGTTCAATTTAAATTTTCTAAAATACCATGTTTCTAACCAGTTTTATAAAGGCTAACTTGTGATATTTAAAACTAATCAGGAGTAAAGATGGAATATTGTTTCTTATCCTACGTCCATCACAGAGCATAACAATAGTGGTATTGACATATATATCATATATATACATATGTATATTTACCAAAAGTATTTTCTACATTTTGGCTAAAGATATATTTAATAGGTGCCCTCTCAAACCCAAGAAAAGAACTTAACATTTGTCAATATTATACTTTGCATTTTATAATATTAGTTTTTGTTTTATGTCATTTGTTACATTATTCTAGCTACTTGAGATATACCTACATTTGTTCAGTTAGATTGACACTTTTGTCATTTAAATCTAGTGAGTTTCTCTAAGTATGAGGAAACACTTTAAATTCATTTCTGTGACGAATCTTCTTGCTTTTCCTCTCAGTTCTCTGGCCTCTCCTCCTTAGTTATCCTGTATGGTTATTATTCTCCGACAAAAATCTACTATTTCTCTGAGTCCCATGACAAACCCTCTTCCATTTTATACCTACATATACTCTTTAGGAAACTCTGTATGTTCCCTTAAGAGAGTTTTTAATCAAACTTCCAACAAGGGGCTTCAGGAATTCCCAAAACATTGCATATATGGACTGGAGTGATAGCACAGTCCGTAGGGTGTTTGCCTTGCACGGGGCCGACCCAGGTCTGATTCCTCCATTCCTCTCGGAGAGCCCCGAAAGCTACCGAGAGTATCCTGCCTGTCCAGCAGAGCCTGGCAAGCTAGCCATGGCATATTTGATACACCAAAAACAGTAACAACATGTCTCACAATGGAGACGTTACTGGTGCTCGCTCGAGCAAATCGATGAACAACGGGAGGACAGTGCAAAAGTGCTACAGAGCATATGTGCATGTTTATTTTATACCATAGCATTAGATGGATTTTTAGTGTCCAGTATGACATGTAAATAACAATGAATTTAAATCAGCACTAATAATTCTTACATATATGTTCATTTTAATCTATTTCCTGCTCATCACCTGCCATACTGACTTTCTCATCTATACTCCCAAATTTCAAACTTGCTTTCTTTTTGTGTCCTAGTTCAGTTATTGTCCTCACCTTCCACAAAGGGATCCATATTAGAAACAAAATTTAATACCATTTATTCCCATTTATCTTTATTCTATGTCATCCATGCACTAGATTTCAAATTTCTATTAACAGGACCAGGGCAATATTTCACAGTACCACTATATCTCCATTCCAATTAAGTAAGTCACCAATATCTTTTTGCCTCTGGGATTTTTGCCTCTGAAGTGAGACGGTAAAAATTGTTCCCCTGACTAAGGAATTTTCCTAAAAGTAACAGTTGATAATATTGCATTCTAGCACAGAAAACATACATTTGCTGCTGTTTTGCAAAGAAAAAGGAAGAATGTACTTTATGAACAAGATTCTTAGAACTCTGTTACCCCATGTGTGTACTAGTTTGCTGCAATTCTATATATTCTGAGATATGTCCCTAGAATTTAGCAGTTATTACTCCTTTTATTTGTGAAATCCCCCTTTTATTTAACTTTATTTAACTTTAATTCCATAGCTAAAAGATATGGCATATTTTATTTTTTTTAATTTTTATTAGTAAATCACTGTGAGGTACAGTTACAAACTTATGAACGTTCATGTTTGTATTTGGTTTACATCCCACTACCAGTGCCCATTCTCCTCCACCAATGTTCCCAGTATCCCTCCCACCACTCCACCCCAATCCCCACCATCCCACCCTGCCTCTGTGACAGGACATTCCCTTTTGTCCTCTCTCCTGCTGGATATTATAGTTTGCAATAGAGGTATTGAGTGGCCATTATGTTTGGTCTATAGTCTACTTTTGGTACTCAGTTTTCAACCCGAGTAGATCCTCCCAACATTTTCTACTAGGTGTTCCCTCCTCTGTCTCTGCTGAATTATGGCATATTTTCCACCAAATTAGAACATATGCTCGAGCAGTGTAGAGTTTCAAATATACTATGCACACTATATACTATATAACACCTTAGATCTGTGTGCTTTATTATAGCACACTCTAGATGATTAACCATTAACCCACATTTCCATCATCTTTCAAAGCATTTCCACAATGTGTAAAAAAATAATTAAGCAAATTCAGTCCATGCTTTCCATACTCTTTCAAAATAAACCCCAGAGGCATAACTTCAGCCAGATTGTCAACACAAAACGCATCCTATGGTGTAATGTTTGCGCTTCCACTTTTTTTTTTCAGCTTATTTAAACTTTTCTGTTGCTTCTAGCAGGATTAATACATTCCAATGGTGGGATACTGAGCCCCCTTGTACACTGTTTCATCCTAAATATAGCACAGTGTGCATTAAATAAGGTGCTCAGGATTCATAATTACATCTATTATATTCTAAGATGTTTACATTTTTAAGCAAGGTTGTACTGAAGATAAGAGTTTATAGAAAGTAAATAGAAATCATGTTCTACTAATAGTTATTCATTAACACCCGTTGGAAAATTTATCACCTACCAATAACTCTAATTGTTAAGTTCTTCTGATTATGACCAAAAATCCATTGTTAGAAATGTTGTCAACTGCCTTGTAAATCCACTTTTACTTAGTTTAAAATTAATATTATCTCTAATCTTAAAACATAAATTGAATGTTAAATCTCAGACTCAAAAAAATATATGTGCCATCCATTGATTGAAGATTTTTTTCAATCTACTTAAGGGAAACACATATGTAGACACATTATTCCTAGGAACATAAGGTTCAAAATAGAGAGATATGAAGAAAATAATCTTTGGGTAAAAAGGGAAGTAGAAGATCAATTCTGAAGTTATCCCAAAATGATTCATCCTTTATGTGTCTATAATCTAATTTCTAGAGATTAATAATTGCTTCTCTCTAAACTCTCATTTCAAATTATTTAACTATTTGCTATGGAGCTTTGCTTAATTCTACCTCAATGAACCATATTCAAGAAATAAAAGAGTAAATAAGAGGAATGATAACAGGTAAAGTTTGTTGGAAGGACCTACTGAAACCTCTTAAACCAGGATATATCTCCTTTGTTATTACTCAGAGTAGTTAAGGACTCCCCGCAACAAATTCTCTCAGTTCCTTAGAACAATTTGTCAGGGTCCAGAAAATTGAATTCATTTTGAGTAGATGAGTGCTTCCTTACAATCTCTTTATTTATCTTTCAGTTTCAATTTTCCAGACTTGACATTATTTTTCATTCTTTCTATCTGAAAGTCATTCTCTTTGACATAAAGAACAAATGAAATAAGGTGTTTTCATTTTCTTTTGTCGCTTTCATATTTGGTAACTTTGTATTACTTATTCATAATTTAAAAAATTATAACCAACCTAAGATATTAAGTTTAGTTAAAACATAACTAAAGCATATAATATGACTTCTAAACTTTAACCTTAATAATACAGCACTAATCCCACCCTTCTTTTTATATTTCTTAACATATTTACATTTCCTTAGTTGTTACTTTTACTTCCAATGAGATAAAAACTTATAAAGATAACTTTAATGATTGTAGGCTGTCACTCCATGATCACATACTTTCTTTTATAGACAACTACCTGAGATGCTGTGTGGCTAAGAAATTTTAACCAGGTATCAAACAATAATTGACAGAAACTACCACTCAAACTCTTAAGATTCTAAGAGCACTCCTCTCTCCACAAGTCTACCACTTCTTCACTCACCACACAATTTTCCTTCTATAGAAAGTCCTGTGACTAGCTTATTCTTCAATAGATTCTTCTGTGCATAAATAAGAAAATATGTTTATAGATACATAGATATTAGTTTCACAGTAATGCTATTGTATTCATACACTCAGAATGCAACATCAAGACACCAGACTTAGTGTTTAAGTTGTACCCTTCTTTACACTGAAAGTGAAGCAACTTTCACTGCAGAATTTCCACATATGATTTACTCAGCCCAGTAGCCAGTCAATAACACTTTAGCATATAACCATTGATTGGTGTACTTCTTTTCATTGTGCTCTATCAAGGTAAATAGAACACCAATGTATGCACCAGTGGCATGGATGTACATTTGTCTTCAAGTGCACTGCATGCCTTCAGTTTAGAGTTCTAGACACAAGTACATGCACTACATGAAAATAAAGTCTTTAAAGACCATCAACACCATTTCTACCATTAGTGCATGCTTTGTGGTGATCAGCTGATGCTGGCTGAAATATTAAGTGCCTGTACTTGAAGCCATTTTGTTCTTAAGTAGTTGAGAGTTGGACATTATACCTTATAAAACAGTCATGAAAAACTTCAAAAAGGTGGGAGTTTT
Organism: Sorex araneus; assembly: GCF_027595985.1. Taxonomy (NCBI): domain Eukaryota; kingdom Metazoa; phylum Chordata; class Mammalia; order Eulipotyphla; family Soricidae; genus Sorex; species Sorex araneus. The sequence goes on along the minus strand of NC_073303.1, from coordinate 86,923,043 downwards.
GATTGCACTAGATGGATCTGAAGATAATGTCCTGTGGCAGAGACTAAATGTACCTTATATGTGCAGTGCTGTGGAGGGCATATCAAATAACTAAACCAATTTACTCCAGTAAGTTTTGTCAAGTGTGTTCTTTCAAGTATAATGCAGAAATCAATAGAAAGTAATGAATTAACTTTTTCCCCCCGACCATAAAAAAAAATGTTCACTGGATTGTCACAGATGATATATGCCAATTTTGACTGTTTTTAACAAGAGTCTCTTGCCTTCGCACCTGACTGTTTTCACTAGGGCCCTTCGGAAAGGGTGGGTTGAATCTCCTTCCCCGCCCTGAGCAGAGCCCGGGCAACTGAAGACCTCCAGAACCTAGCCACAGCCATGCTCAAAGCCCCTTTTCACACATTAAGATGAGCCTCACGCATGAAGGAACTGGCAGAGGAACCCAGGTATGTGGGACCTGCAGCTGAGATCTCCAAGTCTGCTCGAATGGGGACCGGGACTCTTCCGCCCAGATTCCCCATTTTCCTGTAGTTAGACAGTCACACCCAGAAACTGCCCCCACTCCCCCACCCTCAGCGATGTGTAATCCCATCAAGGGCCAACATCCAGAGACTATAAAATCAAGCTCCCAGAAGACATCTTATTTTTTAAAAATTTTTATTGAATCACCATGTGGAAAGTTACAAAGTTCTCAGATTTATGTCTCAGTTATACAATATTCAAACACCCATCCATTCACCAGTGCCCATATTCCACCACCAAAAACCCCAGTATACCCCCACCCCCACTCCCCCACCCCCAACTGTATAACTGATGAATTTCACTTCATTTTCTCTTTACCTTGATTATGTTCCATATTTCAACACAAAACTCACTATTATTGTTGGAGTTTCCCCCCAAGAAAGACAGCCCTACTACCAAGGAAGCATTTGATAATTAGTTTTCCATTAAAAGATTGTATGTTTTCAGTTTTTAGAAAAGGTCACACGGCTGCTTTAGTGGCCAGGCGGTTCGGATGTGTTCCAGTCCCGCATCCCGGAGCACTGTTAGTTGCTGCTCAGTGTCGCCATATGGAGGAGGTGTGGTGGCTTCACCTCCTCCGTCTGGATCACCAGTGTTGCTGGCCCGGTTTCAGGTCCTGATCATTCTCCGGCTGCGTTGCTCACCAGAATGCCCAGCTTCTTCTCTGTTGAATGTGGCAAGATGGAGCCGAGGGTGGGTCAAGGGCGTGACTTCCGGCAGCCGGCCAGAAGATGTCTTATAGCCTAGTTCTTCCTCTCAGAGAACCTGGCAAGCTATTGAGAGTTTCCTGCCCGCATGGGAGAGCCTTACAAGCTCTTCATGGCGTATTCACATGCCAAATACAGTAAAAATGATGGGTCTCATTCTCCTGACCATGAAAGAGCCTCTCATGTGGCACTGATGAGTAAAGAGAAGCTGCTAAAATCTCAGAGTTAGGACAAATGGAGACGCTACTGGGCCCACTTGAACAAATCGATGATCAACGGGATGATAATGATAGTGATTGATTTTTAACATGCTGTCTCAATTATTCCATATATTCTAATCTTAAAGCAAATGCAGTTTTGCAATAAATTACTTTAAAGTATTAAGGCATAAGCAATTAATAAAAGCTTGACAAAATTTCCATACTTTCTTTTCCATAAAAAAAATCACACAAAATCTGCAATGATTATGCAATGTAATATAAGATGAAGGTAATAGAATTTTTAGTTTTACTTTTAAAATTTTATTTTGTTGAGTTATTCTATTGTTTTAGGAAACATGGTTGCAATAATATAAATGTTTATTATATCATTATATTGATGTACAAAGCTACTGCTCCACACCACCCTCAATTTCCAAGATCCTTCACCACTCTTCCATGTTACCTCAAATCCATCTTTTTTGGACCCCTCTATTTATTTGCACCCAAATTGGTAATACATTTCACGATCCAAGGACAAGGTTTTGCCACTATTTGATACTGTCTATTACCTCTCTGTATGCCAAAGATGAGTGTGATCTTATAAGATGTCACATACATACATCCCTCCACTAGTATACATTTTCCATGACCAATATCTCACATACCCCTCCTGTTTCCTCCCTCTCACCAGCTGCCTCTATGGAAGAAACTTTTCTTCTCAGACCTTTGTCTAACACCAAGCACAAAAGTCAGATCAAAATGGGTTAAAGACCTCAATATCAGACCTAAGTCCATAAGGTATGGGGCTGGAGCGATAGTATAGCGGGTAGAGCATTTGCCTTACATGCGGCTGACCTGGGTTTGATCCTTGGCATCCCATATGGTCCCCGGAGCACCTCCAGGAGTCATTCCTGAGTACACAGACAGGAGTAACACGTGAGCATCACCTGGTGTGACCCCCCAAAAGGCAAATAAATAAATAAATAAATCCATAAGATGTGTGAAGGAGAACATAGACCGCACCCTCCGTGACACTGAAGTTAGGGCAACTTTAAAGATGAAACACCACTGACCAAGCAACTGAAAGCAAAGATAAACAAATGGGACAACATTAAACTTCCAGTTGCCAACAATTACTGCAGTTTGATTACTTCTTAATAACCTATATTTTCTTTTTTTGGCAGGGGGACACACTAAACCACTGCTCAGGGCAAGGGTCAGGAAATCAAATGGGGTTCCAGGAATTAGACCTAGGTCGACCACAAGTGCCCTTTCTGCTGTACTATCTCTCTAGCACCAGTCATTCATATTTTCTACTAAAAATTTTCATTTGCTTTTTTTAGTTAATACAGAAAATGCTCTATGAAAATTATATAGATTTTTCTCTTTTATCTGATTGATTATAAACAAGTACCACACCGCTTACAGATAGCTGGCTTTATAATGGTGCTTAAATAATTTACAAAGGTAATCTTGTTTAGTGTTTATAAAATTACATTTTGTCCACCAACATACATTTAATATTGGGAAAAATAAACCTAGTATTCATACATATGTACATTATTATTATTCAACATTATAGCAGAAATTCTCATTTGCTTATAAAAAGCCAAGCTTTACTAGACTTTGAATCTGCATCCCAGATATTTATTTGCTTTGTTTTGTTTCAGGAGTAGTAAGTGGGTCTAGTGATTTTCTAGTGATTTTCTGTCAACTGGACTGATGGTTCCATGTGACCATAATCTTGCTTGGGCTCTGAATGCCATGGGTTATTTGAGCAGTGCTCAGGAGCCCACAACTCTGGCTAATGCTGTGACTCAAACTAAGGTTGGTTGTCTGCAAGGCCTTAGCCCCTAGAGTATCACTCCTTCCCCTTTACTTAATATTTATACTTCTTAAAGAATTATAGTATCTTCTGTTATATATGTTTATGTGTACATGCATTCACATAGTTATTGGGTCGTATTATTTTGCTGTAATACTTTCCATAATTCTGTGTCAATGCAGACATGTATAATTTATATTTATAATGTTATCCAATCTAGTTATGCTTTGTAATAGATATTTCATACTTAAAATAGTAGTTGTATCATAAAAAAATACCTAATTTTACCATAAAGCAACAATTGTTTAAGTTCAGTAATCTTCCTATTATTTAATAGTACAGAATTTTATTGATGTATTTTATTGTTGATCTGCTTCAGAGTAAAATTAGAAATAACTATACGAATTAAAGCAATATTTCAAAAGACATGATAATTTAGCCCCCTGTAACTTTGGCTAAAACAATAAAAACAAAACAAAAATGTAAGAAATCATACAGTCTATCTGTGAAAATTATTATAAATGAGCTAATTTCATTTCAAATTTACATTAAAATTTAAATAATGTTATTATTAATTGCTCCTTATCTTTTCTAGATAATGGCAACCCTAGAAAATGAGAATTTATTCTTAGATAGTCTTTATTTATTCCCTTTATACTTCAATTAGTGTTATATAGTTCACATTTTTTCATATTCCTTATTCTTATAGTAGGCCTGTTTTATGTCTTGAATATAAACTCACTGGTAGCAGTAACTATTCAGCATCAACATCCTATCCATAACTTCCTTTCCTTAGAGCAGTTATAAACATCCAGTAACAAGGAATTAGTTGTTTATAAAATTTAGTTTTATTGTAGCAATTATAAATAAATAGATAAAAGGAAATGCTTAAAGATTCACCTGGTGAGCTTTAGTGTTATTTTGTGAGAGGTAAATAAAGAGCAAACCTTGTAATAATTAGTTGCTGATGTATTTAGATATTTCCCACTGGCATCATTTCCAATTCATAAAAAGTACAGCATATATACTTTGATAATCGTGGGGAAGCAACATTTCAGGGTCAGGATGAAAAGTACTTCCCCACTACTACCAGTATTATTCACTACAACCACACAATAAATTATAATGTCCACCTTAAAAAATGAATGTGGTTCCTGGCTATAAAACAGTCACTTGCTTTCAGTAACTGATTCACTCAAAAATAAACAAATAAGTGGGCATTAAATAACGCAATCAATGGGGCTGGAGAGATAGCACAGCAGGTAGGGTGTTTGCCTTGCATGCAGCCAACCCTGGTTCGATTCTCAGCATCCCCTCGGGTCCCCTGAGCACCGCCAGAGGTAATTCCTGAGTGCATGAGCCAGGAATAACACCTGTGTAACGCCGGGTGTGACCCAAAAAAGAAAAAAAGAAAACACAATCAAGCAGATAATTATTTTATGAACAAAAGAACAATATTTATAAAGTTTTAAGTGCCAGTATTCCAGACACATGAGCAATGTTTTTGCATGAGCCCTATATTCTTCGACCTTTGGACAGTTTCTAATTTCTAATCTGTCTCAAGTGAGAAGCTAAAAAGACAAACAGAGAGCTTTAGTTTAGAAATCCCACCAGAGTTTTCAGCAGTCTCAGGAATCTAACGAGAAGATAAAAAAATGGAAATTCAGGGTTCACTAGGAAGAAAAATTTCCTAGGATTCCAGTCAGGCCCTATGTCTTAGGAATTAAAGCAGAAGTTACAGCAGCCCTCACACAGACTAAAATCTTTGACTGGATTAAGGAGATCAATGTTTATTATAAATGCTTATCAGAACTAAAGCAAGTCCTCTCTAGAGAAAAATAATATAATACAGAACTTCACATATGTCAAAATGAAATGACTTAAAAGAAGAGACATGAACTACAGAAACAAATAATTGTATGATCAAGGTATTAGAGAGAACAGGAACAAGCATGAGTAAAAGAGTTTTTAGATTTATTTCTTTTTTTTAGAATTCAATATTTTACCACATGAGTTTTTCCAGGAAACTCAAATTAATAAAAATATCACATGCACATTTTGATACTTAAAATACACAAAAGTAAAATTAAGAAAGTAATAATGGCCTAAACAAAGAATAGGTCCAGATGGATTAGAACATAAGTAAGTAGAAAATATCCAAACTTATCACATAAGAAAATATGAGGGGTTTTTTAAACCCATGAGACACAGAGACAAACACTAAAGCATATATTATTGTAGGGCTTTCACATTAAGAGAAGAAAAACAGGGGCTAGAGTAATAGCACAGTTGGTAGGGCATTTGCCTTGCAAGCGGCCAACCCGGGTTCGATTCCCAGCATTCCATATGGCCCCCTGAGCCCTGCCAGGGGTGATTCCTGAGTGCAGAGCCAGGAATAACCCCTGTGCATCATCGGGTGTGACCCAAAAAGAAAAAAATAGAGAGAAGAAAAACAGAATATAAACAATTCTCACAGAAATACTGGCATGAGAACTTTCTGAAGCTGAAGAAGTCACCAACCTACAATTTTAAGAAGTAATTTATTCAAACAAAATGAAGAAGACATGTATTTAGGAATTTATAAAATGCTGGAGACCAAATACAAAGAGCTTAAAAATATCCAGAGGAATATTTGCTCCTTTAAAGGTGCAAAAATAACACTGTCAGTTAACATTTCAGAAAAAAAATGAAAACAAGAGGAAAATTTTTATAAGATCATCTTGAAAGTGGTGAAAGAAAATGACTGTCCACCTGGAAATATATACCCAGTTATGATATTTGTAAAAAAGAGAGAAGTAAATAGACTTTCATAAAAACAAAAATAAAGAGAAAACGTTTTACTTTTAAAACATATTAAAATCTGTAAAACACTCATGCAAGCAGAAGAAAAACTATTCCAGTTGCAATCATAAAAATGAAAGAATAGAAATAGTTCAAATTAAGTATGCTTATAAATTTAAATAAAAATATTATACAAAGCAATAATGTGCTGAAGAATATGTATATGTACCTTTTCGATAGTAGTTTGAATTTTCTTGGTTATCTTCTATGCAGATGCTTAAAATTCCCTCACACTAAGATCTTCCTACCTATAATCCCTTGTGTCTTTTCTGTCTTCAGGCCTTTCGGTAGTGAAACACAGCCAAGCAGAACTCACTAACCAGAGCAGAAGTCCAGCAGGTTAACACTGGCGTTAATCCTCAAATTTCAGATGAGAGTCAGTGGCCAACTTCCTTCTCTCCAATGTCTTTCCAGAGACTGTCCTCTGTTTCACAGAGAATTTCTAGGTTTTCTGCAACAAATTGACACCAAAATTGTTTAAAACAAGAGAAATGTATTCCCTCACACTACTGGAAACCAGAAATCAGAGATACAGATGTTAGTATGTTGAACTTCTTGTATTTCTCTAATCTCCGTAAACATTCACATATGGCCTTCTCTTCTCAAGCATCTGTGTCTTCACTTTCCTCTTTTATTAGAATGCTTGCCATTGGATTCAAGATCTATACAGGTAATCCAGGGATGATCTCATTTTAAGATGCTAAATTGCTTAAGCCTGCAAAGACCACTTTTCCAAATAGAACCACATTCAAAGGTTTTGTGGATTAACACATAAGCAAATTGGATTTTGGTGGTGATCACCATCTGACCCACTACAGTCTGACCTCAGCAATGCTAAAATTCATACCTGCTTTACATGTAACTGTATTTATTCCATACCACTGCCAACTTCCAAATCCTAACCTATTCCTGCATCAACTCTAAATCTATAATCTTATCTAAACATCACAAATTAACAACAAATCTAAACATCATAAATATTATCCCTGAATCTCATCATCTAAATCAGATACGAGTGAAGTTCTAAAATATGGTTCATCCTGGATAAAAAATTTCCCCTTCATCCTTGTACATAAATAGTTTCTACTCTTACAGTGAAAAGTAGACATTGCCATTCTGACAGGGAAATTTGGAGGGGAAAAGGGAATCACTAGTAAGCATTTGAAATCCAATAGAGGAAAGTTTTGTTAGTTTTCAATACTTGAAAACAATTTCCTGTGATTCTATATTTCACTGTCTGACTGTACAGTGGATCTTCATTCTCAAAGTCATTCTTTCTTTTAAAACTTGAGTTTTCAGATGAGTAAGCCATGTCCTACTTGTAGAGATTTGACAGTGTTCTCTCATTTTTGTCCTGTTTTTATCCTTTCTGTCAAGCTTTGATTTTTTTATGATATCAAATACCTTGTGGAGTTCCAGTTTGTGTCATGTGGCCTACAATAGTGGCCAAAAATCTTTCTCAGGTAACTCCTGTCTGTCTATTTGTGGCATCTGCAAAAATGATTTAATAGGGTCCATGACTAATTTTTTCAGTTAAAGATTGTCCAGTCACACCTTTCTTTCCAGAAACAACACTTTCTACATTTTCTTTATTATTTATTTATTTTTGCCACACTTGTACTCAGTACTTTCATCCTGGTGATGCTCAGAGTCCTTATGCTATGCCAAAGATCAAACCTGGATTGGCTTAATACAGCAGAAGCACCTTATCCCATGTACTATTCCCAGACCCAGAGGCACTTTCTTAACCATAAATGTCCTTATTTTAGCATCCCTGGCAGTTTGGATAGACTAAGAAACTCTCAAATCATAAAACGGTCATTTCATTTTGCTTAGAATTTCCTTCCTCAATTTATCGTTTTTCCCCATAATATTTTAATAAGCTGCAAGGAGAAATCAGTCATAACTTCATTACTTCACTTAGAACTCGCTTTAGCTAAATATCCGATCCCATCACTTACAGGTTATACATGCCACTCAACAGTAAAACATGATTTAGCCAAATTTCCTTTATCTTTAAAACAGGAATTATATTCTTCTTAGTTTCCAGCATGTTCTTAATTTTCTTTTGGAACCGTCAAGAGAAATAAATGACTTCAACATCATCCTTAATTCCACCAATATATTTCTCAAAGTAATCTAGTCATGTTTTAACACGTATTCTCAGATTTCTTCCATTATTTACCATTAACCAAATAGTTTCTTCCACAATTTAGGTACTTGTTATACCATTTCCTGCTATAAAAATTTGCCAGTATGTATGAATTTATGGGACTGCTATACCTACAAATATATACTATAAATATATTCATATACTGTGAATTTGATGACTTAAAAGAATAGAAAATTAATTGTTCATATTACTGGAGGTTAAAAGTTTAAATCAAGTTGTCAGAACTTTATGTTTTCTATACATGAATGCTGTAAATAAGAATCCTATTATTTCCACTCTAATATCTTCAAAAATTCTTTGACTTGTGACTAGCATAATTCTAGTTTCCTTTGGGATAATTTCATTTCCACCTCTATTTTCTCAATCTAAGTGTAATTTTTACCTTTCTGTCTCTTAAATGATTAGTCATTGGATTTAGGAATTTCTCGTAATCAAAGCCTATTTCCATGTGTCAAGTCCTTAAATCTATTATATCTGTATGTTGTCTATTTCCCCCCAAAAGGACATATGCACATATTTCTGGATAATGACATGTACAGAGCCCTGTACATGTCATTGAGTGGTACAGAACCCTCTATAATAGAACTCAAACCTTTGAGTTGATCGTAAAGAATACTTTATTAACTTTTGTCCCTTTCTCGTTGATACTGTCTATATAAATAAAATAGCAAATAACTCTCTAAACTCTAAAGTATGACCCAAAATTTACATGGGGAGCTAAATTAAAAAATACAGTCAACATAAAAAACATGAAAACACATTATGACAAAAATTGTGAGAGTATAAATGAATTATTAAAAACATTCAAAGATATTTCATGACTAGGATGCTGTAAAAATTGCTAATTTATAATGATCTTATATAATTTATATATATATGAGTATTCTGATCTCTGTGTTAATAGCTAAAATAAAAATAATTTTAAAGCAGGATAGTTAACTTAGGAAAAAATTGGAACAAAATATTCTTAGAAACTTCCTACAAATCAAAGGCATACTTCCAACACAAATAATTCAGTATTTTATCAAATATAATTGTAATTAATGCATTAATTAAAATGAATTAATAGTAATAAAAAGCAAATACATGCTATGATAGGTAATAGATCTTAAAGATAATTAATACAGGTCTATTACTCACATATGGCAGATGGTTAGATTAACAACACTGATAAATATGCAAAGTTATTTTCTATAATACATCAACAGGTGCAGAGATCCTAAGGTCACAAAAATACAGTAAAAGGATCACGGTATCACTGTCATCTCATTGCTTATCGATTTGCTCAAGTGGGCCCAGTAACGTCTCATTCATCCCTGGGTGCACCCAAAACAAAGCTCCCGGAAGAGAGCAAAGCAGAATCTCGAATGGCAGAGCCTGGCAAGCTACCTGTGGCATATTTGATATGCCAAAAACAGTAACAGTAATGGGCCTCATTCCCCTGACCCAGAATGCAACAGGGACTAATGAGTAAAAGTATTAATGAAAATTAATTCAATTTATATTTTACCAAGAAAAGACATTGTATGATATATGTTTGGAAGCTGGTCATCTGTAATCACCATCTTTTGGAGGCAGGGAAGTGGGGGGGGCGGGGTTTGCATACCCAACTATGCTCAGGACTTACTCCTGGCAAAGCTCAAGGGACCTTCTGCATTGCTGGAGACTGATGCCAGGCCACCTTCCTTGCTGCTCTATATCTCTCTAGCCCTATCATCATTTGTTTTACAACAGAAAAGACTTTGCAACACACTAGAAAGAATATAATCTGAAAACAGCCCTTTAAGGAAATACTATCTTTGAAAGCTCACTATGTCATATTTCTCTTATGAGATTACATTACAGATGAGAAAAAAAAAAACTGTGCTGCAAAACTGTCAGTACTGGCAAATTCTATTTTAGTGGTACTCTTCCCCAGCATAAACTATTATTAGATTATTCCTATTTGTCAATGATATAGCCAATCTTATTCTACCTAAATAGTTGGCACAGCGTAATATTAAATTTGATTTATCTAATTTCAGATATCATTTTCATTTCTCAATAAAATCTTGGAAGCCCAAGGATGACTTAGTGACAAAGTACTTGCCTGGCAAATGAGTCCTTGAATTTGATCTTGTCAGCACCACACATATGCCAAGCACAGTTATGGTAGCATTACTCTAGGGCTACCATAACGAAGTGTGCAATCTCCAGAAACACAGTGTATGAAAAAACTACAAATGAAACATAAGAGCACTGCAGCTAAGTGTGGAGCCCCCTGGAAGCATCATTACCAAGTATGTGACCCTTGATTATAGTAACAGCAATAGCAAAAGTGGGGAGAGAGGGAGCAAGGGAAGCAAAATAAAAAATAATTACTTAAAATTAAATCTTTCTAAATTCCCTGCCAGGATGTTTGAGCTTTTTGCTTGTTTGTTTCATATCTGGAATTTAAGAAAACTAATGTTTTTTAATTCTTGGCTTTCAATATAATTCCCTACCTCACATTAACAGTTTAGTACAGTGATTACTTCCTATAAATTTTTCCTTTTTTTGCTAATACCAAAATTCCAGTCCTTTACAAAGATCTGATATATTACTTTCATAGTTTTATTTACAAATGCATACATCACTTGTATCACTTGTCATCCCATTGATCTTCGATTTGCTTGAGCAGGCGACAGTAATGTCTCCATTTGTCCCTATTGCATGCTAGTGTAGCCCAAAGATATCTGCTGGTTCCAGGAACAGGAAGAGCCTCAAACTGTTCATTCAGGGTTTTGATGAAGAAGTCTGACCATCTCATTGGTGGGCGGCCACGTGGTCTTTTGATGTCCCGTGGTATCCAGTTGGTAATAGCTCTAGTCCAGCTGTCTCTCAATTGCAATACGTGTCCAGCCCATCTGATTTTTGATGCCTTGGCAAACGAGACAGCATCACTCATTCTTGACCGTGCACAGAGGTTGGAATGCCAGATTCTTTCTCTCACTTGAGTGAAATGTGATACTCCAAGCATAGCTCTTTCAATTCCTCTTTGGGATACCTGAATAATGTTCTCATCCTGTTTGTGTAGGGCCCAGGTCTCTGAGGTGAAACAGCTTCTCAGTCCTATCTTGGCATTAAAATCACCAACAATGATCTTGTAGAAGGTGTGGTCTTCATTATAGAATCTCTCCAGCTCCATGTGGAACTCCTCAATTTCTTCTTCATCGTAGTTGGACATTGGTATGTAGACACATACATATCTAATCACACACTGCATAATATTTATCTAATATATATGATCATCTAATATATATGCATTTAGAGAACTTGAAAGTTTTGTATTATATATCTATGTTTTTAAGGAAGGGGGAGTTTGGCGCTACACCTAGCAGTTATTCCTAGCTCCGTGCTCAAAGATCACTCCTGATGTGGCTCAACAGACCATATGTGGTTGGCTATTGAACCTGGATTGGCAGCATGCAAGGCAAGCACCCTGCTCACTGTAATATATATAATACATATAATACATATCATACCGTGATTACTAAATCTTAATTGGGCCAGCTCCTCTCTGAGATAAAACTCCTCAGATAAAATTCATCCTAACTTGTTTGTTTCTCCATCCCCTCTAAGAAGTTAACTGACTTTCCAGTTCTCTATATCTAAACTTCTGTTTTTCAGTGACCAAAACAAAATAGGGTAGATTTTAATCTTTATATCTGAAGCAGAAATCAGTTTTAATCTGGAAAGGGAGGAACTTCCAGAGATGACAACTTTCTAAAAAAGTATCATTGTCCTTCTAACTCTACTGTTAGAGCAGTTTTATTGCCATCCATCTTAATCAAGGAAAAAATGTTTTCATGATTACTCTTGTTACTTGTCATTCAACTGCCTAGGTTTAATAAACTTGCTTGAAAAACAAAACGCTTCATCCTGTGATTTGTGATGTGGTTTAAAGTCCCTTTAGTCTCCTGAGTGGTGTTTAAACAGTACAAATTAAAATGTAAGCACTTGAGAACTAGATTAAATTATGTATCACAAGTTTCTTATCTTCAGCATTCCAAACTCATGTTGTCTTTGAAATTGAGTAGTAAATTATCCCCTGTGGTACTGAGCATTTCTTATATTTTAGAAATTTATATTAATATACAGTAAGTTAAGAAAAAAGTCACACTTACCTAATTTATTTTCTGACTCTTCTAAGAACATTGTTCAAAATAGAGAGCAAGCATACCTTTTCTTTACCTAAAAGAAGGCTTTATTTGGGGGGCAATAAAAAGAACAAATTGCATTTCTTAAACTTGCTGTGCTTAAACATATTGGTAGAATGTTTCCATGCCCCATTTGAATTGTATTCTTTGAATATATATGAGGCAGGGATTTTTCTAGAGTTTATCAATGAGAGAACTAAAGTCAAAGAACAAAGAAATTTTTCTAAAAATTTTCAAAGCCTATGATTGATCCCAACATATTTTGTATATGTTATGTGAAATTACAGATAAGGTAGACATGCATTGTGAGATATTTTTGTTTTCCATTTTTAAAAAATCTAGCCTTAGTCCTTTGTCATTATTATAATATCTGTCTATTTGTCCCCAAATCTCTCAGTGTTTCCAAAGTTGTTTTCCCCAATGAGTTCTGAGGCTTTTCTCTTTGCTCTATGTTGTTTGGATACTTGGACAGAATAAAAAATGGGAGAACCACAAAATTAAGGTAATGGCTAACTGTTAGATTCTCAGGATTCTCAGGGCCTAAGGAGAAAAAAGTTGGTCTTGTCAGTAATCTCACAATTCAGTCAAGATGAAGTGAGTGATAAGACAGCTCACCAGCTCCTCTTACTTGTATGTCCACTGGCTTGTTTTACTTTCATGTCTATGTTAACAGTTTTCTATTATTCTCCATACTGAATAAATTAACCTAGAATCTCTTCCACCCTAGTACTCTAAAAGCATTAATTCCAATGTTTTAAAATAGAGGCCTTATCCAAAAAGGTATAGTAGAAATGACATTTGCATTTCTATGTTCATTGCAGCACTGTTTACAATAGCCACAATCTGGAAAAAACTGGAGTGCCCAAAAACAGATGACTGGTTAAAGAAATTTTGGTACATGTACACAATGGGATACTATGCAGCTGTTAGAAAACATGAAGTCATGAAATTTGCATATAAGTGGATCAACATGGAAAGTATCATGTTGACTGAAATGAGTCAGAAAGAAAGAGACAGACATAGAAAGATTGCACTCATATGTGGAATATAAAGTAGCAGAGAGGTACGAGCTTGCAATGATGCAACTTCTGCCAGAAATTTTTCTGGACTTAGTTACTAAAATACTAAAATACAGGAATCCAAAAGCTCGTAGCCACTACTGTAGCCAGATGACCTCATATCTCTTAATTCTCAGCAATGGAAAACAAATTATTATCAAATGCTTCCTTTCCAGCAGGTCTGACTTTGGGGGGGGGGGAACTCCAAATAATAATAGTGAGGTTTTTTGTTGAAATATTGAATGTAATCAAAGTAAAGAGAAAGTAAAGTAAAATGTATCAGCTACACAGGCGGGGTGGGGGACTGGGGAGGTGGGAGGGTGGGAGGGAGGTTTACTGTGGTTCTTGGTGGTGGAATATTTGCACTGGTGAAGGGATGAGTGATTGAGTATTGTGTAACTGAAACTTAAGCCTGAAAGCTTTGTAACTTTCCACATGGTGATTCAATTAAAAAAAAAAATAGAGGCCTCATCAGTATTCGAACAAATAAACTCCATTTACCAAAAACTAATTTGAAAAGTTTCATATCAAAAACAATTTATTTCTCTGATGACAACTGCTAACCCCTTTTTACTGTTTATTTTAATCTCAAAAAATGCCACCATCTTCTATTGTCCTGTTCTCTTGCTATTGCAACTTTATTTGCAATATACTATATGTAAAAAAATATTTCATCACCTGAAATCTTTATGTGTATCTATATCACATGATTTATATCATATAATAGCATATAATCATATGATATCATATAATATATAACACCATATAATCATATAATATCATGTAACATCATATAATATATAAATCATGTGGTATAAACATATTTAAATTTTTTAGCTAGGACATATTTATTCCTTCCTTTAAATCCCAGAAGAACATAGACCTATGTCATCATGCAACTTCTGTGTGCAGAAAATTCAATCTACGCTCATAAGAAATTCCAAAAGAAATTTTGCATACATTGAGGGTTGGAGAGGTTGGCTGCAGTCTGTTTCTATCACTTTTCTTTTTCATCATTTTGGTCTTTGGGACACACCCAGTGATGATCTTGGCTTGTTCCTGATTCCATGCTCAGGGATGGTAGTGTCTGGGGGAACAATTATAGGAGATCAAATCGGGGTTGGATATATGCAAACCTTGTGCCTTACCTCTATACTACCTCTTTAGCTACTATTATATATATTATATGATATATATATATACTATATTTATGAAATGTATATGTTATATATATACATATATATAAAACACAGTTGTAATATATTTGGTTTTTGCTTTTGGGGCTGGATCCAGCAAGGCTCAGGAGTTACTCTTGGCTCCTCAGGGACTATCCTGTCAGTGCATTGGGATCCATATGGAATGCCAGGGATCAAGTCTGGGTCAACCTCATGCACTGCAAATATCCTAACTGCTGTATTATTGTTCTGGCCCTCCTATGATATTTTATGTTAATATTTATACACTTTTCTGTCCTTAAACTTATACTATGCAGATAAGCATACCATACTTCATTCAAAGACTTATACTTGTCATGTTATTCTTTCTCCAATGGCACAATGGCTCTCAGCTATTTCTTCAAAATTAATTTTGTATCTTATGTTAAATTTTGCATCCATCTTAAGTGGTGTTTGGGATCAGTGCTTAGCTCCTTAGAGCAGCTATGAATGCAAGTATGCTGAGTAGGATAATTAGGGTTTATTTGGAATTCTTTCCCTATCTTCTTTGTCCCTCCATCCCTTCGGCCCTCTGTCCCTCTTAATTTCCTTCCTTCCTTCCTTCCTTCCTTCCTTCCTTCCTTCCTTCCTTCCTTCCTTCCTTCCTTCCTTCCTTCCTTCCTTCCTTCCTTCCTTCCTTCCTTGCTTCTTTCCTTCCTTCCTTCCTTCCTTCCTTCCTTCCTTCCTTCCTTCCTTCCTTCCTTCCTTCCTTCCTTCCTTCCTTCCTTCCTTCCTTCCTTCCTTCCGTCTTTCCTTCCTTTCCAGTTTTAGGGTTACACCTGGAAGTACTCTGGGTCTATCACTCCTGGTGGTGCTCAGGGGAATTCAATGCAATACAATGATCAAACGTAAGTTGGCTGTATGCAAGGCAAGTGCCTTACTCACTATAGTAGCTTTCTGATCCCCCATTTGGAATTTTCAACTCTGTGAAGGGATGTAGTTGAACTCTGAGTCTTTTCATTATGACAGACCAATCATAAGTAAATAAAGGAAAATCTTTTGGGTACAGAAAGCCATTCAGGAGGTAAAATCTTGAAGCACAGTCCGGAAGACAACTAACTCGCCAGGCATTCTGCTGTCCTACACCCAACTGTGAGTTTTTTCTTCTGGGAGCAAGGCTTTAAATGGGACAGAGAAAATTCCCGCCTCTGTTTAGTCTCCAAAGGCTCTGTCACTTTCCATGTTGGGTGCTATTTCTAGTGCTCTCCCCTAACTGTGCTGTCAGCAAAGAGAAGGATGAGATTGAAGAAGATTAAACCATGTTTTGGTATTTTTGTTATTTTCTTGTAAATCTGTCTTTCAGTCACTAGATTTCTGACTTACCCCAAATAAACTAAGGGACTCAAGATAAAAGTTCTCTTTAGCAATAACAATAGTAAAAATCAATAAAATTTGACATTTGTAAAGAAGGTTGTTTTAGAGTTAGGGCCAGTTTTGCTTTTATTCTTTTGCTAGCTTTATTTTTTTTTTATTTTCCATCTTTCTGTTGGGAAAGGTTTTATTTTTCTCATTAATCTGTTTCATTGGTTAAAATGAATATAAAAAGTCAATTTGAAATGTTTCCCCAAATAGCCCAGGTTTCAAGTGAATGTTGCTGAACATTATAACCTTCTTATTAAAAAATAGATGAACTCAAGGAAAGGATTTTTGCAAACATCTAAAAATTAAATATGACATTTATTTTTTTTAAACTCTACCAAAAGCAGTTTGTATTTAACCTTTGCTTCCTGCATCTCTAGTCCCAATCTCCAACCCTTCCTTTAGTACTTTTTTCCCTCTTCCTCTGTCTCTTCCCAGGCCCTTAACTGCACAGACAAGTTCTTTCAAGAGCTGGGACATTCAGTTCTACCGAGCTGTTGTTTTCCATTATTCATTTGGTTTCTGTATTTTTCCATGTACAAGGTACTTTCACTTTTATAAAAATTGAGAAAAAAGCAATGTTGTCAGTATCAATAAATCTGCATCCACAGAGAGTCACTTTCTATCAAGGTCTCAAAAGTGCTTCATGGTTTTCCGATCTCCTGTCTCTGCTAATCAACGCTGATGTTTAACATACGCAGAACACGCCATGCCAACTTCTAACCCAGCTCTTGCTGCATTCCATTTTAGGAATGAGAACCTGGATTATTTATTTATAACTGTATAAAGTCCTGTTGTTAAGCTGCTTTCGGTGAAAAGCAGAGTGGTTTAAGCCAGATGGGGAAGAGGGGGAAGCAGGAAGGTGGTTGGACTCTGTGGGACAGAGGAGGGCAATTTTACCTCCTACTATAAATTAAGTAGTCTAATTTGAGTCTTCACCACTAAAATGATAACAAATTAATGCATTAATGGACAGGAATTAGAGTGTCTAGTTTTAGAAAATGGAAATTAAAAGTCATTTTTCCCTTCTCTGTGTAGCCAAAACTGTGATTATAGATCAATGAGAATTTTTAGAGAAAGACAAACAAAACTGCTTGACAGTTGTAATGTTACTTTAATATTTAGACAAGAAGTGCTGTATGAACTGCCAGACATGATATTTATGTAGAATAATTACATGAAGAGATAACCCAACTTGTGGGGGAAAATTTTATTTCTCCCAGTTAACAAATTACTAGCACTTTGTTCAATATATTGATACTGAAAGGTTACCAGAATATCCTGCAAACGAAAATGCCCAAAAGGGGAGAGAGATGAGAGAGAGAGGAGAGCGAGAGAGAGGGAGAGAAAGAGGGAGAGATACACAGAGAGAAAGAGAGATAGAGAGACAGAGAGAAGAAAAGCGCCTGCAAAAAGCGCCTGCATAGAGGCTTGCAGTGGGTGGGGGGTGGGGGGTGGGGGGTGATGGGAGGGAACCTGGGGACACTGGTGCTGGGAAATATACACTGGTGGAGGGATGGATGTTGGAATCCTGTATGCCTGAAATCCAATCATGAACAGCTTTGTGAGTGTATATCTCAGTGATTCAAAAAGTTTTTTAAAAAATAAAATATAAGAGTTAAATTCAAAAAAAGAGTCCATCAATATGATGTGGCACTTTCAACTCTGAGACAAGGGCATTCATTCACGTAAGGGTTATCACATGTTTTAGCCTTGTCTGAAGAATTTTGAATAATATTTTCGCCTCAATCACATAAGCTAGTGCTATCCAATACTATGTAATTTGCCAAATCTCAGTTTTAAGAACTCTTTAAAATTAAAGAGACACTGACACAGATTTAGAAACTAATACATACAGATGTGATAATGATAATCTTGCAATTGAATAATGCTTATTGAATTGGAATTCATCTTCAGTCTTCACATATCGTGTGATTTGGATTGACCGAAGTGGAATAAGAACTGCATTTGGATAAAACAGAAAATGAAATAAAATTGCTCCTTGAGTATAAAGCCATTCTGTAGATCTCTAGCACCCAAATATTTGGGAAAGAAAGGCTCGTACTCTGGAGATAATGGGCATATTTAAATATGATTAAGCATGTTTTTTTTTTTTAATTCTTACAAATGTGGACCTTGATGAAGACTGGCTTCTGTTGAGTCCCACTGATTTAATTTGGGTGTGCTGTAATTTACTGGGCTGGAGTAGAAATAGTAATTTGGTGAGGCCATCATAAGCTCATTAGAAACACACTGAGAATGCTTAATGGCAGAACAGCCCACAGCTTTTTTGTATCCATTTTATAGTGGTCCCCTCTTACCATGCCCGCAGACTACTGCTTCATGCTGGTGAGAGTCTGATCATTTTCAAACACACCCCAGAAAATGAGAGGTATTTTTATAACAAGATTGAAGTCACTAAGAAACTTTATAAAGCCAACGTTTTAGTGATATTCAGTACACGGCTAGGATTAAAAAAAAAAATAACTTCTCATGTATTGTTAATCACAGTGAGATTGGTTAGCTGTTAAATACTGTATAGTGCAACTAATCAAAAAGCTCAAAACATCCTACACAATGGAACAGAAATAATTACTCTCTGTGAGCTTCTATTGTTTTCTGCCTCTGCCTTCCCTGGACTAATAAAAGGTTTAATTTTAAATTGTGTGAAGGAGATGTCAGCATTACAAAGAAATATAATGTTCAACTGCTTTGCTCACCATCAGGTAAAATGCATAATAAATTAGACCTTAATAGGCTTAAGCTAAGTGAAGCCTAAACAAACCTGAACCCCTCCCTTTCCCACCACATATTATTCTCTAACACCCCGCCCCCAAAGCCCTTTACTCCTAATTGTTATCACCACAGGATAACAAGCCTGGTTCTAACATCCTTGTCTTTCAGATGAGAATGTTCTGATATGGTGTAAGAGCTCTGGTTATGGGGTATTTATGTCTGTGCTTATGATATCAGCTATACACAGTGGGGTGGTTTAGTTCAAATGAGGTTCGTTTATTCTGTTGCTTCACAGGAAGAATGGGGGAAGGGAGGGCAAAGGAGAGAAAGATTGCATAAAGGCTTCCTGCATTCAAATGTGTGAGGTGTTTTTTTTTTTTCACTTTTACTATCTTCAAAAAAAAAATGGTAAGTCTTCTATCCAAAACTTGTTTTTTGAAGTTTCAGTTTACAAAGAAGAAAAGACTGTATGAATATGTTTAAAAAGTGTTCAATTCTACTGAAATCTGAATTGTGTATTTCACAACATAATTTGACTCATGTTTCAAATAGAAACAGCAAAAAGAAAAACATACTAGAAGTCCTTGCATGTTAATTAGTTAAATTTTTATGTTATTGTCATATCAAATACGCAAGTAACATGGAAATTCCGGGAGATCTGATTATCTTTATTTATACTCTAGTCTGCTCACATATATGTTAATTATTGCTTTTTTGTATGAAATGTTAAGGTAGCTTCTAAAGGCAGAAAATAACAGTATTTTTTATTTTTTTATTTTATAAAGTAATTCACACTATTTGATTCCATTTAATATTCCAACACCAATCCCACCACCATTACACCTTCCCATCACTATATTTCGGATGTTTCCATCCCGAACCCCAATCCCTGCCCTAAAGCAAAACGAAAACAATATATATTTTTTACTCTTTGTTATGAAAAGACACTGAAAATGCTACAAAAAATTATCCTTGGAGGAAAGAGTGTGAAGAAAGATTGTTCTATTTCACCCAGGAACCATTAAGCCCTTCTATAAGAAATCACTAACATGTTGTTAAAGGTTGAGCCTTATGTGCATATATATATATATATGTATATACATATACATATATATGTATATATATCTGAAAAAAAATATTTCCTTCTAAGATTGGTTGCCTACTACTTTAAACCTCATCAAATGTGGCATGCTACTCTTGGAGTACAGGTAGGGTGTGTGGTATGAAGTCTCCAGGAAAAGGTTCACTTGTGGGTGAGGTTCGGCCTGAGCATGTGGAAAGTGGCTGTGAGGACTGGCGACAGGGGAGTTCTGGAGGTTTTTGGCTGCAGGGCCTAGTTCCCTTGGGGAGGGAGGACTCTCAACCACTTCCACTGTGGGGCACCACCCCTAGTGAAACAGCCTGGCACAGGGTCTGGTGGCATGGTTCTGGTGCGAGTCACGTTATGTTCCCTTTCCAGAGAGAAGGACATGTGATCTGGATGGTGGCCTATGACAAGATTATCTGGCACCAGCCAGAGGTGGCTTACGGGCGTGACTGCTGAGTCACTGGAGACAGGTGATAGAGGCAGAGAATCTCTGTTCCCCGATTCCGTTGAACCCAGAGTTCTCAGAAATAACACAATTTTTTCCCTGAGTTAAAGTCTATTGAAGTCATATGCAGCATTTTAAAACAGAGAACGATTTTATGTCACCATATTCTCAGAGCCTGGAACTGAACAAGTCACTATCCATTTTAGGTCACTTAATGGAGGGTACTAACCAACTAGCTGGTTTTGAGCGTGACAGATAAATAATGAGAGGGAAAGGCCTGGCATCATGCCAGGCATAAAGGGAAAGCTGAACTAATTGTAATTTCAATAATCAAAACAGTTGATAGAACACTATATGCTTTAAAAGTCTTATGTTTTATGTTATTTATAAACCATATTTCAGCTAATATGACTTCTCTACTCAAAGTCATTTATATATATATACACATATATATGTATATATTTATATATATACATATATATGTATATATATCATTCCAAGTATGTCTTGGGAGATAATCTCTTTTTAAACCATTCTATAAAATATAAAGAAAAATATGATTTTAATAGTCTACTCTTCATAAACTCAATTATTTTTTTTTTTTTTTGCTTTTTGGGTCACACCTGGCGATGCACAGGGGTTACTCCTGGCTCTGCACTCAGGAATTACTCCTGGCGGTGCTCAGGGGACCATATGGGATGCTGGGAATCGAACCCGGGTCGGCCGCGTGCAAGGCAAACGCCCTACCCGCTGTGCTATTGCTCCAGCCCCCATAAACTCAATTTTGCAGCATAATTTGGAGCAGGAACAGAGAAACTCTGTTGAAGAACTTAAGACTTTATGTATTTTATAATAATTTTTAAATTGACAACAAAGAATGATAGTGAAGTCTGCTATCAGTCTCAGTAGGGAAAGAAGTTGGAGTTTTTGTTCCATTATAAACTGAGTAGAAAATATATTTACTCATAAGAATAACTAGTCATATGTCCATTTTACATGTCATTTTATAATTAGTGGCTTAATTTAACTGAAATGTGAGAGAAATAATGGTAAATTTGATTTTCCTACTTCTCACAATTCTGTATTTTGGTGGGGAACAACAACAACATGTCACAAAATTTTTAACTTTTCTTAGCAGGCAAAGTATAGGTGGCAATACATACTACGAAAATTTATTTTGACTTATGCTTCACAGGATTCTTTCCCGCCCCTGTTTTATATATATATATTATTACCTTCTGGGATTTTTCATTTGGTAAAGTATTTTGGGCCTCTCCCTCCAAATAAAACCTTCTCTTCCCTCCAAATAAAGCACGCCCCCTCCAGGCCACAAGCCCAAAGGGACAAGTTGTGTGCTGCTAGGATTTGAAATATCCTAATGCGCCATGCTTTTCCTTGCATATTTATTAATGTTAGACTAGGCACAACATCCCAAGGTACTGTACCTTGCCTCAAATTTTAGTTGTGGATGGGAAATCTATTAGCACATTATTTACTTTGTCTATCACTCAAGAAACTTGGAGGAATTTCTCTTTCTTTGGAGATAAAAAAAAACTTTGCAGGTTTATGCTTTAGGATTTTTTTTATCTTTCTGCTCTTAATCTTAACTAGCACTTGGTGAGTATTTTTTTGTTTGAGAACTCACTTTCCATCAAAAGCACTTTTTGGCCCCCATATTGTCTTGATAGCACAGAGGGTAGTGCGTTCGCCTTGCATGTAGTCAGCCCGGGTTCTATTCCTCCATTCCTCTGGGAGAGCCCAGCAAGGTACCAAGAGTATCTTGCCCACACAGCAGAGCCTGGGAAGGTACGCGTGACGTACTTGATATACCAAAAACAGTAACAACAAGTCTCACAATGGAGATGTTACCGGTGCCCACTTGAGCAAATTGATGAGCAACAGGATGAGAGGGACAGTGACAGTGACAGTGATATTGTCTTGTTACAATCTAGTCTATTGTTTAGGGGAGGGGTTGTTCTTTTAGCACTGTCTGCCTTGGGGCATGACAAGGTGCTTCAGGCCCATTTTGTATATTTGCTGTACAAGTCCTAGAATTAATTAGAATCAGCTATTTTCTCCTTAGAGCTTAGATTCCCTTAATTGCAGAATGGTACTACAAACCAAGATCTTAATACTGGGTGTACATGTTAGTATAGTAGTGTGATTGTTTCTATGCCCTCATAGAAAGTAGAGCTATAAAATATATACTAACTGTATAAATATATACAACATCTTTGTGTGTGTTTGTCTGTGTATGTGTGTGTCAACATTGAGACCATTTTAATGACATTTTCAAATGGGATCTTTAGGAGATGATCAAATTTAGTGTCCTTATAAGAACTGAGAGTGTTCTCTCTTACTCCCTCCACGAGAAAGTCGTGTGAACATACAAATCAGGGAGTAAGTCTTCTGGCATCTTGATTATGAATTTTGAGTCCTGCAAAAATGTGAAAAAATAAGCCAACCAGTTTGTAGTATTTTGTTATAGTAGCCCAGTTAACTGAGAGAATTGGTAATTCATGAATACTAGCTGTTCATTTCTTAAACTGAGGGGTTAACAGCTACCTTTTATTACTGAATTTCATTACAACTTTTCTCTACTAAATTGCAAATAAATATGTAAAGCATATTTATACAAACATATGATTTAGGTCACTTTACTTTGGGGAAACAAATAAGCCTGCCAAAATACCTACACTATAAAGATATCAATTTTTAACAGGCAAGATATGAGGACTTCAAGTCAAATTTCATATTATAGCTACTTACAGTTGTGTATGTGATAAACATCCCATAAAATAATAAATCCACATGAAAACACCACACCCTGAAGTACAATGACTGTTCTTGTCTTGACTGAATTAGAAATTACATTTTCTAGTATCTTAGTCATAAAAAATTTTTGCAATATAAGTACAGAAAGTTTAATAAGCTCCTTCCTGGTAATGTAGCTTTTCCATCAAGTGATGCATTAAAGTATTTGAGTAATATCAACTATAAGTTTTAATCATGTTTTCAAAATATGTTACTCTGTTTTTTCAGTCAGAAAAAAATTTAAAGCTTTATTTTCATGCAAGCTATGTTGTATTACAGAATGAGGTTAGTATTTACAAGAATTTAGCAAAATACACCGCATAAAACATAGTGGAGTTGAAATATTTTATTGCAATATTCTCAAGGATAAATAAATATGAACATAGAACTTTAACCAGAAATAATTTCATGTAAAGGTTGAACATATTCATTTTTATTGTAGCCAACACAAGTTGATAATAGTTTGATTTGTTGTTTCTCCTCAAAACTAGTCTAAGATAAATCTTTATTTAATGTTTCTTAAATTGAGTAAGCATTATAGCTTTTATTAAATAAAATTATTTTACCTAACAAAACATTAAGAAAGTAGTATTGATAAATTAGTAAAATTAAAAACATATTTAGCATAAATTCTAAAAGTAGTTTTAACATATTTTAGCATTTCCTGATCTTAAGTGGACACGCAATTGAACACTTAAAATGATAATCAGTACAGACATTTTCCAAGTTTATTCACATTCTGATCCTTTTCCACTTTAGGTCTTTTCTCCTGGGATTTCCTCTTGCCAATAAAGCCTACCCACAACCTTTTCTTGGACCCTCTGTACTTTCTACTTCTGTATTTCTGACTGTTCTTTTGCAGAAGTTGTTTTTCTTGCTAGTCTTTTTGGTAAACATTTATTAAGTTTCTGTAAAATCTTAGCTTAGAGTCTGCTCTTTTGAGAGGTCTCTGATTTCCCCTGTCTGTTGGGCCTTTTTATATTCAGTGCACCTCAGGACTCTGCCTCACTCTACTTTGTGAGGAAAGCATGGTCCCTTTCTTGCCATACTCAGAGAGAAGGAATCCTGTGCACTTTCCAACACACAGTAATGAACAGGACATGCCCAGAGTCTCTAGCCCTACAATAGGACGCTAAACAGAACCTACACAAGAAGTTCTGGTTGACCTCTTGGTTAGAGTTTGACCTTATCTATTTTCCAGTGGACACATTAGAAAATAAGTATCTACTCATCCCTCACCCTTCCTGTACTCTCTGTGAGAGAGAAACCCCTAATCTTTGAAAATGTGGGTGACAGGTTCTAGTTATATATTTGTAGGACATGATTTGTCTTATGGTGGACTAAATATGTATCGATGGTGCCTCAGGTCTTAGCTTATTATTACAATGTTGTTTTCAAAACTGTCTACATGTTGGAGGCTATGAAATATTTGTTCAGATGAATAATATTGTGTCTCATTTTTCATTTTGCTTTCCATCCTTTAATGTGTATGCCATGGTCAGAAACCTAAAAGAAATAGAATAATAGGATTCAGTCATATCAAAGGCAGAACTCGTATGCTGCCTCTCATTCATCAAGATGTCAATCTCCTCTACTAGGCTGTTAGTTTCTGGATGACTTAAGAGGGTATCTTGAGCCCCAACTGACTTGCACAGGTACAAGCCGAAAGCAGACATGTAACAAGAATGTATTTAATAAATGTCTGATCAAAATATCTAATAGAGATTGACCTGGTATTGTATGAGAAATAATTGGAAAGGGAAGGAGAGATGAGATGAGGAGAATGAAATGGGAGAACTAGTGATAAATAGTACAAAGCATGTAGATCCACAAATTGGTTTGATTTCTGCCAGCTGTGGTACTGAAGAAAGATATTTCCTATGCCTTAATTTCTTCACCAAGAAAATAAAATTATGGTACATAAATATATTAAAACATATATTAAAAGGAATTAAACAAATAGGTATGTTTAAATAATATGTGGATGCTTCAAAAGATGGGTACTTTAAAAGAAATTTCTATTAATAATTATAAATATTTTTTGTGCAATGAATCAACAAACCAATTGATAACATTTAGATTATATTGTATTAGTAAAGTTGCCTTGAACCTAATTGATAAATTTAAAATGAAACATTGTAAGAAGAGTATTGAATAGATGACAGAGTGCTATTTAGTATACTTTTGAAATAATGAACTCCAGGACCCATCAAGGAAACTGGAGTATCTGACTAAGTCTGTGTAAATTTGACTTTACAAAGGCGAAGTTACAGATTTATTAATACTTTTCTGACATCAGAGAAATATAATTCTATATGCATCTATCTATTTTAGTTGCATTTCACCTAACCCCATTTTCATATTATGTTTATGTGAGAAAATAAACATCATGAGACATTATTTACAAGAAACTTTTGAGTCAGTCATACTATAAAAAAATTCAGAAAATGTCACCAATACTTTGACATCTGAAAGAAAAATAATTTTTATTCTAGAGATTTATTAAACAATATTTTAACATGTTTCAACTATATTCAATATAGAAATATAATAACTGGTTTCATTTTAATAAGATAAAAACCATTCTGTTGAAAAGAGATATTTATTATAGCACAAGGGTACGTATGATACCTCTGTGCCTTTTATGAATTGCAAGAAGTCACCCTTTCTAGGACAATGAAAAATGAGAAGAAAGTTTTTCTTCCCTCTTGATAGTGTTTGCCAAGTTAGGACCTGGATGTACAAGTACTCCCTTTCTTCTGACATAGACAGGTATACAGAGTCCTGCATGATAACCACATACACATACACATGTTCAGCTTTTACAAAAGGAGATGATGACATTGTTTGTGACTAAGACTGACTAGCTTAGACTAGCTTAGACTTAGGTGTCAACATAATTTGAATTTGTTAACTGGATTATATATAATTTTATTTTTGTTTATTATAAAAAACAGAAATTATTAAGGAGGAAACGTAAAAGTTTTGTTAATAGAAAGTTAATGGACTACTTTGTTAAAAGTTATGTTAATGGAAACATAAAAGCAATAGGTACCTTCAATACACCTGGCTTAAATTATTTGATTTTGAATATAAAAAGAATGAATCGTAGCTCAAACATTTAGATTTATTTTCTCATTTAAAACGAAAATAAAGCAAACAAAAATATATTCCTCATATCTTAAATATATTTTAAACATATTCTTATTAAAACACAAAAAATGACACTGTCACTGTCATCCCGTTGCTCATCGATTTGCTCGAGCAGGCACCAGTAATGTCTCCATTTCTTTTTTTTTGAGACATGTTGTTACTGTTTTTGGCATATTGAATATGCCACTGGTAGCTTGCCAGGCTCTGCCGTGTGGGCGAGATACTCTCTCTCGGTAGCTTGCCAGGCTCTCCAAGAGGGTGGAGACATCGAACCCAGGTCAGCTGCATGCAAGGCAAATGCCCTACCACTGCAGCCCACAAAACAAAAAAAGCAAACAAAAATATATATTCCTCATATTTTAAATAAGAACTGAAGATTAAGGTAGGTAATAAAGATAAAAAAACATGTATATCTTAATGTGTTTGAAATGTTACTTAATGATATACTTTAGTAATTTCATAGTAATTATTTTAAGTAATAAAATATGAAAATGATAAATTATGTCTAAAAAGAAAATAAAAAATATTGCTTTTGCTTTTAAAATTTATATACTGTAAGCCCACTATTTTATTTATTTAAAAAATCAATATTTAGATCAAAGTAAGAATATAATTTTTTAATGTGGTACTTTAAATTCATATTACCAACTTGTTGTATAAACGAAATTTCTTTCTTTATATCTTAGAATGAAAAGGAGTTACTACTGCATCAATATCTCTTTCATCGAAATGATATCTGAATATTTAGTATTTTCATATTGAAAGTCATTTAGAAATACTTTCAAAAGTGAATTTTTGCCAAAGTGAAAATCATTCTCTACATGGTAATAAAATTGAAAATATTGTCTTTTCATATATCTATATTTACCTATTCCCAGAGAGAAAATATTGTTTTCCAGTTTAATCATCAGAAAATTGTGCTTACTTAGTTAACATTTAGCATTTTGATTTTAGGTTACTATATATGCTCATCTTAAACTAAATAGAAAATACACTGAATTCTGGACTGTGAGTAAACAATAAATATATTTATTTCAGACATACTAATGTTTGAAAATATTTATGGATATAAATTATAAATTTTATTTGCTTCAATGAGTATTTTCTCAATATCTTGTTTTATTTTACATTTATATGCATTATTCACATTCAAATCCACTATAATCGGTTCAGGCTGTGTCCATAATAGTTCTTACTGTTTGCTCCATATGCAACATATTTCAACAAATTTTTCACACCAGTACTGAATTGCAACATACAAAATTTTTGTGAACTGGGCTGTAAAATATTAGAAACAATATGCTCTATCCAAGTTGACAGCTGATATCTGATCTGAAAATAGTGTATTTTCCTTCAAATGTTGGTATTCTGTCACTTTGCATTGCATTGATATAAACAGTTGTACAAGAGGAAAAATTACTGTGAAAAAAAATTAAATTGTTCTTTCGTAAATAATAACTGAAAAGCAAACCAAACAAAAATCAAAACTGTCTCCATGTTTTGAGTATCTGAAATCCTGCTTCACTTCAGGAGTGTGATAATCTGTTGCAAATGTTTATAACGCGGTGTATCATTCTCTTATTGCTGCCCTAACAAATCACCAGAGGTTTCTTGACTTAAAACCACACACATTGGAGATCAGAACTTCGAAAATAATCACAGGTGGCTCAAAGCAAGGTGTGCATGGTAGTGCAGTTTCCTTTTCGGGAGAGAGTGATAGTGTAACTACATGCCTGGGCTCTTCTCCAGAAGCCAAAATTGAAAGCATGGGATAAGGAACAGGAAGGCAAAACAGAGTAGAGGTTTTATTTGAGAGGAGGAAGGGAACACAGGTATTCCTGGGAGATGAGCAGGCTTTTTAATCAGGATTCCCAAAAATGTGGACAATCCCTCCCTTTTTAAATCTTTTTAAGTAGGGATAGGTGAGTACTTTGCACTAGATTTAAGGTATGAAAAGCAGTAAGACAGCAGTGGGTCAGGCAAGTGCAGGATATTTGAGAGAATTATTTTCTGTCATATCCTGGTCCCACTTTTGAGGCATTCCATACTGGTAATCCCTTTTATTATGCTGACCCTACCAATTCTCTTTTTGCCTCAGTATCCTAGAAGAGAATTTATTTATTCTTTGTTTTGGTCCCTGGCATCTGAGCTCTTAAACCCTTGGAATCTCCAGAGTGAGAGAAGTGTCATTGGTATGCTAATGGATGAGTCTTGGTTCTCAGGCTAAGTAGCTTCAAAATAAAGCTGGTCTTTAGAAGGATCAATCCTTCATTAGAATGTTCAGAAGTTAAAGCACCACCCTACTACATCTGGCCTCCCCTGTGCCCAGGGGAGCTGGAAATTGAGTTTCCAATAACTGGTAATTGCCAATAACTGGTAATTCAATCAATCATGCAGATGTAATGAAATCTCCATTAATATTCCCTAGCCTATAGGGTTTAGAGTTTCCAGGTGGCTGAGAACATCAAGGTACTGACAAAGTGGCAAAGAACCTAGAAGCTCTGCACCCCTCACCCCACCCCTCAGTCCCAATACCTGTCTTTCTAGTGAACAGGTAACAGTAAGAAAACTCAGTCAGAGTCTTGTGAATTGTTCTAGCAAGGTATTGACCCTGCTGTAAAACCATAGGAACCCCTATATTTATTGTTAGGCAGAAATATGAATTGCCTGTCACCACCCTCCCACCCCATTGTGCATTGTGGCTAGTATTTCAAATGGAGACCACTTGAGGGGATTGAACACTTAAATTCTTGTGAATGCTAACTGAAGGTGTTAGGCTGTCACAATTAAATTGAAATTTTGAACACCAGTGGTGTCAGAGAATAGTGGACTAGGTGTTAGAAAAGACATGGATTGTGTGTCTCTGGGAGAATCCACTTTCTTTCCTTTCCTGGTGTTACAGTGGGCACAGGAGCTTGGATTCTTGACCTCAAGTAATCAAGGTCAGAAGCGGGACCACAGATGAGTGACTGAACACAGTGCTGAACACTGAAAAATTTTTAGGGAAAGGAATGGAAGGGGAAAAAAAGGTAGCAAACTCCCAGATTGTGGGAAAGGTCCCAAGAAAGATTTTGGAGTAAGAAAGGCAAAATCTGTTCACCCTTTATACCTTTTTAACAAAGGTGTACGGGGGGGGGGGGGGGGGTGAGTTTTTTGTTGTCTTCCAAGAAGGTGGACCTGTGAGGTAGAGATAAGATGATTCACTCACCATCCACTCACCATCCAGGTTATCTGCACAGTCCAGGCCCTCTAGGTTATCAGGTGCCATCCTCCTGACATTCCATTACTGGAAACTCTCTTTGGGCCATATTCCCGATCTCCCTCTCCCTGTACCCCCTTTCTCCCAGCTTCTAAAGACCTCCAGTTTTTCTTATTTTTGGGCCCCTTCCTCCTCAAACCAAATAATGGTTGGTTTCAGCCTTCTAGTATTGTCTTCTGTCACATCTTCCCCATTTAAAGGACTTTTGTGAGTAATTTTGGCTCAAGAGATAATCCAGGATTATCTTTTTATCTTAAAGTAAGCTGTTTAGTAACCATGATTTAATCTACAAACTTAATTCTGTCTTGCTACGTAATTAAGGGCAATGTATTCACATCACAGTTTAGGGAATTAGGATGTGACTATTCTTAGGAAGCCACTATTCAACCTACTTTAATTGTTGATAGATGCAAATATACTTTTTCACAAAAGAAATCATCTAGTAGGTTAAAATTTTAAGAATTACATGAATGCTTACAAGGTATCCACGTTATTTGGTGATGCGAGAATTTTTATTGCCAAATGAATGCTTGAAAGTGTGGAGAAAAAATTGCATCTGCCAAACCCTCAGAAGACCTGACATTTTACAACTTGTTCTGTTTCCCAAGTGACTTGGGCAAAATCTATCAACATTCTCAGTGTTCTCATGAATGGGAAGGATACTACCAGTCATGTTCAAAAGTTGTTGAAATGAAATAATGCGCGTGAAAATTTACTGGAAATATTACAGAGCTAGTTATGCATTGAAATATATCAGTGTGCCATTACTTGCTCTTAATAAACTTTTAAAATAAGCTTATTTTTTTAAATTTTAACATTCTTTACTATAATATTTAAGTATCAAAACCCAAGATGAGGATGTTTTTCTCAAAATTAATATTTCTTTATTACTGCCCTAGATACTCTGCCCTTTACCATCTACAACATCCCTACCCCCCAAAAAGTTTGAGAAAAACATAGTCAAAGAAAGAACATAGCAAGACTATAAAACTAAGGAAAAGTTTGTGAGTCATTTTTTCCTTGTACTGAGAAAGAAAATGAGAATGCAGTAAGAGGTTCTTTTTCTTATTCTTCTTTTTTGTATCTATCCTTACAGGATAAAGAATGGTGAGGAAATAAGAAAACTAGCTTAAGAAAAAGATATTTAGTTTAGAGCTAAAAAAATAATTTTCAAAAATGAAAAATATGAAACAGGGTATGAAAAGAATTTTTTTATTTTTATGATTTAGACATATTTCAAAGTATGAAAATGTGATATTCTATTTTGTGATCTCCAAAGGACTTTAAGTATTATCTCTTTTATTTATTTTTTATTTTTTTAAATTTATTTTATTGAATCACCATGTGGAAAGTTACAAAGTTCTCAGGCTTATGTCTCAGTTATACAATGCTCAAACACCCATCACCAGTGCCCATATTCCACCACCAAAAAAAAAGAAAAAAACAGTAGACCTCCCACCCCCCCACCCCCCACCTCCACCTGCATAATTAATAAAATTCACTTCATTTTCTCTTTACCTTGATTACATTCCATATTTCAACCCAAATATCACTATTGTTGGGGTTTCAACACAGAACTCACTATTCTTCTTGGAGTTTATCCCCCCAAAATACGGCCCTATTGACAAGGAAAAATTTGATAATTAGTTCTCCACTAATCAGAATGAAGAGGTAAAAGGTTTAGGATTTCTGTGTTTTAGTAATTAAATACATGGAGATTTAAGTGGGAAATTTCATCATTTCCCTTCCTGGGGCAGGATAAAGCAAAAGCTAGTTCACGGTCTGGGGACATGGCTGTGAGCACTTGCTGGGTTCAGAAGTAATCTAACTGGCTCTGGATGTTGGTCATTTAGCAGCAAAGCGGCTATGCAGATGCATGGCCACCCGATTCGATATCTCTTTTATTTTTAAAGGTCATAAATTTAGGTCCTTACTAAGTAACATTTTTAGTATCAAATTGAATTTGTACTTGTTCAGAATGATTTTGACTTGGAATTTCTCCCCCTCTGATAATCACTTGGCACTACCAATTTCTCAACCTCCCCAGCATTTCCATTTGTCAATTTTTTTCAGAATAGCTTCACTTTTAATATTAATGTGGGACAAGTAAATATTTTTTTACATTGAGTGTTGCACTTATAGCTAATCATAGATTTGTGTTCTCTTTAAATTCTTCAGTGACATTTTATAACTTTGCCCTATAGTTTATTGTTCAACTTTAAGGTTATTAATGAGGGACTGTTCTTTCTTAATTATATTATAAATATTTTAATTTTATAATCAACTAAAATACACAATAAAATTAGTAAAATATTGTGAATGGGATTTTTTTTAGTCTCTTTCTTCTCTTTCATTATTTGTATATAAGAAAGCCATGGACTTTTGGGTGTTGATTTTGTAGCCTGCCACATTACTATATAGACTTATTGTTCCTAAGAGCTTTTCTGTAGAATATTCAGAGTTTTCTAAGTATAGTATCATATCATCTGCAAATAGTGATAGCCTAACTTTCCTATCTGTATGCCCTTGATATATTTTTCTTGTCTAACTGCTATGGCCAGGACTTCCAGTACTATATTGAATAGGAGTGGCAAAAGTGGGCAACCTTGTCTTGTGCCTGATCTTAGAGGGAAGGCTTTTAGTTTTTTCCCACTGTTGGTGGGAATGCCGACTGTTCCAGCCTATCTGGGAAACAGTTGTGTTGTCCTTCAAAAACTAGAAATTGAGCTTTCATATGACCCCGAAATACCACTTTCTGGAATTTATCCCAAGGATGCAAAAAAGCACAGTAGAAATGACATCTGTACCTACATGCTCATTGCAGCACTGTCCACAATAGCCCAAATCTGGAAACAACCCAAGTGCCCTAGAACAGATGACTGGTTAAAGAGACTTTGGTATATCTACATAATGTACTACTATGCAGCTGTTAAGAGAGATGAAGTCATGAAATTTACTTATAAATGGATAAACATGGAGAGTATCATGCAAAGTGAAAAGAGTCAGAAAGAGAGGGATAGACATAGAAGGACTGCACTCATTTGTGGAGTATAGACACATGAGGTTGACACCCAAGGACAGTAGATAGATGCAAGGGCCAGGGGGATTGCCCCATAGCTGGAAGCCTGCTTCATGAGAGGAGGGGAGAAGGCAGACAGAATAGAGAAGGGATCACTAAGAAAATGATGGCTGGAGGAATCAGTTGGGATGGGAGATGCATGCTGAAAGTAGATAATGGACCAAACATGATGAGCTCTCAGTTTCTGTGTTGCAAGCCATAATGCCCAAAAGTAGAGAGAGAGAGAGTATGGGGAATATTGTCTACCATGGACGCAGAGGGAGGGTGGGAAAGGGGTTTTATGCCGGGGATATTGGTGGTGGAGAATGTGCATGGTGGGGGGATGGGTGTTTGATCATTGTGATTGTAACACAAACATGAAAGCTTGTAACTATCTCTTGGTGATTCAATAAAATTTTTTAAAAATTAATAAAATACAGTGACAGGATAAAAAACAAATGAGCAAAATAAACACAAAGATCAAGTACTAGTATATTTCTTGCACTCTGGAAAATGCCTTCTATCCTTTTTACAAACTAATTGCAACTACATTTGAAATAACATATTCCATATCTTAAATTAATCTTAATTTTTGAGAGTTATTTTCTAAATTTTGATTATAGTTTTACCATGTAATTATGTACTTGTAGAATTTATAGTTTTATAGCAATGAGCTTTGCTATAATTAGTACTATAGTTTTTTTATTTCTTTGCTAGAAATTTGTTTTAGTGAGATTTCTTCATGTTATGTTAAAATTTGTCATTTTATTTTCCTTAGCTTTGTCCATAGTGATATTTTGGACTTAGAAATGTGCTTTTAACGTACGTATATCTCTGTGCAGTATACATGTCGAAGTATATAATTAATAAAAACTACCATATATATGTATACCTGATATGTATGTATATTTTTAAATATCATTAGGTGACAACATGTTGCAAAAGAGCTAGAGAAATCATACAAGGGTTAAGGCATTTGCTTTGCAGGTGGTCATTCAGTTTCAATCTTCTATACCACATATGGTCCCCTAAGTTACCATCATGAACATTACCTGAGCACTGAGAGTAAGCCCTGAGAATTGCTGGGTGTGGCCTAAATTCTTACTCCCCAGAGAAAAAGTGCAGCAAGGTACATTGCCACAAGTTGCAGTTTTGATTGTTCTGTATCTTTACCAATACTTGATATTGGCAGTCATTTCAACTCTACATTGATTAGTGTGCATGCCTTATTGTGACATTAATTTGCAATTATAGGAACAACAGCACTTTCTCATATCCTTAGTGGTCACTTGAAACTATTCTTTATATGAAGCCCTTTTTTGTAAAATATTAATTATCAATTTTCTGTCTTTTGTTTAATGAAGTTTTATGTTAATTTTAATCCTTTATTTACAAGTCTTCTTTATCATGTTTTGCTCAGCATCTTATTGCATTTTAAGAAATATGTTATTTTAAGATACTTATCAGTGTTTTTCTTTATTGCAATTGCTATTTGTGTTATATTTAAGACAACATTTTTGAGCTCTTGAACATATAATGTTGCATATCTTTTAAATGCTTCATATATTTTTCTTTGTATTTTTAAATACAAAAAAATTAAATATAAATATATCTTTATATTTTTCTTTGTCATTTCACTTACCTGAAATTGATATTTTCTGTAAAGTGTGAGACTTGAAATCAAATTTATTTTTTCCAAATGGTATTCAGCTGTATGGAGTCATTTATTGGACTATCCATAATTTCCATTGATCTATTTAGCATTTCTGTCATATGTCAAGTTCTATACATGTGTGTCTATTTCTTGGTTCTCTACCATGCTTTTTGTGCCATTTTTAAACTCATAATATCTAAATTATTGTAACTATGATATGTAAAAATATCTTGAAATTAAGTTCTCAACTTGATTTTCTTTTCCTTCAAAAATAGTTTGGTTATTATTTTTCCAAATTTATTTGGACTGGAACAATAGCATGGCGGGTAGGGTGTTTGCCTTCCATGTGGCTGTCCCGGGTTTGATTCCTCTATCTTTCTTGGAGAGCCAGGCAAGCTACCGAGACTATCCCACATGCATGGCAGAGCCCGGCAAGCTACCTGTGGCATATTCGATATGCCAAACACAGTAACAGCAGGTCTCACAATGGAGATGTTACAGGTGCCCACTCAAGCAAATCTATGAACAACTGGATGACAGTGCTGCAGTGCTATTTTAAAATTACTTTGTTAAGTTCCACAAAAACAAAAATCAAGACATTGGGAATATAAATAAATCTATTATTATGTTTGTAATATTTTAGTCTTAAACCCACAAATACAGCTTATTTTTTCATTCAGTTTTTTCTTTAATAAATACTTACTAATGAAATTTTGTTATTGAAATATGCCTTACATATTTATTTCTATATAATTTATGACTTTAATAGCATATTCAATGATACAGCTTGTTTTATTTTTATGTAAATTGTATAATAAAATAAAATTGATATTTGCTTCAACATGTCATTGTCATTATTTCTTCTTTTATATTTCCTGTGATCCCTTTAATTTTTAAAAATTTTTTTCTTAATTAGGAAAATTTTTTTCCTAATTTTCCCAACCAGTACTGCAAGAATCTAAGAATATAATTGTAAAATTTGTCAAGTTCTTCTTTGAACCAAGTATTTGTTGATACTTGACAATGTCATAAAATTTTATGTTAAAATGTCATTTTAGTCATTTATATCCATTTTACTCCATTCAACATTTGCAATTCAGCTAATTTCTTTTGCCATTTTTAATTAAATATGTAGACACAACTTAATAAGTAATAATTAAAAAGGTCATCAATATCACTATTCTTCTGAATAAGACAGTATTTCCTTATAATCTCAACTGTCTAAATGAGAGATTTAGACAGTGTTTAGGTTAACCCTAAGTGTTTTAGGTTTCATCACTGAATTGGCCCTTTTCCTCTCACAGAGAAGCTTACAGTGCTCTTATGAGCACCCCCTGAACCCCAGAAAAACCTTTCCTTTGTGCTTTTCCACTCCTTCTGTTAGCTAGTAAATTCCCCAAGTCAGGCTTGGTGATTTATAAAGCCAAACTTTCTGGTCACTCTGGTCTTTGTATCTGTAGTGAATGACTTGCTTTTCTCTTTTCCCTATAGCCTCTTCATATTTTACTATAGAACAATGACTTTGCTTAAACAAGAGAGATAATTAATGCTATGCTCCTAATATTTGGGAGTTAATTGACTCTGAAATATGTCTACTCTGGGCATCTTTCATAATTTCTTAACTCAGTCTCCAGTTGCCATAATTCCTAACACCCCTGAAAACAGGGCCCCACCATGAGATTGCTGGATGGGCCCGAGGAAAGCAGCAAAGTTACCCTGATTTTAATACAGGAAATCATAATGCATAGTCTTGATACAAGCTGTAATCACTAAAAGATAGGAACCCAAGACGTAAGGAAAAGTAACTGGCCCAAGATATCACTTCTGGGAGCTTGCTTTTAAGTCTCTGGATGTTGGCCGTTGATGGAATTACACACACCTGGGTTCCTCTGCCGGTACCTTCAAGCATGAGGCTTGTCCGAGGGGCCTTGAGCATGCCTGTGGCTAGGTTCCGGTGTTCTTCAGCTGACGGGAGCTCTGCTTGAGACGGGGAGGAAAGCTGGAGCCCATCCCCTCCAAGGGGCCCCAGGGAAGACAGCCAGGCAAAGGTTCCGTTGAACAATGTAGTGGTGCTGGATAACCCTTCTCCTTTCTACTACTCATTCCAGTTCGAGATCACCATTGAGTGCATTCAGGACCTGTCTGAAGACTTGGAATGGAAAATTATCTATGTGGGCTCTGCAGAAAGTGAAGAATACAATCAAGTTTTAGACTCTGTTTTAGTGGGTTCTGTACCTGCGGTAAGGGATATGCTTGTATTTAAGGCTGATGTGCCTAATCCAGGACTCATTCCAGATGAAGATGCAGTAGGTGGTGGTACTCATATATTTTTATTTCTACATGGAAGCAATCTCAAAAGGCATTGTTATTATTTTAAACCATCAATAATATTCTTTTGAATGTTGATGCATATTTTATTTCATTTTTTTCATGTTTGGGGTTTTGCCATAATTGATAGTATAAATTCTGGGGAAAAATATTTATTTTTAAACTCCTTTTATTTGGAGGCCACGCCCAGCCGTGCTCAGGATTTACTTCTGGTTCTGAGCTCAATGATGACTCCTGGTGGTTTCAGGAGACCAGATGAGGTTGGGAATCAAATCTGGGCCAGCTGCAAAGAAAAGCAAACAGCTTAACTATGTACACTGATGAGCATCACTAAAATTTATTATAGCAGTGATCGTTTGAAAATATACACAAATATTGAGTCATTGTATCAAAAACCTAAAGCTACTTGAATAAACGCCAATTGAACCTCAATAAAAATTCACTGAGAAAGAAGAGAATAAAGTGCAAATATATAAACTTCATTATTGTTGGAATTTGAATCACTTAAAAACTTTAACCCTATAAATTAGACAGAGAGTCCCAAAGCAGTGGGAGACAGGTATGAAGTTATAGGAAAAGGTAACACAATCAGTTTCGAAGCTTGGAAAGAGTTGAAAACATGCTTCTCTAAGGAAAATAAAATTATGCTTATAAAACACTGAACACATTTTCCTTACTTTCATGTAGGAAAAGAGTTGAAACTGCTTACACAAGAAGGAAGTTTCTCTGACCCATTAAATATGGAGAAGGAGAGGAAACCAGAATAGAAACTCTAAAACAGTTAAACTATATTTTCTGGAAGCAGCCAAACTCTGTGACTTAGGGTGAAAAAAAATTCATCATGTGGAAAATTCAATAGCTTCATATCTCTGTTGGACAGGCCGAAGTAGAATTTTAAAGAATTTACAGACCAAATACTGCATCTGCGGAAAAATTGTTGCTAGCATTGAACACAATTATAGATTTTCCCCCAGAACACCTATAAATAGGTGTATCAGAAATAGCTCTCTCTTCAAAAAAGGGAAATCAAAAATTAAATTAAACAACAGATGACATATTTAAATGTACAGGGAAATTAACTACCAGAAGAAAAATACTTGAATTTCTCACAAAGAAGAAAATTTTGTTACTAAGAAGGAAATTATGACCCAATAATCTTCAATGAATTAAAAATCCCAAAACAAAATGACCTTAATTAATAAATTGCCCCTATGTGGTACAAGAAAAATTAAAATAGAAAAGAACTTCAAGAAGAAATAACTGGACAATACGTAGAAATGAAATGACAGTTGGGAACCAGAGAGGTAATACAGGGGTTAAGACACTTATCTTGCATACTTACCCAAATTCAATCCTAGCACCACTTGAAGCCTACTCAGGTTCAATATCAGCATCGCATATGATCCTCCAAAGAGCTAGGAATGATCCCTGAGTATGGATCAGAGAGATACCTGAGCACACACAGGTTTGACACAAAAATCAAAAACAATAAAACAAAAACTAAAAGCAAAGAAGAAATTCTAGTTGGACAAGGTCAAAAAAAATAAAGTGGGGGAAAAACAAAAAACTATAAAAATATGAACTAGGGGCCAGAGAGATAGTAGAAGCTGTCAGTTGTAGCACCCTCTAATACAATCTCTTTTTTAAAAAGTAAGAATATTTCATTCTTTGTGCAGGAAAATATTTCTTAAGAGTGAAAAACAATATAAATTGATATTATATGATTGGAAAAATATATCACATAAGTATATAAAAATATAATGACTACATCAAATTATGCAAAGTATACTCATGGATAAAGACAAAGTATATGCAATATAAGGACTTTTAGTATACAATAAATAGCTAGTGTATCTAAATTAAGAAACAACAAAGCATGAATTTTTATTCCACTAGTAAGTCAATGTTGAATACATACATCAAAACCTGAAAGAATTGAAACAAAACACAGATTTTTTGCCATTATAATTGGAGACACTACTTCTCTCAGTAACTGAAAGAAAACATCAGTAAGGATATAGAGAAACAAAACATTATCGACAACTGAAGCTATTTAATATTTATAGACCTGACCACAGCACACACACATTGTTTCTAAGAGCACATAAAACATCTAAAAAGGATGAATATTTTATTTCACAAGACATTTTAATTTGATATGATCAAAATTATATAAGATATATTCAATAACTACTTTAACAAAAAAAATCTGGAAAAATC
The DNA here is from genome assembly GCF_027595985.1 of Sorex araneus. NCBI lineage: Eukaryota > Metazoa > Chordata > Mammalia > Eulipotyphla > Soricidae > Sorex > Sorex araneus. The sequence continues at coordinate 86,884,215 of NC_073303.1, read as the reverse complement.
CCCAAATATATTCAAACTCTGAAGCAGACTTATAGAAAAATCCCCAAAGTGCATAAATTAAACTACATACTTAAAAATAGCCCATAGGTAAAAGGAAAAGTTTGAAGTAAATTAGTTGACACTTTCACAAGACTGAAAATATCAAAATATCAAAATTTCAGTAGCTATATATTATTTTGCTTTTATTTTTTTGTGATGCCAGTAATCAAGCCACGATCTCTAATGTTAAGCTACATCCTTCACCCTATTTAAGAATTATTTGTGTTAGAAAATAAGGATGGTCTCAGTTCAGTCATTTTTTCAGTTAAAAAGTGATTAAAAATTGGTGCTAGAGCAATAGTACAGCAGTTACACTTACATATACATATGTGTATTACATATTTTTTATATGCTTGCATGTATTATATATATGCTTTCTAACCATTTGAAAAGTTGCATTTTTTTCAGTTTACTCTTTGTTTATTTTATCATTAATGGAGATCGTATTTTGTCTGGAACAATTTTATGCATTTATTAAGTTAATCATGATATTTTTCCCCATTTAGACCGTTAACCAAGTGAATTAGAATCATTGATTCTTTTGAGTAGATGTGACAAATCTTGTTTTTTCTTTCATGAATCTTACCTTTTTGTAATGTGTTTTTCAAAATATGTAAATTCAGAAGGAAAATTTAAAACCTCAATTTACAATTGCAAACTCTGAATTATTTGGAAGACAACTTTTCAACTCAATAAAGAAAACTTTAAAACATGCCAATATTATAACTAAAGGTGAAAATCAGTACATTTCCACTAGGGTTGCAACAAAGCAAGCATTTATAATCTCACTAATTATATTTGACACTAATCTAGAGATCCTAAGTAGTGACTGAAGTAAAGAACACGAAGTGCATACAAATTGTGAGGAAAGAGGAAAGAATATCTCTATTCACAGAGGGCATGACTATTTATGTAGATAATCTCAGAAAATAGAAAAAAAAGCTGTTACATTAATAAGGAAGATTACCATGTCACAGGACCCAAGGCTAATAAACAATCAGTTGTGTTTCTAAATCTTGGCAATGGTCAATTGTCAATAAAAATTTAGCATTAACATTGTTTGTAATTTGAAAAAAGTGAAGTACTTTGTTATTAATTTCATAAACTATATGCAAGAAACATTTCTTTTGGTAAGAATTTGTGATTTTAAATTATATGGAAATATAAAGGACTTAAGACAGTCAACTTGTTATCTAAAAGAATAACTGCAAGATTTAAAATTCTGACTTTAAAATTTACTACAACTTGTTGGTACGTGGATAGATGTACAGAACCAGAAAGGGATGTAAAAAATTGAGACAAATTATATAGTTAATTGACTTATAAGAAATATATTGTTATAGGAAGAATTTTCTCTCAAACTACCATCCCATATGATTACGTATGACCTCTTAGGATAAAAGGATGGAATAGTATAGATGGAATTGAGGTTAGTCAATCAACTGACATTAAAACACGAAGGCTGTCCTAGTACCAAGTGTAAACAAATTAAGAATAAGATCTTAAAATGAGAGAAGGAGATCACAAGTGGTTAAAAAAAAATAGAGTGAGAAGCCTGTGAAATCTGAGAACTGCTTGACCCACCATTATTTCAAGTGAGAAGCACATAAAGAGAAAACAAGTTTTTGTTTGTTTGTTTGTTTGTTTTAACCGTTAGGGATATATTTTTTTAACTTGTTGGTTAAAAAGTAAACCCAGAACCAATTTCTTATTTATATCAGGCATTCAATTTTAATGGGTCTGCAGAATTTCACTTTGTTCTGACATTAAAATCTTTGAGCTAAATTCAAATGGTGGCAATTTCTCCACTGTATAAAGACTACAAATTGTGTTTAACTACTGGCCCGCATGTCTTTCCACATTTGTACTATCTTCACTATAAACATTATGCTTTTACTTTTGAAAATATGCATGTATTTATTTTTTTCTGCATTTACCATTTCTGGAAAGATGAGATTAAAGAGACATGAGGGCCCCAATGCTTGCTAGTTCCATAGATACGCTATTCAGAAGAGCAGTTACTGAGATTTCTGTTAGCATAACTTCTAAATCTTCCTGAGTTTCAAAATTTTCTGAGGAGATAGAGTTTTGTTTTTTTGTGATTTTTGATTAAAATGCTTTTTTTTTGCATCCCCTTGCAGTTATATTATTTAGTTATATTAGGAAAGTATAGTTTACACAGGAAGTTTGGTGTTTGTTTAATGTCAAGTCTTTAGCAATGCAATGAAAACAATTTCCTGGGGATGCCAGGATTCTTGGGAATTCTAGAAATATTTTTAAATCATTGACCTTCTTCTAGGCCAATAGCTCAGCATTTTTCTTACTTTAAATGGCAATGAGAATAATTATAGTTAAAATTTTACACATATATAGTTCTCTAATTTTTTTCCTCAAGGTAAAACTCAAGAGTTGTAATTAGTTATCCAAAGATATGTTTTTTAAAGACTTTTGGAAAAAACAGCAACAATGATGCATGGAAATTAGTATTTGCGTCTAAGACATTTAAAATTTCTAATTTAATAACACATATTTATTTCTAAAACATAGATATACTGTTAGATAAAGCTATATCTCACTGTATGCATTCCACTCCATGAAATCTACCTAGTTTCTTGCAAACTCTATAGCCACAACTTTAAAACAATTAACATTCATGCACAAAGTAACTCATAAAGTATTGGGTACTCAATACTTGGTATAAAAAAAGAGATCATATGTCCTTGAAAAAGGGAAAATTCAAGAATGGTCACTATACAACTCCTATTTAACACTTTTCTGGAAAATTTTGTCAGTGTACTATAAAAAGAGATTATAAAACCAAAGCTTAATTTTTTAAAATGAAAAATTAAGATAAATTAAAATTTATAATTAAGTTGCTTTCGTAAGGGCACTGTTAAGAGAAACAAAAGTTAGATCAGAAAGATAGTAGAGTGAGTAAGGTACATATGTCGCAGGCAGCCAACCCAGGTTCTATCCCCAGCACAACTTATGGCTATCTGAGATTACCAGCGTGACTTCTGAGTACAAAGTCAGAAGTGAGCTCTGAGTCCCATTGCACTCAGACAACAAGTGAAAGTGAGTGAGCAAGATGGGTGGGGGAAGGGCAGGATTCTAAAATCATCTCTACCACTGACTAAAAAAAAATTACAAATCATATATTTAAGAAAGGATTTCTATTCAGAATATTTATATTTTTGAAGGCTCTCAAACCCAACAATAGAAAAGTAAATCACTAAAGTAGACAAAAATCAGAATTTACACCTCATCAATGAAGCTATTCAAAAGGGAAAATAAAGCACATGGAAAGAGGCTTAACATTCCTAACCAACAATGAAATGCAAATCAAAACCACAAAGAATTGTCACTACAAACTGAGTAGATTGGCACATTTAATCTAGGACAAAAAAGGTCTTGCAGAAAGTGGAGCATAAAAAGCCTCTTGGTATTGGAAAAATTGGTTAGCCATATGCAAAAAAAAGAAACTGGACCCACATTTTATATTGTATACAAAGCAAATTCAAATTGGATATATATAAAGACTTTACAATTAGAATTCATAAGATACATTGAAGAAAAATATAGGCAGAGAATGTCAGGATATGAACCTCAGAAGTGTTTTCATGACTTGATTGCATTGACAATGATACCAAGAACAAAAACATGAGACTACATCAAATTTAAAAGTTTTCATATGGCGAGATCGTGTTAGGCTATAAAAAGAACATACTACCAAATAAGAGAAAATATTTGCACACAATGTAATTGAATAACTAAAAACAAGATAATAATAATAATAGTAATAATAATAATAATAATAATAATAAACTCCCAAAGCACAGAAACAAAAAAATTTTAACAAGCCTATCAAATGGGATAGGAGAGAAAACAGGCATTTCCATGAAGAGAATATATAGAAGATCAAAAGCAGATAAAAAAGTGTTCACCATCATTTGTTTATTAAGGAAATACAAATCAAAATAACATGAGATATTATCTCACACCAGTGATAATGTCATATATCAAAACAGATTGGAAAAAAATCTTTGTTGGCTGAGATATGTTGAAAAGGAACCTTTATTTAATGTTGGTAGAAATGTTTTCTGATTCAACTTCTATGGAGAACAGTAAGTAAAATTCTCAAATACTTAGAACTAGAGCTCCCACATGGCCATGTGATACCACTTGTTGTTGTTTACATTCAAAACGCAATAGCATTTATTTGAAAGATATGTGCATACCTGCGTTTATTGTAGTACTCAGAACAATTGTCAGGATTTAGAAGCAACCCAAATGTCTAACAACAGTTGAGTGGGTAAAGAAGTTGGGATATAGATACACTATGCAATACTATGCAGCCAGAAGTCAGATTTAACAGCTTGAAAGGATTTGCAAGGTATATTGAGTGAAGTAAGCCAAAGGAAAGGAAAAAATATCAAATAATTTCACTCAATTGTGGTATATAGAGTAACAAGATAATGGAATGAAAAGTGATGGCAGATCCTTGATTCTGGAATCCTGCATTATAGAACTGAGAATGCCAAGGAAAAGAAAGTTTAGGGTAAAAACAATAAGATGGACTGGATATAACACAAAAATATTGGTCTAGTTTCTTATACATTTTGTTAGTCTCAAGGTGAAATAACTGTGTTCATCAAAACCATAGGCAATAACATTGCAAGTACGTGACCCTGGAACTAAATAAATAAATAGCAACAAAAAACATGTTTGCTAAGGAGGCAGAGGGGACGGTAGGAGAGAATCTGGGACATTGGTATAGGCTTGCTGACACTGATGGGTTTGGAGTTGGCACATCGCATGCCTGAAACATTACTATTAATAATATTGTGAATAACAGTTTATAAATACTCAAATCAAAAAGAAAACAGTGTACAATGACACCTGAAAAAAAAAGACAAGGAAATAATATTCTGAAAATATCAAATGGTGACAAGGACATAGGAGAGTGAAATATCTAGTTTCTTATTAGTCCTCAAATTTATATTATCTCTCTGAAAATAATTTGACAATATCTCATAAAGTTAAATATTTCCTTATGATAGTATACAGCAGATTCAGACCTACATGTTTGTTCTAGGAAATAATAATCTGTGCACATGTAAAATGTTTTAAGTGAATATTTATTGTATCATTTCTTATAGTCACCAAAAATGCATATCACTAAATAAACAGAGAAGCAACTTCCTATATTCTAATAAAAAATAAATAATACTTAGCTACAAATGTGATTGATATATGCTACAAAGTGGATGGATTTTAAATGCATATGCCAAATGCAAGGATCTGTCCTTCAGAATTTGTTTATTCTAGGAATGGAATGGTATAGAATAGAACCACAAGGGGGATAACAAAACAAAGTTTCTATTTTTTAATTTTTTATGTGGTTGTTACGTGGTTTGATAAGTGCTCTGAATGCCATATATGTATATAGAAAACTAATCATTGAACTAAATGCAAATTAAAATATAATAATCACAAAGCTGTTCACATTAAGCATTTTTTACCAATTTTAAAAAAGTCATATTCCTCCTGTGTTTTACTAATAATTTTACTCCACAATTTAAAAATTCTAATCTAAGAATAGAAATTGTAAACAGATAATAATCAGGGTATATTTTAGTTTTAAAATTAAAATTATAACATTTCAGATAAAATATAATTAAATAGTTACAGATTTCAGTTAATTTGTAAAATTGAAAAAAAGTCCCCTACCACTACTTGTGACTAGAGACATTTATAGATCTACTTTTGACATTAAAAATGTCATTTTTAAAAATTGAATCACGGTGAGCTACATGTACAAAGCTTTCATGTTCAAGTTTCAGTCATACAATAATCAAGAACCCATCCCTCCACATGTATACTTTTTTCACCACCAATGTCCCCAGTATCCCTACCCCCTCATCCCACACCTTCCCCTGTCTCTATGGCAAACAGTTTCTCTCTTTCTCTCTCTCTCTACTTATGGGCATATGGTTTACAATACAGATACTGAGAGGCCATCATGTTTGTTTCTTCATCTACTTTCAGCACACATCTCCCATCCTGAACAATCCCTCCAACCATCATTGACTTAGTGATCCCTTCTCTATCCCAGCTGCTTTCTCCCCCTGCTCATAAGGCAAGCTTCCAACTGTGGAGCAATCTTCTGCCCTTATTTGTGGAATATAAACACAGTAGAGACATAACAGTGATGGATGCTTAGTGTTGTTCAGAGCCATTGCACCATGTGACCAGACGTCCTCTGGTGTGTTCAAGCAAATCACATGGGGTATAAGGAACTAAGGGCAACTGAGGCTTAAGTCAAGTAAATATGATGGATGCCCAGGATTAAATCTTATTTGAAATCAATTTGCTCTCACGTTACAAAAATATTGCATCAACTATCTTCCCATGTCTACAAAAAGGACATTGCTCTAAAGTAAACTATGCAAAGGACATAAAGAAAAGAGAAAAACAATATTTCACTTACATGTACAAAATCCAGAGCCCCAGGAGATTTGACTTTACAGGTTAGTGTATGATATAGAGATATTTGTGATTAACAGATAGGGAAGAAGAGCACAATGAAGAGGTGAAGGATAAACATAGAGGATTGGGATTGCCCCAGTGGATTCTGTGCCTCAGAATCACTGTGGTGGGTGTAACTCAATAAACTTAAGCTCTCTGTCAGAGGAAAAAAGGACAAAGAAAAGTTAAACCTAAAGTTCTTAAGACTATAATCCAACAGTTTAACATTTACTTCTTGTTTTCAGTATACTATAATGTGATAGACTTCTAAAATTGATGATTTGTTGGGTTTAAATCCAAAATCCCTTTACAAAGTATGTTATTTTTCCTCACTTAGGGTCACAAACCACCATCTCTTTGATTTACAATAGTGAGATTTCTAACACACTGACTTAAGATCACTCTCCTCACAGTCTACTGAGATTGGAAATATGTTTAGACTAGAGATGTCAGTGGGTTACTGACAATTTGCCAAATTTGCCCAAAGCTGACAAGCAATGGAGAAATTATTTTAGTGGTTCTCATAGAGTAACCCAAATGTAACCCATAATGTAATAGATCTACACACAGAGACACACATACATTGATTTATATATAATAGAATTATTTATGCAGTTCAACTCAAAGTTAGTTTTGTGCAAATCTATAGAGACTGATATATTATTTATGGATGGAGAGAAGTTGCAAAATTACCACAAGAATTCTTAATGCACATATGTACATTTAGTGCTGTTGGGTGACTCATTTTCATATTATTTGACCAATGATAGATACAACACATAATTACAAAGTATAGAAATATTAATTATTAATGAATCTATGATAGGCCTTATTATTGTATGTTATTTAGAAATTAATATTCATTATAATTGCAATTATAAGGGTCAATTAGATATTTTTAATTAAGAGGAGGTGTCAGAAGGTAAATTTGTAACACAAAAAAAATGTCATATGATACTTGTAGAAGACCTCAACACCAAGCCAAAGACTTTTTCTCTCCATTATTTTTTCATCTTTGCCTCACTCAACTCAATTACTTTATTTTGGGGGCAGTGATCAAATTAAGAACATAAGGGTTCTTTTAAATTAATTTTTATTAAAAACACTGTGATTTACAAAGTTGTTTGCTATACAGTTGTTTCAAGTATTTAGTGTTCCGACACTTTCATGTGACCTTCCCTCTACCATTATTTCATTTCCCTCCCAATCCCAACCTGCCCACTTAGACACCTAACAAATTAGATTACTTACTCCAACAAAACTTTAAGAAATGTCAATTTGAATGATTAGAAAATAAATCATTAGAAGCCAATTTGTTATTTTATCTTAAATATATGATTTTGATGTATATAAATAAGAAAATTCAAAGCATTTAATACAATATAATAAAATGCCTATTCTCATTTATATATATATATATCTATACATTTTCAACTCTGGAATCTAAAGTATATTGCATTAAAATTATTTTATACTTGGTTACAGTTATGGTAATCTTCTCTCACCTGTCATTAATAAAACTTTTAAAGCAATTCCGTATTAATATATTTGGGAGTTTACATGGAATAGTTAAGGCCTATATATGTAAAATTTTCTCTCTACACTTTATATAAACACTGTGGTTTATGAAGCTGTTCATGATGATTTGTTATAGGCATTCAATATTGCAACACCAATCCCACCATCATTACAACTTTCCTCCACCATTGTCTCCTATTTGCTCAGTTACCCCTTAAGCTTGCCCCTATAGCAAGCCCTCAATATTTTATTTCTTATTATTAATAATTTGCTAACAGAATTGTTAAATATGTATTTTTAGAAGAAAATAGTGTAAATTGTTGTATCTCACCATGGAAACATTAAATCCTTGTGAGAGATTACTAAGACGTTATTGGCTAAGACTCCTGTGTTTAAGTTTAATTAATCAAGATTGGTTGCTCTTACATTACATACCATCAAGTCTGGTGTGCTCCTACTGCTTTATCAGTGCTGTAGAATTTGAGAAATCTGGAAGTTTTAGGGGGTGGCACAGCTTGAGTTAAATTTTTAACTTGTGGCAGCTTTGGGGTGTGTGCAAGACTGCTTGGGCTAACTAAAGTACGGGAAGCTGGGGGAAGGTAGCCCATCCTGACCCTGAAAACCTGGAGATTTCAGTCTCAAAACATACATATCTAAAATTTTCAGCAGATTAATTTTCAGGTGAGACAGTGGAGTCCAGCTGAGGGTATGGCAGCCTTTCGCAGTGTGAAAGCAATTGACTACTGGAGCTCTGTTTAGGCGGGTAAGTCCAGAGACTGTCCCCCTTTACGGTAACCCTGATGTCTCAGCCAGGAATAGGTGTCTGGAAATATCTTTCCCGGTTTGTTGATCTCTTTTGAGGTGTATTTATGAGTCTCTGGAGCATGGCTGATAGGTAAGCTTACATAGTACTGGAGATAATTCATGGGCATTACTCAAAGTCTTTTTTGTTATTATCATTATTATCTAAAAACACCTTTCAACCTGGTTTCTTTACAAAAAGAAAATTTTCTCAACTGTACAGATATTTCAGGTTGATCAGAGCAAATTCAATTCCATTTGAAGTTAAACAATTCATTCTATTAATCTACTGCTGACTGCTATGAGGAGATGCCTATCTAATTAGCTCTCCCAACAATTCGTATAACAATTCATGTAAAGAAAATTATATAGAATGTATATTTATGTTTTATTCTAGTCAGTGGATATTGATGTGATTTGTGTTAGGCAGCTCATCGATCTCAGCATTACTGTTTTGCTTTTTTCAATATTTTACATACTTGGAATTTTACTTTCTGACACTGTGTTAATTATTTTTTGTCATGTTTGACTTTAACTCTACAGATATGATTTCATTTATTTTGTTTAACTTACTTTGATAGCCATTTTGATTTATTTTCTGTTACAAACAGCTTGTAGGTTCAAATGGACTCAGCCTACTTCTAATTTCATCATTTCCTGAATTCCACGCAGATCACAATGGGTTATACTTTTCTGTTTCTTTGAGCATCCTATATTTTTGATTAATAACTCAATATTTTAAATGATACATTTTTTACTTTTTCTGGTTCTTATACCCTCTGATATTTGTTGCTGTTATTTATATTTATTTTTACACTTGCTTAAATATTTTTGGTATAAATCTATGAAATATTTTCTTATCTTTGTATTAAATATTAGCTTCTTAGAGGTTGCCCCATTTTTCATTGGTTGAAAATCATCCACTGACAGCATAGAAATTATTTTTAATGATCTTGATATGGTGAGGATTCCAATCTATACTCAGGTAAGAAAAGACATTTCTGACCATTTTCAAGTATTCTCTGACGTCTGCTTTTTATATGGATATTTTCACATTTCCTAGGTGAATACATACCTATATGTGGTTTCAGGAAAATTTGTGGGTGTGTTCTCACTGGAGTCCTCTCTCTAGTCTGTTTTACATCTGCATATTCCCAGCCAGCAATAGACTTGTCATAACCATAACCACAAATTCAATCTAATGCAAACATCAGAGCTTCTCACTCACCTATCTCCAATATCATCACTTCTAATGACAGTGCACTTCTTAAAACTAGGTGGTCCACTTTGACCACGAAAGAGAAAATACTGATCTTCAGAGACTGAAACACTCTGGCAAAAATTCTGCATCCACCAGGTTTATATTAGGCTCAATCATAATGCTATAAAATTCAAAATATTTTTTTAAAGGAACTGAATCAATTTTTTTCAAGTCCAAATGTTTTTATGTTTTTGGTCAATTTACAAAGTGCTAAAAGTGGTTTACAAAGTGTTTTCTTTGTCAAATTTGTTCAACTTTTTAGTTGCTTTCTAAAAATAGTATTAAAGAATCTTCTCAGTGCCCATAGTCAAACAGTCCCCAACTACCTGTTAGCATTTTGTTTGGGGGTGAATTAAATCTCGGCATGAGTTTAGGGAGAATTAAAATTTTAACTATATTTTATTTTCAAACAGGAACAAAGACTTCTTCTTTATATACTTAGGTATTACTTAATCATCCTCTGCAAGTTTTGCAGAAAAAATGATATTGAATTTGTTGACTTTTTTCTATATTTCTCTGATGCAGTCATTAAAGGATTTAATTTTTATTTTGGTTCTTCAAAACTATTTACGATTATGTTTCTTTTAGATTCTTGTGAGTAGGAAACTTACTCTTCTTTAAGTACTTGTGTCTGGCTTTAGTAGTGCTATTTTATAAAATAAGTTGGAAGTAGTTCCTTTTTCCTCTATTTTCTTAAAGTTCAAATATGATAAGTTGTCTTTCTTAACTAAAGTCAAGGCTAATAAATATTATCTCTTTTAAAATAAGGCATTGTTGTTAACAAAACTATTAATAGTTGGTTTTCAAACATAAAACATTCCAGAGCTTCCATTTCAGAATATACTTAAAAACCCTGATAATGCTTCCATTTAAAAATATTTCATCTGGTATTAATATAACACCATATGGTACTTATGCTATGAATGATGTATTTTCCCCACAATTTTACTTGTAGATTATCCAGCACTTTATATTTTAATAATGTATTTTATAGACAATATGTACCTGGGTATTTTTTACCCTTTATCAATTAATCTGAAGTTATTTATTGAGTGTAGTCCCTTATAATTAATATAGTTATAAAGTTGGTGCAAATATATTATTTGAGTCTTACTTATTCCTTTTATTCATATATTTTGCCATTTTTCAATTATTCTGATCTCTAGAGAATGCCAATTGCATATTTCTAGTGGTTTTTCAACTGTATTCTTATTGTTTTAGTGGTGTTTTAATCTTTATACTATCACTGTATCATTGTCATCCTGTTGCTCATTGATTTGCTCGAGCGGGTGCCAGTAACGTCTCCACTCATCCCTGTTGCATTGTTAGTGTAGCCCAATGGTGTCTGCTCACTCCAGGAACATGAAGAGCATCAAATCATTCGTTTAGGGTCTTGACGAAGATGTAGTTCGGCCCTGAGATTTTATCAGCTTCTCCTTACTTGTCCTTCCCAAAACTGCCATACTGGAGGCTCTTTCAGGGTGAGGGGAATGAGCCTCATTATTGTCACTGTTTTGGGCATATCAAATATGCCACGGGCAGCTTGGCAGGCAGGCGGGATACCCTTGGTAGCTTGCCAGGACCTCCAAGGGGAATGCATGTTGTAATGATGCACCTGTTGGTTCAATCTTCGCTGGTTGGCACCATTGCCACCCCCCACCACGAGAGGCAGTGAACTGTCTTTACACTATATACCAAAAAATTTTCAAAACTTTGTTTTGACTACTATTATATAACTTTACACAAAATACAGAATACCATCAACTATGTACCCCTTTCTTTTATGCAGTGTGAGTTTGGGTTTTTACTGCTAATGTTTAGTAATGCAGAGGCCTTTGAAATCAGCAGTGCTGGGTGCTACCAGGGCAGCATTACAATGCTCACAGGCTCGATGAGGGAGTCATGCAGTGCCAAGGACATAATTTGGGGTCTATTCACACAAACTACATATATATATATATGCTCTAGCACTTTGAACTATCTCCCTGCCCCGCCCCACTGAAACCTTAGAGATGAAAATTGAATATTGAAATAGTTATTCTGTAAACTGAAAAAGAATCTCAAATTAATGGTAACTTTTGCTATTTATTTACACACATACATATTTGTACAAAGTACTCTAAGTACTATATGCATAGCCATATCTATATCTACATCAATACTTAAGTCTATTTATAGCTTGCATAGCTGTGAACAAACATTACAAAGATAGATTGCTATTTTTTAGGAGAATATTTGTTCTATCAGTCCCCTTGTATTTTAGTGTTTAAGTAAATTATATTTTATAAATAAATGTAAATATTTATCTTTAAGAAATATATATGTATAAATAACTTTTAGGATTTTGATTAAAAAAAACAAATGAAGTCACCAAAAATAGTCACTGTTTTTGTAACATATTTGTTCAGAACTATGAAATCCAGAATATAATTAATGTAATAATGAAATAAGTGTCTTTTCAGAATCTGTACTCATCTAAAGTATAATTTACTTGACAGAATTTTTTAAGTGTTTAAATGTATTGAAGAACTCTGAACAATTTCTACCACTGCCATCTAAGGAGAAATATTTAATTTTAACCAATTAGTAAATGAGACTGCAATCTGAGACCATTAGAATAGAAACTCAACATTCCTAATGAAAGTGAAATAAAAAGTAGAGAAGAAGAATGTGACTATTAAGGATAAAGTACCATAACTTATAGATAGGATATGGGAAGGAGATAGGCTATAGGAAAAAAAGGAGATAGGAAATAAATTGATATAATTAGAAAATTGCTGGGTGACAGTGAAAAATAGTTTAGAGATCAGAGCTCGTACGAGGGATAAGGCATATGCTATCCATGCAGTCCACTCCAGTTCAACCCCTAGAATCTCATGGTCCTCAAGCATTCATGGATGCAGCCTAGTGAGCCTGAGTCCTAGTGAGCCTGGTGTCACCCAGAAGGTTGCTGAGCACTGTTGTGGTAGCACAGATAAACCCCGGCACTGCAAGCCTGGAACGCCACTATAGCCTCAGGTGGCTGCAGGTTGCAGGTAGGGTCCTGGACTTTCAAACCAACTCTTAGGAGACCCCTCCAAAGCAATAAATGCAAATAATTAAAAAGACATTAATTTCTATGTTTTCAATCTATGAAAGGAAATAAAAAGCAACTGTGAGCCAAGCAGTAGAAAGAGGAAAGGAAATAGTTTAAATACACAATCCACAACGAATCTATAACAGGATTTGGTTCAAACACATACTTAAATGTTTTTCAATTTTTTAAAAAATTTTTTGGCTTCATTTCTCACTTGGTAGTGCTCAGGGGCACTTTGAAAGGTTCTCAAAATGCTCATTAGAGCTGAACTGAATTCATATGTAAATATGAAATATGATAGTTTAGATTGTCTATTTTTCCATACGATAACATGATGTTTCTTAGTTATTCAGATTCCTTTTATGTCCTTCAGTCAACATAGTTTTTACAGATAAACATTTTCAGTTTATTTATTCTTCTCTTAGAGGAATTTTGATCACACTGTGAATAGAATACCATCTTCAATTTTCACTTGTGAAGTTCATTGTTAGACAGTAAAAATGGTTACTTTGATGCTTATCTTGTGATTTATTTCTATTGTGAAGTTCTCTTAAAATTGCATACCAAAAGCACGAATATTAATTTTTATTGTTTTAAAAATTTTAAGGTTTCAAAATTTTTTATATATAAAAATAAGGAATAAGACCAGGGATATAGTTTAGCTGTAGAGTACCTGCCTTAAACGTGTGGGTTCCTGCATTCAGTCCGGGCACTGTTAAAAATAAACAGCCCAGTCAGTGTCTCATCCCAGTCCGCCCCCTCCCAGTCCCAGACTACTGGCCTGGCCAGCTGCATACCATTCCCCAGCACCACAGCGCTTTTCTCTTCTGGCCCAGGTGTGTGACCTTTCCTGACCTGACTTTAGTGGGTCCCAGCCAGCGACTCAGACCCAGCTACAGCGCTGCAGGGACGTGGCCTATTTTCAGGGGCGTGGCCTCTGATGAAGTGGGCGTGGCCTCTTTTGGAGCCAACTGTAGTTATTTTCCTCAAACCCAGCAATCTGTTGTTACATCTCAATATTCATTACCTATGTCCGTGAGTAACATCCTAGCTATCCAAAAACCAGTAGGCCAATAGGCCACTAGTCTATCCAATTTCACCAAAATACTAATGAATACAAGCAGCTGTACAAGCCCAATGTAAAAGAGCACATTTTTCAAAAGCATCACTTGAGACCTCACATACGGATTAGAGGAACATCTGAGAAAAAGGACATGTTCTAGAAGGGGAAGATAAAAATGTGACCACCATTGACCAAGCCCTTCCAGAATCCTTTTTCGCAACAAGAGAGGATAGGAATAGTGAACTTGAAGGTCACTCCTCCATACTACCACAACAATATAAAGAAACAGCAAAAATCCCCACCACAAGGAGAGGATGATAAAGGAGTCCAGAAGCCTCAGTAGGCGTTTCCCACAAACTTGAGCTCTCCAATGAAGAATTCAGAGATGAAATGCTGAAGATGTTCAATGAACTCAATATAAAGATGGAACAGATATCCATTAAATTAAAGGAGGACCTGAAAGACACAATGGAATAGACAGCCAAGAAAATACAGTAAGAAATGAGAGTAGAAATAAAAAAGCTACAAAAAATGAAAAATGTCATGAATAAAGGACTCGATATGTAAAATAAAAATCTCAGTGGGTGCCCTCAACTACAGAACGGCTACAGCAGAATGCAGAATCAGTGAGATTGAAGATGAGCTGCAGGAAGCCTACAGGCAACAATAAACAACGGGAAGAGACCTCAAAATAGCTCTAGGGCAAATCAGAGTCCTAAGGGATGATTTCAAGAGGAAGAACATTATAATCATCGGAGTACCAGAACCCCAATGAAAAAGCTAGAAAAGCCAGTCAAGGAACTCATTGCTGGAAAGTTCCCAGAGCTGGAGAATTCAAGCATCCAGATTCAAGAAGGGTGCCAGCTAAAAGAGACCCTTACAAAAAAACTCCAAGACATATCATAGTCAGAATGACGGATACTGTGGGCTAGAGACACAATACTGCAAGCAGCAAGGTCAAAGAAGGAAATCACATAAAAAAGGCGCACCCTTTAGATTCACAGCCGACCTATCAGAGGAAACCCTCCAAGCCCAGAGGCAATGATGGGATATAGTGAAAAAACTCAATGAAATGAAAGCTTCATCAAGAATACTTTATCCGGCTAAACTTTCACTCAAACTCGAAGGAACGATACTCTATTTTGAGGATAAACAACAGCTCAGGAACTTCATAGACTCAAAACCAAACCTAAAAGAAGGACTAAAGGAGCTATTGTAAGACAAGAAAAACCCCTACAAGCACAACAAACCCTTACAGAAAGATGGCACAAAACCCCATAACAATAATCTCTCTCAATGTCAATGGTCTAAATTCACCAATTAAGAGACACAGAGTGGCAAAATGGATTCAGAGACTGAACCCAACATTATGTTGCCTACAAGAAATACATCTGAACAGCCAGAACAAACACAGATCAAAGTCAAAGGATGAAAAACAATTCTGGAAGCAAACAACTTCCTCAAAAAAGATGGGGTGGCCTTACTAGTATCAGGCAACATAGATTTCAGGTTAAAAAAGATTAGAAGGGACAGTGAAGGTCATTTTTTATTAATCAAGGGATATGTACAACAGGAAGAAATCACACTTCTAAACGTGTATGCACCCAATGAGGGACCAGCTAAATACCTACAATATCTGCTAACAGACCTTAAGAGAGACAGTGAGAACAACACAATAGTAGTTGGAGACTTCAACACCACCCTGTCTCCTATGGATAGATCAAGAAGATTAAAATTTAACAAGAAAATACTGGCTTTGAAGGAAGAAATAGATGAGAGAGTGCTAATAGATCTATACAGGTCTTTATATCACCCCCAAAAAGAGAATACACATTCTTTTCCAGTGCCCATGGAATATTTTCCAGAATTAACCATGTACTAGGCCACACAACATACCTTAACAGAATCAGGAAGATAGACATTGTATAAGCTATCTTTTTCAGACCATGATGCACCGAAGATTGAAGTTAATCATGTACATACGCAGAAAACCAAATCAAACACCTGGAAATTAAACAACTCAATGTTAAACAATGAGTGGGTCAGGAAGGAAATCAAGGAAGAAATCAAAAGGTACATGGAAATAAATGAGTATGAAGACATGAGCTACCAGAACCTGTGGGACACAGCTAAAGCCTTGTTAAGGGGAAAATTTATAGCCCTGCAAGCATTTCTCAGGAAGGAAGAAAGGGCCAACATAAATAACTTGACTTCACAGCTCAAGATTTTAGAAAAGGACCAACAAAAGGAGCCCAAACCAGGCAGAAGGAAAGAGATAATAAAACTTAGAGCAGAAATCAACAACATGAAAACCCAAAAGACAGTCCAAAAGATTAATGAAACCAAGAGCTGGTTCTTCGATAAAATAAACAAGATTGATAAATCGCTAGCAAGACTCACAAAGAAAGAGAGAGAGGACCCGAATAAACTGAATCAGAAATGAAAAGGAGAATATCACAACAGAAACCAAACAAATTCAAAAGGCCATCAGAGACAGCTTTGAAAATCTGTGTGCCACCAAATAAGAGAACCTAGAAGAAATGAATAAATTCCTGGATTCGTATAATCTCTCAAGGCTGAATCAAGAATACCTGGAATACCTGAATAGTTCTATTAATAGCAAGGAAATTGAAACTGTAATCAAAAGTTTTCCAAAAAACAAAAGCCGAGGTCCAGATGGATTCACTAGAGAATTCTTCCAAACATTTAAAGAGGACCAACTGCCAGTTCTTCTCAAGCTTTTCCAGAAAATTGAAGAAACAGAAACCTTCAAAACAGTTTCTATGAGGCTCATATCTCCCTAATACCATAAGCAAACAAAGACACCACAAAAAAAAAAACTACAGGCCAATATCCCTGATGAACATGACTGCAAAGATTCTCAACAAAATACTAGCAAATAGAATTCAACAACTTATCAAAAAGATCATACACCATGACCAAGTGGGACTCATCCCATGACGCAAGGATTGTTCAACATTTGGAAATCAATCAACATAATCAGTCATATCAACAAAAGAAAGGATAAGAGCCATATGATCATATCAATAGATGCAGAGAAAGCATTTGACAAATCTAGCACCCATTTATGATAAAAATCTTGCCAGAATGGGTATAGAAGGGACTTTTCTCAATATAGTCAAAACCATCTACTACACGCCTACAGCAAGCATCATCCTCAATGGGGAAAAACTAAGAACCTTCCCTCTAAGTTCAGGGATGGAACAAGGATGCCCATTCTCTCCACTTCTGTTCAATATAGCAATATTGAAAGTATTGCTTGTAATACTTTCAATATTGAAAGTATTATTGAAAGCAATATTGAAAGTATTACTTCCAAAAAATGGAAGTACTTGCAATAGCGGTTAGGCAAGAAAAAGATATTAAGGGCATTCAGGTAGGAAAGGAAGAATTCAAGCTCTCATTATTTGCAGATGATATGATACTATACTTAGAGAACGCTAAAACCTCTACCAAGAAACTCCTAAAAACAATAGATCTGTATAGTAAAGTTGCAGGCTATAAAAATCAATACCCAAAATTCCATGGCTTTCCTATACACAAATAATGAGAGAGAAGAAAGTGACATGAAAAACGCAATCCCATTCACAATCGTGCCTCAGAAATTCAAGTACCTCAGAATCAGCTTAACTAAGGAGGTAAAGGACTTGTACAAAGAAACCTACAAAAACGCTACCTCAAGAAATTAAAGAGAACACAAGGAAATGGGAAGATATTGCCTGCTCATGAATTGGAAGAATTAGCATTGTTTGAATGGCAGTACTCCCTAAAGCATTGTACACATTCAATGCAATCACTATAAGGATACCATGACATTCTTCAAAGAAATGGAGGAAAAACTGCAATTCATATGGAACAATAAGCCCCTACGACTAGCTAAAGCTACTCTTGGGGAAAAGGAATATGGGAGGAATCACCCTCCCCAACCTCAATCTCTACTATAAAGCAGTAATAATGAAAACAGCATAGTACTAGAACAAAGGCTGAGCCACAGACCAATGGAGCAGGGTTGAATATCCTGACACACTCCCTCAAATATATGATCATATAATATTTGATAATAGAGCAAGAAATGTGGTTTAGAGCAAGGAAAGCCTGTTCAACAAATGGTGCTGGCAAAACTGGACAGCTACTGTTACTGTCATCCTGTTGCTCATCAATTTGTTCAAGTGGGCACCAGTAACGTCTCTCATTAAGAGACTTATTGTTACTTTTTTTTTGCATATCCAATATACATGAGTAGCTAGCCAGGCTCTGCCGTGTGGGCAAGATACTCTTGGTAGCTTGCTGGGCTCTCAGAGAGGGGCGGAGGAATCAAACACCAGTTGGCTGTGTGAAAGGCGAACGCTCAACAGCTGTGCTGTCGGAGCGATAGAAACATGCAAAATAAAAAATGGGCTTAGATCTCTACTTAACACCATGTACAAAAGTCAGGTAAAAGGAGATTAAAGATCTCAACATCAGACCAGAATCCATAAGGTACATGGAAGACAAGGTTGACAAAACCCTCCACGACATTGATGCTAAAGGTATTTTAAAAGATGACACACCACTGGCCAAGCCAATGAAAACAGAGATAAACAAATGGGACTATGTTAAACTAAGAAGCTTCTGCACCTCAAAAGAAACAGTGACCAAAACATAAAGACAGTCTACAAAATGGGAAAGAATATTCACCCAATACACACCTAATAAGGGGTTGATATCAAGAATATACAAAGCACTGGTTGAGCTCTACGAGAAGAAAACATTCAACCCCATCAGAAAATGGGGGTGGAAGTGAACAGAAATTTTCTCAAAGAAGAAATTCGAATGGGTAAAAGACATATGAGAAAATGCTCTACATCACTAATCATCAGGGAGATGCATATTAAAACAACAATGAAATGTCATTTCATACCACAGAGACTGGCCCACATCTAAAAGAACAAAAGCAACCAGTGTTGGCGCGGATGTTGGGAGAAAGAGACTCTCCTTCACTGCTGGTGGGAATGCTAACTCACTCAGCCGTTTTGGAAAACAATATGGACGATTCTCAAAAAATTAGAAAGTGAGCTCCAATTTGACCCAGCAATACCACTCCTGGGAATATATCCTGGAGAGGCAAAAAGGTACAGTAGAAATGACATCTGCATTTGTATGTTCATTGCAGCACTGTTTACAATAGCCAAAATCTGGAAAAAACCGGAGTGCCCAAAACCAGATGACTGGTTAAAGAAACTTTGGTACATCTACACAATGGAATACTATGCAGCTGTTAGAAAAGGTGAAGTCATGAAATTTGCATATAGGTGGATCAACATGGAAAGTATCATGTTAAGTGAAATGAGTCAGAAAGAGAGAGACAGACATAGTAAGATCGCACTCTCTGTGGAATATAAAGTAACAGAGTGGGAGACTACCACCCAAGAGTAGTAGAGATAAGGACCAAGAGGTTTTCCCCAGTTTGGAAACTGGCCTCACACGCTGTGGGGAAAGGCAGCTGATAGAGAGAAGGGAACACTAAGTAGAGGATGTTGGGAGGACCCATTTGGGTTGAAAGATGCATGCTGAAAGTAGAGCAGAGACCAAACATTAAGGCCACTCAATACCTCTATTGGAAAGTACAACACCCAAAAGGAGAGAGAACAAAAGGGAATGCCCTGCCACAGAGGCAGGGTGGGGTGGTTGGGAATGGGGTGGGGGTGGTGGGAGGGATACTGGGAACATTGGTGGAGGAGAATGGGCACTGGTGGAGGGATGGGTAAAAGATCAATATAGGACTGAAATGCAAACATGAAAGTTCATAAGTTTGTAACTGTACCTCACAGTGATTCACTAATAAAAAATTAAAAACATAAACAAATGAGTAAAAAATAGTGGTATTTTCTAAAGATTTTCTCTATATCAGAAAAAATTAACATAACTATTAATTTCTTTAAAATACATCACTTTAAATTGAGATTTTGGGTAATCACCGGGAGCTAGCGAAAGCCCCGGTGGCTCTCTCCCTCGCCACCTGGGTTTTGTGAATTCAGGCCACTCCCCCTCCTGGGGCAGCCCAGGCCATTAAGGATGAATCGAGGACCACACTGGTTGGTGATCAGTTGCCTTATATTCCATTCTTCCTTCGTGCCTGTTCCAGTGTCACTAAGCTCCCCATTCCAGTCTCACACAGAACCCTCATTCCCATCTCCTCCTGTCTCTCCCACTAATCTCTGCACTCCATCTCACAGCCGCGTCTCTCATCTCCGCACACCTGCTCCTGCATTCTTCCCCTACAACCTTCTCTTGCTAGTCTCTCCGTGCTCCAGTGCTCCATCTTGCTGCCCTGGTCTCTCTCTCTCTCTCTCTCCAACTCCCTCACATTAGGAGTAGATACCACACCCTGTTCCAAAGCAAAATCAACATATCAAAAGCCCTTGTTTGTTGGATATCATTGGTTCGTCCTTTCTTCCTTGCCACAGAGTTTGGGCTTATCTGGTAATAATCTCTAAACTATTCTAGACTACATTGGTATGTCCTGCTCCCCTTGCCACTAGGAGCTTACTTATATCAGTTACACCCATCAAAGTGCTCCCAAGTCACTTCCATTCCTTTGTTTATCTGTAACCACTTCTACTAGTTTATCTGCTCTTTCTCTAATCAAACTCTGTTAATTTGTAAGGTCAGACCTTGCTAGGACAGTGAACTTGTATTGTAAGTTAATATTGTCTTTTTCCTCTCATGTCTTTTGAATAGTTTACTTTAAAACAATATCCTTTCTGTATGGACAAAGAAAGACATTTGTTCATATGCTTTGGTAACATGGGATTTAATTGACCTCAAATATTATTCACTCCTGGGCATCTGCTTTCTTGACTTAAGCCTCATCTGTCCTTACTTCCTAGCACCCCCAAAAGCAGGGTCCCGACGAGGGACGGGACGGACCCAGGGCAAGTGGTGAGTTATGTGCTACCCTGGCATCGAGATGGGCCTGGCCAAAGCGCCTAATGCTTAACTATATGTTAAGAGATTGGTCATGGACATGTCATGTCATGATCCAAAAGCAACAAGGAGACTAGGACCCTGCTAGGGATAGGAAAGACTAATCTGGCCTGAGCACTGTAGCCTGAGATCGAGATACCCCAGGAGAGCAATTCTATAAGCTTAATGCATCTCTTGCTATGTCCATACAAAATGATTTATAATATGAGTACTTATATGTTAGTTGGACAAAGAGAGGAGAAACACACCCATGGGATTCCACTCTTGGGCAGATGTCCTGCTGAAAGAGATTCTGTCCTAGTGAAAGCATCCCCAAAGGGATAGAACTTTACCCCTTATTGATTGTAACCACACCTATGCATAAGCCCAGGCACCGCATGTGGGGGAGGGGGGATTTAAGGTGGCTGTATGAGGGGGTTGGGGAGGAAGCAGTGAGAGAGACAGGAGTGGATAGAGAGGAGATTGGAATAAACTGCGATTGAGACCAACCAGCTTGGCTCCGTTCCTTTCTTCGCCTGCCTCGTCATCGCCATCAACCTCCCCGGGGTGGGAGAAGCAGCTGGAGACTACCGAACGCGGGTGGCGGGAGAGACAGCGCCATTGCCCTGTGCCCTGTGCCTGGCTCGGTGTGGTGAGGTGCTCTTCGCCCCTTTCTTTTTCTTTTTGTGTTTTTACATACTTGTTCTGCTCAAGGGCAAAATACCATGTAGGGGTGTTTCTGATCTCCTTGGTCCAATGACTTAATTAACATCTTAATTAACATCTTAATTCTACTTCATAATATTAGTTATTTCGTATGAACACAGTAAGAGATACATTAAGCTTGTAGGGTGGCTCTCTTGGGGACATCTCACCACAGACTCAGACTACAGTGTTTAGGCCGGATTAATCATTCCTAACCCTAGCAGGTTCTGCATCTAGTTATTACTTTTTGCATCATGACACAATTTTTCCATGGCCATGCTCTTACCTTATAGTTAAGTATTATGGCATTTTGGTCTGGCTAATTTTGATGCCATGATAGCTCACTGCTTGCCCTGGGCCCAACCAGTCCCTCCTCGGGACCCTACTTTTGGGGTGATAGGAAGTAAGGACAACTGAGAACAGTTGTCCAGGAGGAAAATATCATTCAGAGTCAATGAACTCCCAAGTTACAAAAGCATAGCATTAACTGTCTTCCTCTGTCCATACAAAAAGGACATTGAGGACATTGCTCTGAATTTATTATGCAAAGGACTTAAGGAGAAGAGAAAAACAATATTTACAAGGCAACAGAGCACAAAGAAAGAGGTTACAAATAAACACAGAGGAATGAGAGCACTGTAATGGGAGTAACCCAATAAACCTAAACTCCCTGCAGCAAGGCTAAAAGGACAAACCAATGTTATTCTAAGAGATATCACTACTTTATATCACTGGTTATGTTCTAAAGTTATAACTTCATGTCTCTTCATGGCATATATTGCTGAATAACAGTCACTAACTCTCAAAGTACCAATATCACTCCATAGCCCAATCAACCTTCTCCTGAGTCCCACCTTCCCTACTTCTCAGCTGGTTACATCAGCATTACAGTCTGAGTCCACAGGTTTGTTTTTACATGGTTTTGTCTGTTCCAGAATGAATTACAACTATCTTAGAAAAGATGGACTTGAGTTCAATATTCAAAACCAAAAAGAAAAATTAAACATCAAGTCAGGCACATGGCATAACAATAGAGCTCCTGCCTCAGATATATGAGGGCCTGGGTTCAATCCCCAGAATAATCTCCTCTCCTCCTCTCTCCCTCCCCCCCATTCCCCACGAAGAAAAGGAAAGGAAAGATAAATTAGCATTAGAAGGACTCTTAGGTGTGATTTGGCTTACCAAAAATGAACATGCTGCATATCTATCCACTCATATTATATTGGAACAGCACTGTAGCACTGTCGTCCAGTTGTCCATTGATTTTCTCGAGCAGGCACCAGTAACGTCTCCATTGTGAGACTTGCTGTTACTATTTTTGACATATCAAATACGCCAGCGGTAGCTTGCCAGGCTCTGCCATGCGGGCGGGATACTCTCAGTAGCTTGCTGGGCTCTCAGAGAGGGATGAAGGAATCGAACTCGGGTCAGCCGCATGCAAGGCAAACGCCCTACCCACTATGTTATCACTCAGGTGAAATTAAATATATCAGCAAATTAAATATTCAGAATCAGATCCTTAGGATGAGAAATATACAAGGTCATTAGAGGGAATTCAGTAGCTAAGGTATTTGGCTTGTATGCAACCAACCCCCATTGGATCCCCAACACTCTAAATGGTAACCTGAGCATGATCATGAGTGATTATAGAGCACAGAGTCAAGAGTAAGCACGCAGTAGCATGTGTGATCCCAAGCAAACAATTACCAAAAAAAAAAACAAAAACCTGGTAGGGCATTTGCCTTGCACACAGCCAACCCAGGTTTGATTCCTTTCTCCCTCTTGGAGAGCCCAGCAAGCTGCTGAGCGTATCCCGCACGACAGAGCCTGGCAAGCTACCCGTGGCATATTTGATATGCCAAAACCAGTAACAAGTCTCACAATGGAGACATTACTGGTGCCCACTCAAGCAAATCTATGAACAACGGGACAACAGCGCTATACAGTGCTATAAAACAATGTAGAATTAAAAAAATCAACAGTTACAATTTGTTTTATGAATAATGAGCAAAAATATTATATTATGTATCACTGTCACTGTCACTATTATCCTGTTGCTCATCGATTTGTTCGAGCAGGCACCAGTAACGTCTCTCATTGAGAGACTTATTGTTGCTGTTTTTGGCATATCCGATACACACGGGTAGCTTGCCAGGCTCTATCGAGCGGGCTCGATACTCTCTGTAGCTTGCCGGGCTCTCTGAGGGACAGAGGAATCGAACTCGGGTCAGCCACGTGAAAGGCAAACGCCCAAACCCGCTGTGCTATTGCTCCAGCCATATATTATGTATAAAATAATTAAAATAAATGAAGCATATAGAATACTGCAATAAAAAGAAGTTTCCTTGCAGAGGATTTAAATCTCTAGATGCAAAATCAAAGGGTACCAGAAGCTTCCCTAGGTAATACTCTGTATGCTGCAAGTTATAAAAAAAAGAAAATCTTAGTTATATACTGAAAATGTAAATATATAAAAATTTACATGGTAAAACTTTTAATAGGCATAAAGAAAAATTGTTTTCTAGTTGCGAAGGATATATATAATTGTATGTATAATTCTCTTTTAATACAACTACTTTAATAGGGGAGAATTAAGAAATAACAGTTACTATAGGTAAGACATTGAAGAAAAAAAAACCTGAGGAGCTGGCGCGATAGCACAGTGGGCAGGATGTTTGCCTTGCACGAGGCTGACCCAGGTTTGATTCCCAGCATCCCATATTGTCCCCAGAGCACCACCAGGAGTAATTCCTGAGTGCAGAGGCAGGAGTAACCCTTGTGTACCACTAGCCTTTTCCTCGTTGTTGTCAATTTATTCTCAATGCCATTTAAGTATCCTTTGTTTTTCTTGATTTTAGATTCACAATTACACCACATAAGGTGGCACTACTGATGGTTATTCCATTTTATGAAAATTATGTCTTAAGAATGATTACTGATATTATTTATAATTTTACATTTAGTGTTAACATCTAATGAAACACACTGTACCTTTACTGTTGAATCTTCTAGACCAGCCATGAATAAACATGAGGACTGTTTAGTATTACTGATGCCCTTATTTAGGGTTGTAAATTTGGAGCTGCTGATTTAATGGTAAAGAGAAAATACTGATGTTCCTTTCTGTTTTGGGGGAAGTATACAATTTTAGGTTAACCTTCATTGTTTAGAGATATAATATTGTCAGGATGTATGACTCATTCCTATTGCTAAACAAATAACCCTTCATTAAATCTAAAGTGAGTAGTACCATACAATCAAGGGCAGCACAGTGTTTATTTACTTGACTCTTTTGTCACTGCTTAATAGCACATTTGTGGCTAGTTTTATTGTTCAAACCATCTTCATGAGACATTTTAAATAGAAAATTGATTTTAATATAGTAATCTGAGTTATCTAGTCATTAGATCTTTAAAATTTTGCACAAAGAACACTATTTTAGCAGAATTAAATAGAGAAAATTGTGGCAAAACATGCAACAATAATTTATTTTGCAAAACAAAAAGCGTATAGCTATTCTCTAATTACTAGCCTTTGAAGCATTTACAGCTAAATTAAAATCATCATTAGCTCTTAAATGTGTTTGTTTCAATTGGTTCCTGTCTTAGGAAGTTTTAGGCAGAAGTAATTTTGTTATTTTGTTATTAATGATTTAATGTTCAATAAAAATATTGTTGTTATTTTACAAGTATCAGTTCTAGAAATTATCAGTTTAAAATTTGATGTAAGAAATCACAAAGATGACCTTTAATATATTTACTATCAAAAGGATCATATTCAACAAAAAAGTTATCCTCAAAACTAGTTAAGTGGGAAAAAAGTTGAAGAAAACTTTAGTACCTTAACCCTTATAGTCCAATAAGAGTAACATGAAAAACATGAAAGTTTCATATTTTGTACATTAAAGTTCATATTTTATCACTGTTTATTTGGACCAGTTACTTTAGCTGACTTATACATTAGATTTTGGATCTATAAAACATTGGGGTACTAAAAATTATCCTTTAGGAAATATTTAAGAGTTTAATAAAATATTTTTGAGTTAAGGAAGTAACATGGTATTTTGTACTTTCTTTTAAGAGTTAATCCTTCCACTTTATTTCTTCATGATCTAATGTGTCTAAGATATTTAAAAAAATATTTCCAACATCTTTCTAAATGAAAGGATTTAGTATATACATATTATCACATTTGAAGCTTGGAGAGAGAAATAGTATATGTGAGCTTCTCATAAAGAGAAATAATTATGTGAGCTTCTTTAAACTGATAGTGAAGGAAAAGTGTATTAAATAGGTCATTTAAATTTTATATTATTAGAAAGATAACTCTTTTCAAATATTTTAATATTTTTGAGGGCACTTGAAAATGTGCCTATATCTGATTCATTTGTACTCAAATCTAGTGAGCAAACTTAATTGCCCCATGTTTTATGTCAAGGAAATTGAGACAAAAAAGAATTAAAGAAAATGGAATTAGAAATTGTCAGAGGCTTCATTCATATATCTGATTCCAACACCATTATGACCATAATCTTTTACAAAACTAGTATCTGTGACCCCAAAACTGCACTTCTGTGTTTATCTTGATTAATATTTAAAATATTTTCACTCTAACACATTATTTATTCTAAAAATTTGTCATGAAAAACTAAATTTAAGTCATTGCTATTATATAAGAAAAAAGGTGGATTTTTGTATATGTTAATAAGATGAAATTTTAGCCCTACAATATTCTTTCTCCTGGAATCATGAAACATCTCTGAAAGTTGCAATGTGATTGATGATAATCTAGGGACAATCATACCGATTTCCCAGTGTTTGATTCAAAGAAAAAGATGAAAATGAAAGTTTTGTTTTATTGTGCATTAGACCTACTTATTGGTGAAAGAATTACATGCTCAGAATACAACCAGAAAGGAATTATGAGGAGAAATAAGGCTAAATAATTCATCATAAAAGATGATTTAGTAGTTACATTAAATGTAGAGATCAGAATATTAAAGTTTCCTGCAAATTCCATAGAACCAGCATTTATATGCACCTGGCCATAGTAAATGTAACAGCAGGTGGAAACCATATTATAGTCTTAATGGCATTCATTCTGATCTGAAATCACTGTATTTTGGATGAGAAATATTGGAGAGCAGCTCTGCATCATAAGCTCTATATTATCTTATAGTAAGCTCTTTTTTAGTATTAAAGAGTCTTTGATGTAGAAGAACACAAGCATTTAAGCTGTTGTTAGGATTCTAGTCAGTTGCTCAGAGTAGTGTTAACAGTGATTGTGTACATTGTAATTGGTCAGTTTAACAGTTTCATGGACTGTGTATTCCTATATTATTTAAACTGGTATCACTTGTATCACTTGTCATCCCATTGATCCTCGATTTGCTTGATTGGGCACCAGTAACGTCTCTATTCATCCCTGTCACGTGCTAGTGTAGCCCAATGGTATATGCTCATTCCAGGAACATGAAGAGCCTCAAACCGTTCATTCAGGGTTTTGACAAAGAAGTCTGACCATCTCATAGGTGGGTGGCCATGCGGTCTTTTGACATCCCATAGAATTCAGTCAGTAACAGCTCTAGTCTAGCGGTCCTCACTATTATGTGTCTGCATTATGTGTCCCACCAATCTGATTTTTGACACCTTGGCAAATGAGACAGCGTCTTTGATTCTTGACCATCGATGGAGGTCCGAACTCCAGATTCCTTCTCTCACTTGAGTGAAATGTGATATTCCAAGCAGAGCTCTTTCGATTCCTCTTTGGGATACCTGAAAAGTGTTCTTATCCTTTTTGCATAGGACCCAGGTCTCTGAGGCGTATGTTAGTGCATGAAGAATGGTGGAGTCAAAAAGATGTGCCCAGAGCCGGAGGTTCTTCATCCTCTTAACCACTTCTTGGATGCTCTTGAAGGCATTCCATGCTGCTCTCTTCCTCCTGTGCAGTTCTGGCGCCAAGTTCTTCCTTATGTTGAGTTCTCGACCCAGGTATACATAGCTGCTGCATTCAGAGATGTTCGTTCAATTGAGAGCAAATGGAACGTCAGGGACTAGTTAATTTTTCATGTATGATGTTTTGGTGACATTCAGCTGCAGTCTGACCTTTCCACACTCGAGGTCGAAGTCGGCTAGTATTTGTGCCTCTTGGCTAATATTTGGTGTTATTAGAACAATGTCATCAGTGAAGAGGAGGTGGTGTAGTTGCTGACCGTCTATCTTCGCTCCCATTCCTTCCCATTCCAGTCATCGCATGACGTGGCACTGAAGAGTTTCAGTGAAATGGTATCACCCTACCGAACCCTTCTCTTTACATCAATGATCACTTCCTTGTAGAATGGTGAGATTCTGGTGGTGAATCCATAATACAGGTTGCAGAGGATCTTGATGTACTGAGTTTGAACACCCTATTAGGCTAGGGCTTCGATGACTGCTTCAGTCTGAACAGAATCAAAGGCCCTCTTTAAATTGATGAATGTTAGACAGAGTGGCATCTTGAACTTTCAAGAAACTTCAATGTGTTTGGTCACTGTGTGGATATGGTCGATTGTGCTGAATCCTTTTCGGATCCCTCTTTCTCCAATAGTTGTCCTTTGTCTAGTGTTCTGCCTATTCTATTCAGGATGACTCGAGTGAACAGCTTGTAGATGACAGGCAACAGGCAGTTCGGGTGATAGTTGTGGATGTCTCCTTTCTTGTACAACAGAATGGTCCTGCTGGTTTTTCACTGGGATAGGACCTTGAAGTCAGACAGGTAGCGTGTGAAGAGCCGAGCCAGTGTATTGACGAGTATTGGCGGCAGATTCTTCAGGTGTACGTTATAATTGGTCAGTTTAACAGTTTCATGGAATGTGTGGACTGTGTATTCCTATAGTATTTAAACTTGTATAAATAGTCACAATTGAGAAATTTCAGTTATTAAATGTTGGATCTACAAAAGCAAGTTTAATTAAAAAATAGATTTTTATAAAGACAGCAGACTTTCAATAACAATGTCATTTTTCTCCTCGTGGAATGTTGAGGCTCAAAGAAAAATTCTATCACCCTCTTGGTTCTTTTTATCTTAGATGAACAAATTAATAGTAATAGTATTAATAGGAGGAAAAGCCAATGATACACATATGAAGAATTTTACATGGTTGTTCATATCAAAGTAAAATAGAACCAAATCAGGGGTTTTTATTCTATGCTAAGGGATCTGAGGCATAAAAGTGAAAGGAGATGTTTCATAGGAGGAGAGGATAATTTCATTTTTCCTGGGAAAGCTAAACAATGAGCTTCTAAGAGATAATGATGCCCTAATTTTCCAAATGATAGAAAGAGAGCAGACTACTTTCCTTAAGGAAAGGGTAAAATATAAAGGAAAAAATGAGTTGCCTTTGAGTTTCTAAGGTTCTTACTGATCATCACTCAAGATAATATATATAGTCTATAATATATATACACATATATATTATTATTATTATTATTATTATTTGGCCAGAGCTATAATAGAGTGGCAGGGCATTTGCCTTGCACACTGCCAACCCAGGTTTGATTCCTCAGCCCCTCTCGGATAGCCCAGCAAGCTACCGAGAGTGTCCCTCCCCCACAGCAGAACCTGGCAAGCTACCTGTGGTGTATTCAACATGCCAAAAACAGTAGCAAACAAGTCTCACAGTGGAGACTTTACTGGTACCCACTCGAGCAAATCGATGAGCAACGGGATGACAGTGACAGTGAGAGTGATTATTATAATTATTGCTCCTAGGCCCACAAGATTTTGTTTTGTTTTGGGAGACCACATCCAATGATATCTGAGCTTACTCCTGGCTCAGTGTTTAGGGGAAGGGAAGTGCTAGGAATGGAAGCAGGGTTGGGTTGCATATAAGACAAGAGCCTTACCTTCTAGACTATCTCTCTAGCCCAAGACTTTGGCCTCAGTTCTACAAATCAAGATGAAACATATGGAAATTGATATGGAAAACTGGGAAAAGCACAGCTAACATTTGGCAAGACCAATCTAATAATGATGATGATAATGATGATGATAATGATAATAATAATAATGATTAATAATGTATAGATATGTACCTCTAAGACCTGAATATTGCTGAGGAAATTCATAATTTACTTTGTAATTTTAAGCATTAGCCAAATTACAGTTTATCATCACTAGGAATCCAAACATTATTCCAATCATTTTGCATGAATTCATTATATATTTACCATCCATTTTCATAATGAAGCACAAAATTTGATAAATTAGTAGAAAGGAAGCAAATCAAAATAAATAATAGATCATTTCACGGCAGTGTATGATACAAGCAAAAGTGAACACATATCTAAAGCCTTGGATAAGCTGAGTTTCTCTGTAGTAGATACAAAGGAAATAATAGGTAGTCTTTTTTTTCATTCAAATCCTGCCCAAAGCATTTTATACAGGTTAAAAACAAGTCACATTAGAAAATATTTGATTTACATTGTATAACAATACCCAAGTTGCACTGTAAAATTGTATTTTGTAGAAGAAATAATGTTATTGATTGATATCAACAAATCCTCATTGATATCCATGTATTTTAGTTGTTGGATTTAAAAAGTAAACTAAATATGCTAAGGGCGGCTAGAGCCCCGGCTGCCAAAGACCTCTGGAATCCAGTCACAGCCATGCACAAGGCCACTCTCCACACCTTCCGAAGAGCCTCAAACATGAAGGAACTGGCAAAAGAACCCAGGTGTGTGGGAGCTGGGGCTGAGATCTCCAAGCCTGCTCGGATAGGGACTGGGCCTCTACCACCCAGATCCCCCATTTTGCAGTAGCTAGGTGGTCACACCCAGAAACTGCCCCAGGCACCATGTATTCCCAATGGCCAACATCCAGAAACTATAAAACCAAGCTTCCAGAAGCAACATCTTATATCCTAGTTCTCCCTCTCAGAGAACCTGGCAAGCTACTGAGAGTTTCCTGCCTGCATGGAAGACCCTGGCAAGCTCCCTGTGCTGTATTCATATGTCAAAACCAGTAACAATGATGGGTCTCATTCCCCTGACCCTGAAAGAGCCTCCAATACAGCACTATTGGGAAGGACGCGTAAAGCAAGGCTTCTAAATTTCTAAAATCTCAGGGCTAGGACGAATGGAGACGTTACTGAGACTGCTCAAGAAAATTGATGATCAAGGGGATGATGATGATGATGATGATGATGATATATGCTAGGTTAGTTGATCTATCTTTTCTGACTGTGACCACTTTTGAACTTATTTCCCCCCTCTTCTGTCTTCCTATCTCATGCCATTGGCCTTCCTTTATGCAATTTTTAACTGTGACCTAATAGAATATTTTTAGGAGACACAGATAACTATGTAGAAGAATGTTTTCAATAATGCCCTTGCAAAAGTATTTTTTTAATTTTTAATTTTAGACTTAATTTATTTGTCAATGAATAAAGACATCTGCCCTTATTGCTATACTGAATTAATCTAAAGCCATTTTAATCTATGGCAAATGCTATATTGTTTGTCAAAAGATACAGTTTGTCACAGAGCTCGGTCTCCCATTCTCCTCTAAATAGCTAGGTAATATTTGATCAATAAAATTAGGATTGCATTATTCCGAAATATTTGGATGATTATTTTGCGTCAAGGACAAAACTCCACTATTTTATCAATGAAAATGCATTTAAAATGGATATTTCAGTGTATATTTTCATTTGGTAACTTTTCTGTGTACTAGAGAGTAGTCATCATAAAGATCTTAATTCTTATAAGCCATGAGCAAAGGACTTTTTCAGTTCTTTGAGTCTTCTGCTTTTTCCATCGGTGAGAGAGTTTTCAATAAATAAGTTTTTTTTACCATCTCCATTAAATTGACTCTTCTATTACATACACAGCAAGTGAGTCATCAGTATATAAAAGATTCTATTATATCAGTATATAAAAGACTCTCTTCCATTCCACAGTTGTTTTCCTAAGGATATTACCACTTCCTTGTAATGTTTCTTTTCTATTAGCAGACTGTTTAGTGCTGCTTCCCTAATTGAACAATAGTGATTACCTTCTCTAACTCTTACGTTGGTGGTGTCCTGACATGACCTTCTTTAACGCTTCTTTTCTTTCAAATTTGAATGACAAATTATGAATAGATTATTCTTGCTGCCCATATTATGCTACTCTTTAAACCTGTGGGGTTTCATTTGATACATCTGGTATGAATTCTATGGTTATTCTCTTACATATGAGTTTTTTCTTTGTTCTTAACTATTTTTAGGATTCTATCTCAATCAATTTTTACCATTTTAATTAATTTGATTACTTGTTCTTCTCTTTGGATTTATTTTGTTTGAAACTTTTTGAGCTTCTTGAATCTGGTTATGTTTGGATTAGAAGACTGCAGATTAGAAGACTTCTGGACTTTCATTTATTTAACACATAATTCTTTTCCTTTTTTCAGATTAGAAGACTTCAGATTAGAAGACTTCTGGACTTTCATTTATTCAACAATAAATAAATGTTGAATTTTTCCCCCTCAATTTCCAAGGCCCCAGTGAAAATATTATTCCTTTTATTGGAATCCCATAGATCTCCTATTTTCTCTGTGCTCTTTTTGTTTTTGAGGGTTTTGTTTATCTTGCCTTCAAGCTCACCCATTACTCAGATTCTGTCTCCTGCTGCACAACCCCTCTATTGAGTTTAGTTTACTTACTATGTCCTTCAGTTCTGTTTTCTCATAATGACTCTTCTCTTTCTTCGAACTCTCATTTGTTGCTTTTCTCCATTAAATGATCATCCTTACCATTGTCCCTTTTAAGTTTTCATCAAAGAATTTACAGAGCTCTTGGACTTTTGTCTTTAGCCTTCAATGCAAGTGAATTCTTCCACTTCCATTGTATCTTAAATACAGGTGGAACTAGGATAGGGGTGAAGGAATAGCCTTATAGGACAGTGCGGACTAGCGGTGAAGATCTGGTTTTGAGCAGGCCGAGATGGCATTCTGAGGTTCATATTTATTATTCCATCAGTGACTATGGTTCTGATTTTCTGTCATTCACCATGACTACTGTGATTTTTGTGGTCATATACTTAGTGCATTCGCTACTTCAGTGAAGATGGACAGAAAATACTATGTTTAGAGTTCACAGTTTTAGATGCCAGAATATAATATATATTCATATTCCACAGACTTGAGCAGTATATGGGGATTCACAATCAAGAGCTCTTAATAGCATCTGTAGTACTAAACAAACCTGGCATCTACTAAAGTATTTTCATTTGGTAACTTCCGAAAATACCTGTGGTGCTGGGTTTAATCTGACTTGGGAAGCATCCTGTGGTCCAGTCCCAAATTTGAACAGGTCTGAACTCTAGTTTAACAGTCAATAGAAGGTGTGCATTTTAAAATCTATAGTAACCCTATTTGATTAGGGTAGTTCATCACTCTGCAATCACTCAGGAGTGAATTGGAAGGAGGATGTTTTGCTTTGTTTCATTTTGTTTTGCCTTGGGTAAGCAAGTGTTTCTCAGCTCTGAGCTGCTCTGTTCTCTGCTTGGAATGGAAGAATTTGTCTCAAGCTTCTTCAAATTCAGAAAGATTTAGAGTTTATGGCTCCCTGCCAGTTTATAGGGAATATGCCTATTATACGTGGCAGACCTCAATATCTTGCCTGGGTTAATTATGCCTCTGATCAAGTTTTGTAAAAGTAAAGATTCAAAGATGGTGTATCAGTGTTGACACATGCCTTCCTTTCCCAGGGCAAAGGTTCATAGCTTAGTTGTCTCTGTCCTGCCCTGCACACACCAAACCCACCTCTAGCCCAGTTTACTGCAGTGTTGGATACACTAGATTTGGTGATTAGGTTCTTCATTGAAATTTCTCAGTGGGGACCCAACCAGAATTCTGTATTAATTGTTTGGGGTTTTTTTTTGTTTTGTTTTGTTTTGTTTTTGCTTTTTGGGTCACACCCGGCGATGCACAGGAGTAACTCCTGGCTCTGCACTCAGAAATTACCCCTGGCGGTGATCAGGGGACCATATGGGATCCTGGGAATCAAACCGGGTCAGCCGCGTGCAAGGCAAATAAATGCCCTACCTGCTGTGCTATCACCCCAGCCCCTGTATTTAATTGTTTTTGATGAAGATTTTGCTGTAAAGTCTCAAGAAGGCTCATTAGTTGCTTCTCTTTCTACCATTTTGGCCTCTTCTCTTTTTATTTCCTAAATAATCCATTTCTTCCTTCCAATTACAATATAAAACAATAACAACCACGAGAATATTCTTTACCATTAAAAGAATAACAATGAAAATAAGGCAATTATTAGCAATTATTCTAAATAGTCATTCTTTAAGTAAAGAATTAATTGAAATGTGATGTAATATTGTGATGTTTTATTTTATAGACATAAGATCTGTGGTATATTCTTTTTTTTTTTGCTTTATTTTGTTTTGTTTTATTTTGGAGCCTCATCAGATGATGCTCTGAGCTTACTCCTGGAGGACTTGGGTAACTACATGGGGCCTGGGGATTGTACCTACCTTGGTTAAATGCAAAGGAAGCCCCCTACCCACTTTACTATCACCCAGACTGATTAAATCACTTATTCTTTTTTAAAATTGCTATTTAATAATGCATTTTAGTTTATGTAATATGGTTATAGCATGGTTAGAGTTCTATGGTATTGATGTACAAAGTATGGTATTGACATACAAGGTTACTGTATAACACCATCATTGAAGTGCCAAGAATCCACTACCACTATTTTGTGTCCCCTTTCATCTGATTACGTTTACTTGACTCTTCTTTTTGCTGTTGATCAGTTTTGCAATCCAAGGCAAAGGGTTTCTCATTGTTTGATACTTCTTTTATGTTATTTAATATACAAATTAATTTATTATATTATTTAATAATACTTATTTTATTAATGCATTTTTTACTTTACTTTTTTCTTTTTTATTACTTTGTTTTATTTTATTACTTTAAATCAGCCCAACTATTGATGATTGCGTGAAGATGTGCAATTTGTGAAAAATAGAATATTACCAATAGGAAAGGATGAAATCTTGCCTTTTGCTCCAATATAGATGGAACTAGGGTGGGGTGGAGGATGATTAGTACTAAGTGAACTAGGTCAGAAAGAAAAAAATAGCATATGCTTTACACATAAATATAGGATATTGAGAAACAGGAATATAATAGAACCAGTGCAAACAAGTATAGAGGTTTAACTGAGATTGTCAGAGAAGAAAGGAGGAAAAGAATTGAGTAGGGAAGGGGTGTGGTGGTAGAGGGATGCTGGTACTATGGTGGTGTGTACATTAAAAGACATGCATCGTCAGAGATGTGTAACTGTATTCCTACAACATGAACTGTCTTGTAAACCAGTATTACTCAATAAAAATAGTAAATAGTAAAAGAAATAATATTATGAAATGAATCACCATAAACAGTACTTTATTTTAATTTTAATTAACTCCTAGATCTGAGTGACTTTATTTCTTTTAGTTTTGATTTATATTTTTCAACTTCATAAGGAACGTCATCCTCCACACAAAAATCTAATATAAAAAGTTTTTAAAACTGTTATGGAACAAAAGTAGTCATGTGGACAACATACATAAGCTAGTGATACATATATTCAGAAACAAATACTTCAAATCACATAGAAATATTTAAATTTTAGAACTGCAATGCACTCTGTAATTAAAGTGCATTTTTGAGTTAATTAGAAAACTTAGTCATAGTCAAATGACTATAGGGTTTTTTTTTTGGTTTTTGCTTTTTCCCTAATTAGTATAAGATTCAAGATTTGGTGAGTAATTTTTAAAATTAGAATTCTTTTAGCTAATGAATTTCCCTTCTATTTTTAGTTTCAAATTATTGTGACAAAATATTGTTGATTTTTAAATACTATATTGAATAAATTGAGATATGCCTCATTTACCTGTAAGTTTTTCTAGCGTAAAAAATGATTCAGGGCTGTTGTAAAGATAATAATAACCTGGCTTTATACATGTTATTTCATTTTATTAAAAAAATTCCTCAGATTGGAACTATCACTATCTACTTTATTTTAAAGATGATATATGTGTGAATCAGAGTTTAATAGAATTCTGTTTTTATCTAAGCAAACTGTAGAATGGGATTTAAACTGTTGAATGGGATTTAAACCAAAGTACATGCAAATACAACACATTCCAATGAAAAGCATTATGCCTTTCCTTTTTTCTTAATTTTTTGCCACTCATTTTTTTTATATTTTTAAATATTAATACAGGATGAAATGGAGAAATAGCACAGCGGGTAGGGCATTTGCCTTGCACATGGTTGACATGGGTTCAATTCCTCTGTCCCTCTTGGAGAGCCCAGCAAGCTACTGAGAGTATCCCGCTCGCACTGCAGAGCCTGGCAAGCTCCCTGTGGCATATTCAATACCCCAAAAACAGTAACAACAAGTCTCACAATGAAGACATTACTAGTGCCCGCTTGAGCAAATCAATAAACAATGGGATTACAGTACGACAGTGTGATTAATGTAGGATATATTACACTTGCCTTTTATTATAAGCTCTAAATTCACAGAAAATAAATTTTGTTTTGAACATATATATCTATGTATATGACATATATCTATACATACAAATATATATGTATATATTATTTGTGGTGAATATTTTGGTTTTGTTTTTCTCTTTTGTAAAGAAAATTTTGTCAACAAAATTATCTGAGTGGAACCAAATCAGGCATCAGGAGGACTTTCTCACCCACAGCTGATCTGTCTTTATAGCCACAATCCTCCGTTAGTTCCTTAGATATCTTTCCTGGAAGACAATAAATTTACATGCCATATTCCTTGCTCTTTCTCTACTTAATCCAGTACATTGCTATTGCTTATATATTTTTCCTGTCATCCTCCTATTTAAGATTATATAGAGGCACACTATTAACTATGTTAGCAAATAAGTAACAGTCACAAACCCCATGTTACTACACTTTGTATCTTATTTAGATAATTTTCGCCTATATATTTTCCTATCACCATAAACCTTCCAACTTCATATGGCTTCAACTGGTTTTATTGTTGTTCTACTTGTGATATTGACTAAGTACTCTCTGCGAACAAAATATCTTTCAGGCAATATGGTATTCTTAACTATGATGTTTCTCTTGTGTTTTGGCTTTACATTTCAAAATTTCATTAATAAAAATAATATTATATATTTTCCTTAATTCTCATAACTTTTGATTCACAATAGTGCCCTGAGAATATTCATATACTTCTTGGCTCTTACAAAGCACATGGAAACAGAATTAAAGGTTTGAAAGAGTGAATAAACCCACAATGGCAATAAAATAGGACAGAGAGCCAACAGTGGATGAAAGTTATTAATACAATTCTGGAAGACAAAAAGCAGACATGTGTATCATGATGGATGAAGCAAAGCAGAAACAACCACGAGTCACAATAAGCAGAGAATCAATTTCCATGGCAATATCCAGGGCAATTTTACTGGGGACTCTGTGAAGAACTTTCAGATGGAATCAGTGGATACTCACAAAAACTTCAACCCAGCTAAGCAAGAACACGGTGTCATTGTTTGACAATATCCATGTTGTACCAGTCCAACCTGTGAACCCATAAATGTCATACGACTGTGAACTGAAGTTTATATCATTAGAACAGAACTGGAGGACTATTCTTTAAAAGAAATAAACTTATTTTTACTGTATCTTTAGAATATCAAACATGTCATGTCCGAGTAAAGGCCTTCTTATTCTAATTTGATGTACCCTATCTGACATCATGCACTAAAGTTAAATATTCAGTTGACATTCATTGATGTGTCAGAGTCAAAGACTTTGAAGCGATAAAATAAAAACTTTTTATTTAAGAAAAAGCACTTATAGAATAAGAACACATTATTTGAAATACAAATTATGATATTATAAGCTATGATGGAATGGTGGTGATTAGAGATGTGAATGAAATGTTCTCCCAGATTTTAAACACGAAAATTCAGACTGAAATATAAAAGTAATTCAAATGCTATGGGAAGTTGAGTGAGAATGGAATTGAGATAGGTACCTAGGAAACAAAAAATTAGATTAAAAGACTTAATTACAATTAAAAACAAAATTCATACTAAGGACTTTTCTGAAATTTCAGATTTCCATGGTTAAAGAGAAGATTCTGAGGGTTTTCTGTAGGGAAGAACTAAGGAAGTTCTGGGGCAATAAAGTTCTCATCTGCTGCACTTAAGAGAAGAAGGTGATAGAGAAATAATTCCACTACAAAGAGAAGCCCGGCAAGCTACCAAGAGTACCCTGCCCACATGGCAGAGCCTGGCAAGCTACCTGTGGCGTATTCCATATGCCAAAAACAGTAACAATAAGTCTCACAATCAGACATTACTGGTGCCCACTTGAGCAAATTGATGAGCAACAAGATGACAGTGACAGATAAAGAGAAGCTTCCAGGGGGCCAGAGTGGTAGTACAGTGGGTAGGACACATACCCTGCACATAGTCAGTCTGGCATCACATATGGTCCCGGAGTATCTAGGAGTAACTTCTAAACTCAACTTATTGTGTATTCAAAATAATGCAAGACAAAATAACAAAAAAGAATTTTCCTCCACGTAACTCTCACCTGAGATCCTTGGGTTTTTTTCTTTATGTAGTCGTTTGTAGAAATATATATGTACTGTTGATGCTTTTTGAATATCCAAAATATATGAACATAAGCAAGTCCCTTCAACTAGAGCAGATCTTTTTTCTCTTTTGCTCATAATACAACTTAGATTTTGAATAAATCTTTTCTGTATTTCTAATTTCCTTCCATTCTGACATGTTTGAAATTCAGTGGTTCACCTTAGTAATAATAAACTCTTTAATCATAGTTTTATACCATAAAATGAACACATTTAACATGCATGAGTCAATTTTTTTACCATAAGTAATTGTAGATGAGTAAAATAATATCCATAATCTAGGTTGGGAAATTTTTGCTACCTGAAAATAAACCCCTTCATACAATTGCATTCAGTCAACCCTCAATCCCAACTCCAAGCAAGCACTTCAAATAGATTTACTTAATTTGGATTTTCTGATGATAGGAATCATATGTGAATTTTTGTGATTAGCCTCTTTCCATAAGCATATTTTTTCAATATTTGTTCTTATTAGTACAGCATTCTTTTCATTAAATATATATTATATGAAATGTATATTTTAATTAATTCATTTAACAATAAACATTTAAATTATCTTCACTTTTGGCTGTAACAGAAAATGCTGATATAAATGTTCAAAAATAATTTTTGTATGGTTGTGTTTTACTTTAATTTGAAATATATCTAGAATTGGAATTGTTCTAAGGAAAATATTTTTTTTTAGTAATCATTAGTTTTCCAAAGGAGTTGCAGCATTTTCTATCCCAACTATAAGACTAGCATATAAATGTTTCTATTACTTCACATCCCTTGTTAACAATAGTATTTACCTGATTTTAAATTCTAGTCATCCTGCTGAGTATCAAGTGATATCTCATTATGATTTTGATTTACATTTCCCTGATGATTAATGATTTGAATATATTTTTATGCATTTTTCAGTTGAAGATTTTTTACAGAAATACTTAGTTTTGTCTTTTATCCATTTGAATTATGTTATCTTTTCATTATTGAATGTTAGGAAATTCATTGGAATTATATTTCCAGCTTTATACTTCAATGACTATTATCTAGTCTACACTGATGCTCAAAATTGAGAGTTATTATTTTTTAAATGCTATATTCCTATATACTTTAGTTTCAGTTATCAGTGTGTTTGTGATGCAAAGTTGTATCTTAGTTAAGTTTTTATGAAGTTCTGTCAATGTTTATTTTATTTAAGGCAAATTTTTACCCTTGAAGCTATATTTTTCTTTGTGAAGAAATGTTCAGTTCTCCTTTTCCTAAAATTACATTTTGATAAATTCTATTTGTTGAGTGCATAACATAATACATAAGTTAAATGAATGCCAATCTATTTGTTATTCATCGGAATGAGAAGTATCCAGATATTTGGATATCTAGATATTTGGATACTCACTGATATTGTTCTTAACTTGAAAACTTATGTAAGTTACATAGATTGTTATGTTACGTATCAGATTAATTTAAGCAATAAATTATCAAATAGTTTTCTTGTAGAATTCACCATGCTTTTCTTACACATTTTAGTGCCACTATTTTTCACCACAGCACTGATGGTGAACTTTATTTTTGTGGTCACTTTCAAACATATCTACAGAAATGTGCACTTGATCACTTTAACAACCCATGGTTTGTATCTGCATAGCAGCTAAACAATTTATATTTCTGAATGAGAGAATGAATAATTATATTATATCATGAATCTTTGAATTTATTCTAAAGCAGTGAACATTGTTATGTTCAATCTACTCACCGTAAGCATCTTCTGACTAAGTCTGAAACAGTACACTGCCTTGATTTCAAGTCTTCATAGACGTTTGGTGAGTGAAACTTTTCTGGGGAGAGAGACCAAGAGAGTAAGGCTAGTAAAACCAAGATAAATAGTTGAAATATCTGTGGGTGAGGGGTTAAGACAAACATGCACAAACAATTGCTTTAAATAATAAAAATATATTCACCTGGAAAATATTATAGTCCATAAAGGTGGAAGTAAAATAAACATAATTTGTTAAGAATTTAGCTTAATAAAATACTATCTTAGGGAGTATAACTGAACAGTCTTGAAATGGCATATTAAAAATGGATTTTGAGTTCTATAAACTTGGACTTAATTTAGTCAAGATTGGCCAACCCTTCATGAGATAATGAAGAGTAATAGCTGATGAAGGGTGAGAATAAATAATTTTCCAGGCTTTTATCAAAATGCAAATTCTGTTCTGAGTTCATGCATACCATAAAACATTAGGTGCTTAATTTGATAATTATCACAGAACTGAATTTTGTTCCTTTGTAAAGACATTTAAAAAATTCTTTTAAAAGAAATCTTAGAATTAATAACCTTATCTATGGCTTTAGGATATCATGGGCAGGTAGATCGGGAAGGGTTTTGTCATTTTTGTTCTGTACAAACAAAATTGAGTTATAAGTGTTTTAAAGTTTTCTGCAAAGTATAATTCTCATGATGTTCATCACATAAATAAATTGATTTTTATAAAATGCATTATATATATACATCAGCACCAACACATAAAAATATATTTTGGTCCACATTTAGTCTTGCATTAATAACTTCAAATTTTTATACTCTTTAAAAATTGTTATGCAAACTTCACCAAAACATCATCTATAAAATTTGAAATTTTTCCTTATTTTTATGATGATTAAAATTTTAATATAGATTACCAATATAGATTAACAATAATGGGTGTCATTCCATTGACCCTGAAAGAGTCTCCAATCTTTGGGAAAGAAGAGTAAGGAGAAGCTGCTAAAATCTCAGGGCTGGGATGAATGGAGACGCTACCATCGCCCGAGCAAGCAAATCGATGAACAATGAGATGACAGTGATACAGTGATATAGATTACCACCTTACTAACAACATGTTAAAGACATGCAATTTTGTCTTTGAATTTTAGTCTACTATAAGTAGACTTTGATCATTTGGTCAGTGGTAAATCTTTGAAGAAGACTAGATTCAGTGTCTTTGATGGTTCTGACTACAATTTTTTCCATGACCTTGTGTTTTCAGGTATGATATTGAGGTCTTTAAAACATTCTGATCTGACTTTTGTGCCTGAGCATTAAAGGGAGAGAGATATCTGAGTTCATTTTTTTTTCATGTAGCTGTCCAGATTTCCTAGTACTAATGTTGAAGACATTTTCCTTGTTCCACTTCATATATCTTGTTCCTTTATCAAATATTAAATAATCATATAAATTTAAGTGTCTGTGTCATGATATTCAGCCCTATGCAAAAAGTTCAACTCTATTTTTTCTATACTATAGTTATGCGTTGTCCATGAATGCATAATGAACATGGATTCTAAATTACCTACATCTCACAGATTAAGTGGAAAAGTAGTATTGAAACAAATTAAAACACTGGTCTTGGACAGAGTTTTTATTCTAGACACATTCCATTGTCCTATTCATTCAAGATCACGATCACGAAATCCCGTTAATCATCAATTTCTCGAGCGGACTCAGTAAACTCTCCATTTGTCCTTTCCCTAAAATCTTAGAAGTCTCTCTTGATTCGCCCTCCCAATGATGTCCCACTGGAGGCTCTTTCAGGGTCAGGGGAATGGGATCCAGCCTGTTACTGGATTTAGCATATGGATACACCATGGGAAGCTTGCAAAGCTGTCCCATGTGGGCAGGAAACTTTCATATGCTTGCCAGTTTCCATTCATTAGTTCCCATTATATGCCTATTTTATATAGGGTGCATGGCAATCCATGATGACTCCTTTATTTTTACATTTTAAAGATCACTATGGAGCAGTGAGGCATGTGATAAACCTAACTCAATCTAAGTCCTGATTAATATATACTTAGATTCTGTTTTGCATTGTTCTAGTATCCTAATTTTTTCCCTGCCATATCATCATTCATAATATTTAACTTACTTAAGATATCAAGTGTTTCTGGAAACAAAAAATGTTACCACTGTGTAGACTGATTGGGTGTTTTTTTTTAAAGAATTTGTGACTACATCTTTTATCATCAGGGAAATTAAATCATCAGACAATGAAATGCCTCCTCTTTTCAATGGGAATAGCACACATCAAAAAGAACAAAAACAAGTATTAATAAGGGGAAAGGAACCCTCTTTCACTACTGGTGGGAATGTTGACTAGTTCACATATTTTGGAAAACAACATCAACACTCTTCAATAAAATAGGAATTAAGTTTTCATAGGATTCCTCAATTCCACCTCTGAGTATCAACTTACTCCAGTGGTTCCAAAAGATATTCAGAAAAGATATTTCCACTTCTATGCTCATTGAAGCTCTATTCATGATAACTAAAATCTGGCTGTTGTCCAAGAATGCATGATGACATAAACAAATTATGGCATATATAAAAACAAAGTCATGCTACTGGGCTATAAGAAAAGATAAAAGTCAAACAATTTGCCATACCATGGATGCAATATGCTGAGAAAATTTAGGCAGAAGGAGAAGGACAGATACAGAATGATCTCTTGTATGTGGGATATAAGGATGCTCAGTAATGAAGAAGTAAATGTTTCACTGCTCTAAGAAAAAAAAAAAGACCAAAGACAACAGAATCTGAGAACCAGCCTACAGTACTGAGTTTACTAGTAGTAAACAGACAGTAGGTGAGAGGGGGGTCAGGGGAATTGTAGGGGCAGACACTGAAACTGTAGTGGAAGAAAGAGGACACTGATGAAGGTGTGGGGTTGGAACATTGTATGCATGTAGTCCTAACATGAATAATTTTGTTAATCATGGCAGATAAAATATTTTTTTTGGAAGCACACCCAGGGTGCTCAAGGCTTATTCCTGGCTGTGTGCACATGGATCACTCCTGGTGCACCTGAGGACTATTTGTTGTTCCAGGGATTGAACTCAAATATACCATTAAATCCTTAATAATGGGTAAGGCAAGCTTCTTCCCCACTCTAGTATTGCTCTATCCCTATAAAAAATTAAAGATTTTATTACTGTCAATCAGGGTATCACTGCATCACTGTCATCCTGTTGCTCATCGATTTTCTCGAGCGAGCACCAGTAATGTCTCCATTGTGAGAGTTGTTGTTACTGTTTTTGGCATATCAAATACACCACGGGTAGCTTCCCAGGCTCTGCTGGGCGGGCGAGATACTCTCAGGAAATCAAAAATACTTTCACATTTCTTAATGATAAGAGCTTCTTTACTACCTTACCATAAAGCTTTTAGGTCCTCTTTTACATCAATGCTTCTAATACCTTCGAATGCTCTCTATCTGTTGATTCCATGTCACTTCTTGCTTTCCGATCTCAAGTCTTTGCTACTCAAGATACAGAACCTCCTGGTCCGTGTTATATTACTATTCTTTCACAAAGATTTTGAACTTAATTTCATTAATTATTTTTGTAAATGTTTCCAGCTTCCTTGTTTAAGTGATTTTTAATCTTTTTGTAGAATGACACCTCATCACTCCCATTAAAAATAAAAAAAGTCTCGACAGCTTGTAACTATATCTCATGGTGAATCAATAAAATAAAACGAAATAAAATAAAAAGAAATCTCTTCTATCCTACACAGAAAAAAAATTATTGCAGACATAGCTTACACTTACTACTTCTAATACAGCAGGTAGGGCGTTTGCCTTGCACATGGCCAACCGGGGTTCAATTCCTCCGGTCCTGTCGGAGAGCCCGGCAAGCTACCAAGAGTATCCCGCCCGTACTGCAGATCCTGGCAAGCTACCCGTGGCTTATTCAATATGCCAAAAACAGTAACAACAAATCTCACAATGGAGACGTTTCTGGTGCCTGCTCAAGCGAATCTATGAATAATGGGATGACAGTGCTACAGTGTTACCTTCTCATAAAACTTTATTATAATATTGCACTAAAACTGACATGGAATATCCAAACCTCCTCCACATATTTTATAAATCTGGCCACGTGTTCCTAGTTCTTCTACTATCTGGCCTCTGCAATATTTGGCTTTGATCAGTCTTTTACTCTTCTCTACTGTATATTTCTTCGTTCTATTTCTTTTACTAATAATGTAGAAACACTACTTATTTTCAACTCACCATTTAAATGTGGTTTTGTGTTTTCCAGTGTTCTATTGTTATCCCTCATCTCATGCAACTGTTTATCTTCTGTCTGCTCCGTTTCCTTTACTTATATTATCGAACAGATAGTAATACCTGGAACATTATCTTTAGTACCAGCTTATCAAAATACAGATCTTATCCAAATACAAATTGTAATTCTTGGTAGGCAGTTCTTTTTAGATTACCTATGTATAAGTCAAACTCAGCAAATTAAAATGTTTTATCTCCAACCTGCCC
Source organism: Sorex araneus (assembly GCF_027595985.1). Classification (NCBI taxonomy): domain Eukaryota; kingdom Metazoa; phylum Chordata; class Mammalia; order Eulipotyphla; family Soricidae; genus Sorex; species Sorex araneus. Next base: position 86,839,278 of record NC_073303.1, on the reverse strand, counting down.
CTAATTTGTCTTCCAGATTCTGTCATCATTTCACAACAACATTTTTTTTTTAAAAAATCAAAATACTTTCACAACTCCATGTATAGGCCTTTTCATTATTGACTCTAGAGAAAGTTATTTATGATAGGGAACAAAAATTTTAGATATGTGTTTCTTTGAAATCTTCTATAATTCTTTAAATTACCAATTGCGTCAAAGGGGAAAATAAAACCTTAGGATGTCTCTCAAATTAAATGAAATAATTTAATAAATCAAATACTCTGTGATATAATTTAAGTTATATAAATAGGAAAATGTAGGATTGCCATTGACTTTATAAAATTGACAATGTAACAATCATAATTTTAATGCTCCTAGAATATATAGAAAGAACTAAAAATTAATTCTCAGAAACATAATAATCTTGGAAAAACTAGACAAAATTTTTTCTGCATTAAGAAGACATCAAAAGGATATTTTGAATAAGAAATTTTTTTTTGTGACTTTTTGGATCACACCCAGCGATGCTCAGAGGTTACTCCTGGCTCTTCACTCAGGAATTACTCCTGGCGGTGCTGTGGGACCATATGGGATGTCGGTGATTGAACCTGGGTTGGCGGTGTGCAAAGCAAATGCCCTACCCACTGTGCTATCACTCTGGCCCCAAATAAGAAAATTTCAGTATAAGAATAAAACTTCCTTCTCTCTATATATATACAAAGATATATATTAAAACTAACTATATATTTATTATTATTAGTTTTAAAACCCCATACGGCAGAGCCTGGCAAGCTCCTTGTGTGTATTGGATATGCCAAAAACAGTAACAATAATTCTCTCAATAAGAGATGTTACTGGTGCCCGCTCGAACAAATCGATGAGCAACAGGATGACAGTGACAGTGACCAGTTTTAAAACTAAATAAATATATATTAAGTTTTAAAACTATATGTATGTATATATATATATATATATATATATATATGGAGAGAGAGAAAGGAAGAGAGAGAGAGGGAGGGCGGGCGGTAAAGAAAGAAAGAGTTTTAAAAATTTTGCCTCAAGGAGGAAAACATAGGAAATATTAATAAGAAAAAATGGATTTGGAAATATATCAATATTTTATAGTATTTTAAAGCAGATAATAAAATTTAAATAAGATTGCTTATTATGAAATAGCAAACATTTGTTGATCACTTACTTTTTAGAAAATATGTATTTATTGGCTTTATTTTACTTAACCTAAATATAAAACATATGATGTTAGTTAAGTTCTATAGATGAGTTAGCTGAGGCGTAGACAGGTTAAGGGTTATGTTAGTTGCTATAAAACCAATAAGAACCACATTAGGGACATGAGCAGTCTATTTAGTGTTATGGTGCTAGACCATGCTAAACATGGTTTTAAGATCTAACCCAGAAACCATCTGCATCAGAATGATATGAACTTCTACAGGAATCAATTGTTTGAAGAAATTATCCTGGTGATCCTTAAAATGTAATGGGCTATGCTATACTTCTAGTTTTCAAGGAGATAAAGAATGACCATAGTATTCCCATTTAAGAGAAAAAGCATAGTGAAGATACTGCCTAATTCCTCTATTTGATGACAAGAAAGGAGATAATCTAACTACTTTTAATGAAAATGTACTATATGATTTTTTCACTAGAGGAAAAAAAGCTCAGTGTTTAAGAAGCAGTTATGAAAACAATAAAAATGTTAGTGACACCAGTACTAACATGTTCTTGTGAAGAAGTTGCTGATTTCTTGGTTTTTTGGTTTCTTGTTTCCAAAATGGAAATAACCTGAGGTACCATATCACAGAATTGCTAAGAAAATTATGTCAGATCTTTCACAATATGCCTAATGAAATAACGGGCACTCAAAAAATAGAGGCTTTATTTTATGTACTTATCTTTTGAAATATGAGAAAAGTTATTTCAAAGAATCTAAATTCATGGCCAGAGAGATAGAACAAGAATTAAAGCATTTAATTTACATATGTGGTCCCCTGAATACTACCAGGAGTAACACCTAAGCACCATCTGATATGGTTCCAAAACAGAAAAACAATAAAAAAGAATCTAAATTTCAAGGAGGTAGTTTCCTTGACCAAAAAAAAAAAAAAGTTCATTCTTATAATAGTCGTATATAGCGGCTCTCACATTATTAACGGAGCATAGAGAGGAATGCTTATAGTTAGATAAACAATTATTACTTAAATTTTTCCAAAAATAATATAGAGCAGGGGGGGAGAGTAAATTTTACTCCAAGTAGTGACCTCTTTGATTTCCCACTAAGGCATCTTCATGGGAGAAGTCCTTTAAAACATTTAACCTCTGATTTCATAGAAAATAGTTTCGCTGTTACAGTACCATGAAGATTAAATGTTTCTGGCAGGAGGCCATTCATACAGAGAGCAGCAGCTGTAGCAGCAGGGGAAGCAAACAGAACCCCAGATTATGCCTTCACAGAGCAGCCTGAAGAGATGAAGAGTAGATTACTAATTCCAGAGTACATGTCAGATACTGTCTAGGGATTTCCTAAATAGAGGTCAAGGTCCTGCTGTTATACAGGTAGGGGTTAATGAGCTAGCAAATTAGGATATTAATATTAATGGAGCTTCCTTAGTACCTACAGGCTAATGAAGTCCAGGTCGTTTGGGTTATATTAACATCAAACAGTGGAATTATAGGCCAAAGACATTACCAATGTAAAGAGAAAATTTTTATTGATTAAGGAATTTAAGATTTGCTATTATTACCTGAGGTGAATAACATTAAAAAAGATAAAACTACAGATAACTATGTACACCAATACCATGAATATGAATTCTGTTGTAAACACATGATATATAATATATATAAAACTATAATACATAAAACTAAACTAAAACTAAAATTAAACTATAATACATAAAAACAATTTGAAATATATAAGTAGATAAAATTAGGACTAAATATCACTAAATAATATAAAGACCACTTCAAAACACAGTGCTTCACTATCTTTGACAGTTTACTGCAACAGGAATCTTAGAGAATCTGAATAATACAACCAAATCACATGTAAAAGTATATATACATATATGCATATGTGTATACTCTTTCTTTTAACAGACTTTGGGACTTAAAAAAGTAAAACTGCTTTAGTGAGTGAGTCTCCATAAAAAAATCATAGAGGCGGGCAGGGGTGGGAGGTGGAGTGTGATGGGAGGGAACCTGGGGAACTGGTGCTGGGAAATGTACCCTGGTGGGAGGGATGGGTGTTGGAATACTGTGTGACTGAAATCCAATCATGATCAGCTTTGTAAGGGTCTATCTCATAGTGATTAAATAAAAAAAGTACAAAAAAAAAGAAATCAACTGAGAAAAAAAATTTTAATACAACTATACTATATTTCAAAAATAAATCTTTTTAGTATTACCTTTAAAAAACACTGAAAATTCCCTTATCAAACCTATGTGCCTACTTTTTAATTGAACATATCTATATAATTATGTAAACATTAACACTTAATATTCCTTTTTTTTAGTTTTCACTTATAAGAATGTTAAGAACAATGTTTAAATATTAAGCATAGGTCAATTCACTTTGAAAAAAAAACCAAACCAATAATGTAGAAAATTAAATTTGTTGATGTATTTAAAAAAAATTACAGGTCAAAGGTAAATGCAATGTATAAATAATATAATGGGACATTGACTTAAGAAATAAAATAATACAACTAATTAGTTAATTGGTTTTATATTTTGTTAAAGAATATATTATATCTACTTAATATATTAAAGACATATTGAGTTGAGTCTATTTTCTCTCTCTCTATATATATTTCTATCTTTTTCTATCAAAGTCAATAACGACAAATGGTGGGGAGCTTAGACCATACTACAGGGATTAAGTTTCATGTCTTGCTTAGAGTTGATCATGTTGGATCTTCAACACTGCATATGGTTCATTGAACACTGAGTCAGGAGTAAGTCAATCTCTGTCAGGTATATCCCCAAAAGCAAAATTAATAAACAATTTTTATCATTAAATAATTTGAAAATGTAGAGATGTAAAATTAAGAGATGAAAATATGATGTGATATATATAGCAAATTGGAAGACAAAATATGATAGAAGTTTGTTTTTTTTTTAAAAAAAAGCAAGCAAGAATTGGGATTTGGAAAAGGAAACAAAAGCAGAGTGGATTATTTTTTTGGGCCCCTAATTATTTTTTATCTATTTCAAATTTTTTTAAAATTATTTATTTTATTGAGTCACCATGTGGAAAGTTACAAAGTTTTCAGGCTTATGTCTCAGTTATACACTGCTTAAACATCCAACCCTTCACCAGTGCCCATATTCCACCACCAAAAACCCCAGTATACCTCCCACCCCCACCCCCCACCCCCACCTGTGTAACTGATAAACTTCACCCCATTTTCTCTTTACCTTGATTACATTCCATATTTCAACACAAAACTCACTATTGTTGTTGGAGTTTCCTCTGCCCAAAAAACAGCCCTACTGACAAGGAAGCATTTGATAATTAGTTTTCCATTGCTGAGAATGAAGAGATATGAAGTTTAGGATTTCTGTATTTTAGTATTTTAGTAATTAAGTCCAGGGAGATTTATGTTAGAAAATACATCATTTCCCTTCCTGAGCAGTATGGGGCAATGGCTTAGTTCACAGTCTAGATACATGGCTGCAAGCAGTTTATGGGACCAAAAGGAGTCTAGCTGGCCTCTGGATCGTAGTCAATCAGCAGCAAAGTGGCCACACCAAAATGTGGCCTCCCAGGTCGAGTCTTGGCAGACCGCGAGCCGGTATTGGCCCTGGCCCGAGACTTCCCAAGTGTCCCGCTGTTCCAAGTACATAACTCTATCTTTTTTTTTTTTCTCCTTCTTATGCCACCAAGTTCATACCTGCTTATAGTCTTTATAATATGGCGGACGCCATGCTGCTTCTCCCTGACAAGGGAAAAAAAAACGAGAGAGAAGGATATTTCCCCTCCTCTGCTGGCGTGGGGCAATGGCTTAGTTCACAGTGTCCAGAGTGGATTACTTAAAATGAGCAAAAGGTATAAATCGGCAATTCACAAATAATTGTAAATATTTGATAGATCAGATGTTCAACCTAACCAGTGACCTAAAACAAAATCAATTAGCATGTTTCTTAAATTTTTCAAATAAAATGTTGTGCAGTAGGAAGTGTGGTGTGGTTAATATAATAAGAAAACAGAAGTTTTCTTACTAAAACAGAGGTTTTCATATGCATACCTTAATGGAAGCAAAAATTGTTACATTCTTAGAGAAAATTTCATTATGAATCAGTACAGAAATGTGAGCTTTTATTTAGAAACATTTTTATAGGCTAGTAATTTCTTCTTCTTTTAAATTAAAAATTTTGTTTTTCAATTTAGTCACCATGAAATTACCAAGCTGTTTATGATGGAGTTTCAGTGATTCATGATTTAGTTTCAGGCATGTGATGTTTCAACACCAGTCCCTTCACCAGTGTCTTCTCTCTCCACCAATACACCCTCCCACCTCTGTGCCATTTGATTCCCATCCTATTTTTATGAGAGGTTTTTTTTTATATATAACATATATACACACATACATATATGTGTATATGTGTGTGTTTTTGCTATATGATTCATAATACTGTTGCTGAAGGGTATCACGCACAACACTTGACATCTTTCAGCACCACCTCATTCTCCTTCCTAGTAGTCCTGTAACTTAATTTCTAAGAATTTATTCTAAGAAAATTCTTAGAATATATATATTCTAAGAAAATTTATGGGCATAAACTGGCAATGATCAGGAATAATTTTATTAATTATAGAAACTACTTAAGATATATAGAATTTCCTAATTGGCAAAATCAAGTTTAGTTTCTGGACCAGTGTTTAACTGGAACACTTTCTAACCTCTCCACATTAATTCTATTGAGGAGCTGCCTCAGTCATCCTTACTGCATGGGAATTATGATGCCTTAGCAAAACTTTCCTTTTACCAATCTGCTGGCAACTTCCAACCATCATAATGTGAAAAACAACTGGAATATACATAATCACCATGAGGAAACTGAGTTCATTAGGCCTGGGATATTTTGGTATGCACATTTATCAAAGTTAAGTTTCTTATACAAAATGACCCATGAAAATCTTCCTGAGGAAAATCAAAGTTACATATGCCCATATTTGAAGAATTCAAAGTACATATTAGTATCCAAAGGACAGACACTTTTGATACAGTGTTTTCTGTACTTATCTGATGAAGCTTGTGTTTTTAGGTCCTAGGAAATCCTGAAAAATTTTGCATACAGAGGAAGTATTGCAGAGCCTGGATTGTATTTATTGCTCTAAAATAACTCAACTTTTCCCTATATGTCACAATATAGTAGAATGAATATGTGTTTAAAATAGGCTAAAATGGATGACCTGATATTGATTCAATTATCTATAGTGCTGAGTCTTACCAAATTCTTTACATTTTTGTGAGTTTCCCTTTATTAAACCTGTCAATTGAAATATTGTAATTTTGTGTCTTTGCAATGACTCTACTTGTACTAAAGGCATTAGTGTATGGTAACTCATTAAAAAGTATTTTGCTGAAATTGTGGTGCCAGGAAAGTTATTTTAGAATCCACAACAGATTTGACTGTTAAAGCTGAGCCCTGTGCACAAGTATGTAAGGATAGGGACTATGCCACCCATGACAAGTTTAGCATTGATTTTGTGATGCTACCCATGGCAAGTTTTTCCCAAACTTGTGTCTTGATAAAGCATGTCACTGACTACACTAAGGACCAGATTCCAATCTCCCCTTGGTTAAAAATACCAAGAATATTCAGGAGGTTCAGATGTGTACTGAGGAACATTGTTCATTTTCTCCCTGTGATTTTAATTTTGATCTGTATATAAATGCCAGATTTAATTTTTAGGTCCAGCACTCTCCTTATTATTCTTTTACTGCAACTTCCATAAAAAGATTTTTTCCATTTCCCCCACCCCCACCCAGAAGTCTATATGCACATAAAGCCACATGAGCCTGATTCTATACTTTATTTGTTTGAATATAGTACAATACGGGGAGAGGAGGTAAATTAACAAATACAAACACATGGGGAACACTAAAGCAAGATCACATAACTTTTAATGTAGCTTTTCATCTCTACTTCAATTACTGTAATGGAAATTCCTTTAGAGATGTTAGCTTAGTTTATTTAGATTATGTCATTTAAGAGTTTGAAGATAGTTCTAGTTTCACTTAAACTTAGAGCAATGTTTATAAAACTTTTAGGTCCTTAAAGAAACAGCTGATGCATTTCCAGGACAGCCAATTTGGAATTAAAGGCAGACCAAACTCCTAGCACCGTTTAAATAGATGATCCTCCCAGTAGACAGAATGACTAGCAAGAGGACAGCCTGGTTGGTACTTCTGTTTTGTTTAACTAGTATTTTATTTTTATTTTAGACCACAGAGTGTGTATAAGCAAATAATTGATTTAACCCCCTTAAATCTGTCTTAAAACAATTAACAAAGGATCGTAGCCCTAGCCTAGTAGGAAGTAAATTTATTTTTGAGAGTAAGCTAGTCCTTTGTAAGGAACAAGAACTTTTTAAGGTCCCGAGGATACCATTTAGCAAATTATTGTAGCAGTTTCCTTAGTGATACCCAAGGGCCCAGAAAGATTTAATGAGCCTTCCAAAGTGCCAAAGTTACTTTTAGGGAGTAACTTATAACTGGTGGAATTTAGCTAACCCCACTGGAAAGTTTCTTTGGATGGCTTTGTAGATCAAGGACAGACAATAAAAAGCATAGACTTTAAGTAGAAAATAATGACTTAGTGAGATGAGCTTTATTTTATCTAGTCAGATAGCATTATTAACAATACTATATGGTAGATATAAATAATGCATCTAACAAAATGCTTTTGAAGTTATTGCTTGCCTATATATATATTCTGTAAAATAGTAAGAGTTACAAAACCCCCATTTAGTAGTTGAGATATATTTTGGGATCTATGTTGTTCCTGCTGGGTGTGTAATCAGAACAAAGTAGTTTGGTTCGTGTTCTGCGTGTACAAAGTGCCTGGTTTTGAAGTCTACTTTTACCAAGAACATAAATCTTAACTTCAGATACTAAGATTGCAAATATATTGGGAAATTCTGTCTCTTTATTTTCAAATTTCAAAATAGAATTTAAGTAATTTAGAATTATTCACACTACACTGAAAAAATTGCAAGGACTCTTTTTAAAGGGTAAAAAAGGGTCGATGCTGAAATATTATACCTGTTGAGATCCAATTTAGGTCAGTGATATTATATAAAATAATTACAGTCTTTATATAATATATATAAATATGACTCTCAAGGGAAGAATGGCAAAGTAATTCCAAAAATAAGAAAAAATAAGTATTTAAGACCATTTACCCATGGCATATTCAATATGCCAAAAACAGTAACAAGTCTCACAATGGAGATGTTACTGGTGCCCACTCGAGCAAATCGATAAACAACGGGACGACAGTGCTTCAGTGCTACCCTTTTTTTTTTTTGCTTTTTGGGTCACACCCGGCAATGCACAGGGATCATTCCTGGCTCATGCACTCAGGAATTACCCCTGGCAGTGCTCAGGGGACCATATGGGATGCTGGGATTCGAACCCGGGTCGGCCGCATGCAAGGCAAACGCCCTACCGGCTGTGCTATCACTCCAGCCCCATAGTGCTACCCTTTTTAGAAAAGGCTAGCATCTAGTATTTTGAAAGAAAACCAACTTGGTATAATTTACAAATCAATTACTTTATGATTATTACCTTATCTTACTGATCAGTCATGTTGTGCGAGTGTGTGTACACTGTCACGCACATCTTTTCAGAAAAGTGGGTGGTTCTTATTTTTAAGGGTGAGAGGCACACTTGGCAGTGTTCAAGGTTTACTTCTCTAGCTCTATACTCAGGAATAACTTCTAGTGGCACTAACTATATATATAGCTGGGGAAAGAACGAGGGTTGGTCGCATGCATGACAAGCAACATAACACCTGTACTCTTTCTGGTTCATAATTTATTATTTCATAGAAGTTTGATTTAAGGACAAAGTAACCTTGGAATTACATAATGTGTACATTATAATGTAGAGGTAATTACATTTGCCTAGTGAATGCTTTGCTATTTCACAAGCCAATCTTCCCAAATCTTTTAACAAACAAAAATCTGGTGGTAAAAAATTTATAAAGTTGTTTATCCTCCATTGATTTTCTTTTAATTCCAATTTCTGGGTTTTTATTCTTCATTTGATTATATACATTCACAGGAACAAGAGATTGATTGTTTTAAATAAAGGGAACAAGTCACATTGTGGGTCAGAAGAACTCATGCCCTGCTGGGTAGAGTGTGATGACCAGAACAAACCCTTGGCAAAAATCAATCATACAGGATGGTATATAAAAACTTCTCAGGAATACCAAACAAAGTATGTTATACTTGATTTCAACATATAAATCTATTTCTCTGCTAAGACACTCACTGCTGAATGGTAGTTCAAAGCAAAGGTGACATAATCCGTCTGCCCTCTAGGCTTCTCAAAACCTGACTTTAAAGTTATTCTCAAGGATTAAAATTCTTAATTTTTGAGTCCCCTTTCTCATCTCTTGAAATTAATCTTATGGGTCCCAAATTATATTGCACATTAGAATTACCTGGGAGAGCAGTCATTCTTATTACCAGGATGGATGCCAAAGCAATTAAGGCAGAATGTCTTTAAGAGTAAACTAGGCACTAGTGTTGTTAAAAGAACTTTTTCATCATTTCATGCTGAAACTTCATACTTATTAAGAAATACTTACCCATTGTTCACTTTACCTCATGTTGTATTACAAATATTTTATTTTATCTGTTTTTGACAGATTTCAGCTACCTCAACTAACTAAAATTGTTTAGTTTTTATTTTTGTCTTTTATGTTCTGGTTTATTTCACCTACCATCTTATTTTTAAGGTTTCCCATGTAGGACATGGAAAAGCCTGTGTCAGGATTTCCTTCCTTTTTAAAGCTGAATAATATCTCATCGTATGTATTCCCTGCATTTTGTTCATTCCATCATTGATGGCCATTTGAATTATTTCTACTTCTTGGATATTGTAGTAATTGCTCCTATAAAAAAATGAGTGTACGCCTATGTCTTTGAGTCATTGCTTTTAAATTATTTGCGACACAGACCTGAGAATTCTTAGTCATATAACAATTATATGTTGAGTTGTTGTAAGAATAACTATACTGATTTTCAAAGCACAGTCCCACCAGCAGTGCTCAAGAAATTCATTTTTTCATAACCTCAACAACTTTTATTTTCTCTTTGTTTTTTAGTATCTTAATGGATATAAGCAATATAATTGATTTTTGACATTCTGTCATTTTTCTCCTCCCCATCCCTACCAGGCCACCCACTGTCACTCTAGCTTTTAATTCTTCATCTACACAATCCAGAACCTTGATACTCAAAGTGAAGTCTCTGGAACTCCAGAATAAGTTTCATGTGGGAATTTGTTAAAAATGAGTACATAAATTCACGATTCCAGAATATTTATTTTGCCTTGCTTGTGGCTGAAAATGGGTGAATCCCCAGCATCCCAAATGGTCCTTCAAGCCACCCCACCAGGAGTGATCCCTGATTGCAGAGACAGAAGTATGCCTTGACCACTGCCAGATTTTATATATATAATATATACTATATACTATATAATATGATATATGCATATATATCACACATGTGTGTATATTATAGCTGTGTCTATCAGTTTAAGACTGATTCTTCTACACCGCCACAAAAGTAAAACATGCATTGATTGCAGAACACATCAAACTACATTGCCGTTGCTGACATGCATTGCTAAAAGCTAGACTATAATGAAATTTTTAATTTTTAATGTTGCAGACCTAAAATTTATAGATTTCTATAATTCAATGTATTTCAATTAAAAAATATTCCTAGCTCCTAACTCCATTTCTGGCTCTGTTTGTTGAATGTTTATTGAATGATCAAGAAAGGCCAAGTTCTGAAGGACGTATAATATCCAGCGTGACATCAGTAATTTTCTGTGTTGGTGTAGCTTGCACTATAGTTGCTTCTTGCATCTTGCACTATCCAATATTCCTTTGTAATTGCAGGGTATGTTTTCTGTGAGAAAGAACCATTATATAAGCTTTAGCTTAGACCCTGGTTTTCTGTCATGTATATTAATTTCACGCTTATTTTCCATTAAATGAGGAAGAAAAGTCTAATTTATTTGTAATTTTAATTAGAATGTCAGATACGTGGAGGATTTATAACTACCAACTTAAATTGGTTCTCTAATATGAATTTAAGAAATTTATTCAGCATTTCCAAGATGAGTGTTTCTTGGTCCTTAATATGCAACCAGATTACCTGGGGAGCTTGTTAAAATACAAATTCTGATTTAAATTCTACAGTTATAAGTTTGGGTTGGCATGAAATTCACTTTTTCTAACAGTTTTAATTGTAGACTGGACATCACATTTTGATTAGCAAAACCTCAGACGATCACCTCACATTGCTATATTTTTAATTTTTATTGTGTGAATTCTATCATTTCATGATTAAACATAAGAAGTTATACTATGTATTCACAATGGTTGTTTAAAATTAAAGACCAATTATCGAGTTGATAACTACTTCTTTTTGTGTTATATTAGGAACCTATCAGAAGTTAAGAACAGGCTGTGAACATCAAAGATAATCATTTTGTTTGTTTGAATACAAAGAGCAATTTCAAACTCTCAAAGGTTCATTTGGAGGGGTTTACAACTTCACATCTGAAGCAGGAAGACACACCTTTAAGAAGAAAAGAACCATGTCTTGGGACACAGAGCAAGGTGCTAATTTATGATTTGCACTCTGAATTTAAATGTTAAACGTGACTATAAGATGCCTGTTGTATTAGGCATGATGCAAAAACACCTCATTGGGGAAACCTGAAACAGGAGGTAGGAAGAAATCTAGAAGTGTAGTCAGGCTCTTTATCAGTTCTTCTCGGGAAAGCCATCACGGATCATTGTATTGGACTATAGATAGTGTCCCAGGTATTGGACTGTGGAGGTGCCTTGTGACTCTGCTAGGGCTACCAGAATTGGATCTGGAAATTTGACGAGGTTTTGAGTTATGGTTCTTATTTTAAATAACAATACTATTATGATTTTAGAAATGGGGACACATGATAATTTATTTACTTGGGCAATGGAGACTCCTAAAATGATAACCTGATCTCCCTAGATCAGCAATTAAGTTCTCACTGCACATAATAATCATTGGGGACATATTTTTTTTAAAAAAATACAATGACAGGACCGCATCCTCACAAGTTCTGCTGCAGTTAGTAATGAGAAGACATGGGCATCTGTAGTGGAAGTGTCCCATGCGGCTATAAAACATGCAGCATGTATGGGAACTATACCTAGAAGTACTCCAGGAAAAAATAATATATTTCCTGTAGACACAATAGGGTGACACTTGCTTCTGCTGACCCGTAAATAACAATTTTCAGACTTACATTTATACCTTTTTCAAAAATGGTAGTTGTCAAACTTAAGTGAGCATAAGAATCACTAGACAGTTTATTTAAACAAATGATTAAGCTCAATACCAAGTGTGGCCAGTGTTCTAGGTTTTGGACCTATGGGTGCTGAAATTTTTTACTTCCAACAAGTTTCCTAGCACTGTCAACACTGCTGGTTGAAGGACTCTGAAAACTTTTCCAAAAAGAACTGGTGATCTTTTTCTTAACTTGATGCTTTTCGGTCTTAAATCTTTTGGGTCCTAAATCCAGTTATGAAATCTAAATTTACACTTTTTAGGATGACTTGGTCATCATCCTATATGCTGATTTACATGTTTCAGTTTCTTATTGTTACATTTTTTCTTTTTTTTAAATTAAAAATTTTATTTTATTCCGGCAGGGTATGGTCTTTTCTCTCTCAACTCTTTCTTTTTGAATGCAGCGAGGCAATAGCCGGTTTTTAGACTATGCAGGAAGCCCGGGAAAGCCGATGGGGCGGGACTTCCGGATCCGCCCTGAGCCGGCCGACATTTAAGCACAGAGCCATGTGGGGACGCTCCTTTCCGGCCCCGTGCGAGATCGACCCCGGAGGTAACTGAACCACTTTGGACACGAGCTGCGCCCCCAAAATGCCTCCAAACTGTGTGCTCGGAGCTTCTGGCCCAGGCGCTGCCAGCGAGTGATGCAATTACCAAAAGGATTTTCCCTGGACTTCATATAGAAATCCCAAACTGCGGCTGCGACCTAATATCTCTTGATTGTCAGCAACGTGTAAATGTTCCTTTTTGGCAGGGCTTACCGTGGGGGGAAACTCCAAACAATAGTACTAAGGTTTTTGTTGAAGGGTAAAAGATTGTAGCGATAGAATTTTAGGCAGAATTTTCCCTGGACTTTATATAGAAACCCAAAACCGCGCGGCCGCGGCAGCTTAATGTCATCTAATCATCAGCAATATGAAATTGTTCCTTTGTAATGGGTTGCACTTTAGGGGCACCATAATAGGGTTAAAGTTTGTAGCGACGTGTAATTTCTGGCTGTACTTTCCCTGGACTTTATACAGAAATTCAAAGCCGCAAGGCCGCTGCCATGGCCGTGCAACCTATTGTCATTTAATCATCACCAATATGAAATGGTTCCCTTTTAACGGGTTGGACTTTGGTGAGAAATCCTAACAAGAATAGGATTTTCTTGTGATCTTGGTGGCGCGGGACGAGGGGGGAAAAAAATATAAAAGTTATGTAACAAACAGCGGGACTTAATATCTCTACATTCTCAGCAATGGAGAGCCATCAAATGCTTCCTTGACAGTGGGACTGTCTTCTCTTTTTTGGGGGGAAACCCTAGCAACAATAGTGAGTTATGTGTTGAAACATGGACTGTAACCAAGATAAAGCGTAAACAAAGTGAAACTTATCACTTACAAGGGCGGGGACTGGGGGGGCGGGAGGGGGCGGGAGGTATAATGGGGTGGTTGGTGATGGAATATGGGCACGGGTGAAGGGAAGGGTGTTTGAGTATTGTATAACTGACATAATCCTGAGAACTATGTAACCCTCCACTTGGTGATTCAATAAAATTTTAATAAAACAAAACAAAACAAAACAAAAAAAAATTTATTTTATTGAATCACCACGTGGCAAATTACAATGCTTTCAGGTTTAAGTCTCAGTTATGCAATGCTAAAACAACCATCCCTTCACCAGTGCCCATATACCACCACCCCCCCAAAAAAAAGAAAGAAAAAAAAGTACACCTCCCATCCCGCCCCCCTCCTCTCCCCCGGAATTGATAAATTTCACTTTACTTTCTCTTTTCTTTGGTTACATTCAATATTTCAACAAAAACCTCACTATTATTGTCAGGAGTTCCACACTAGAGTCAGACCTGTTGTGAAGAGATATGAGGTTTTGGATTTCTGTACTTTAGCAACTAAGTCCAGGGAGACTTTTTTCCAGATATTGGATCATTGCAAGCTTGTAACTCTCATCTGTGGTCGTCATAATATGGCAGTCGCCACACCCTTCACCCCCGCAAGGAAGAGGCAAGAGAGAGAAATACCTTTCCCCTCCTGAGCAGGCATGGGGCCTCGGCTTAGTTCTGTCTGGAGACATTTTGCAAGGAGCTGCCCATACCAAAAGTGGTTTAGCTGGCCTCTTGAGTCATGCTCGTGCAGCTGCGAAGGGGCCCCCGGGATCACATCTTGGTGGCAGGTGGGGCAGGTGCAACCCTCGTTTTTTTTTTCTTAACTCACAGGTCAAAATAAGTCACATTCTAATTTGGATTCATAAGTTTGGAGTATATCAAAGGTGCAAAGAACTGCCTTAAGATTAGATTTGTCATTTAGAAGATTATTGCTTTTGAGGATGGGCTGGAGAACAGCAGGTAGAAACTGGAGGAGAGGTAGTTGGGAGAACGGTGACATTAGAATGGAAAGAAGTAAACTATTCAAAAAATATTAAGGAAATTGAACCAACTTATTGGCTAATAAGTATATGGTAGAAAGCTGAGAGAGAAGAATAAATAATAGTTTATGAGAATACACAACTTATTAAGGAAATAACTATAGTCACCAAACTGTATTAAATGTTTCAAGATATGTAATAATTGTTCCTAAATAGTCTGACATAAAATGATCTCCCTTCTATATTTTTTACAGGAGACATGGTGATTGCATGATATGTCTTATACTCAACTTTGTTCTACTTTTATCTTTCTATAAAGGAGCACAGATGGTTATCTGAGATTCCTCAGTGTTTCTCATCAGGTGCTGTTATCACGTTAGAGTAGGTTAGATTTCTTAGGGGAAGTACATTAATTCTTCCATGACATGAAAGAATTTATATGTAATTGAGATTAGAAACCTATCAGACCACAGTAGAGGAAAACTCAAAATTTCAGCGGTGCACATAAGAAGCCTATAAGTATTTTTCAGAACAATGTGATTTCTCATTTTTAGTATTTCCTTTTAGCAAAATTTCATATTATCATATTCTAGTTTTAGAAATAAATCCAATAAATTACAAACATGTTTTGAGAGCAAAAAAAAAACATTTGAAGTTGAATTTTGTATTTTTGAATTTTTCTTTGTTTTAATTGCTAAACAATTTGTCTTTAAGATGATATTGGCATTGATAGAATGATTTATTCAAGTCTACTTGGTTTAGAAAATATTAAGAAATCAATTCTCATAATGATAATAAAATTTTCACATGGCATGAATAATTGCAATTTTCTTTATGTTTGCTAAATAGATAAGTAATATAGAACTTTAACAACTAAAGATATGGTGTTGAGCAAGAGAGGAGTTTAAAGTGTTTAAAGTGTGTGAGATTTTATGAAGTTGCCTGAAAATCAAAGTTGTTTGAATAACTCAGAAAGTAATCTGATCTGGCATTCCCAAAATTCTTTAAAATATTCAGTTAGAAAACAGAAGATGTACTCTGGCACCTTGAAACACTTTCTGTCTTATAAGACTACATCTCCTCCAAACTGTGATCCAGGATAAAGCTATATGAGAGCAAAAGGAATAACAGTTGGTGGAAATATAACAAGATAAAATGTACAAGACAGAAATATCCACTGTAAAATCCCAGATGTACAGAAGTGATTTTAATTTCAGGAGTCATTGTTACAGCTTGAATTTAATTTTTTTATATTTCACCAGAATTACAAATTATGGAATTATGTAAGCCATTTTCAATATTAGTAAAATTTATGCTTTTATTTAAAATGTATTCTAAGTAGGACAATAATGAAAAGGTAAGGGAATTTTTATAGTGTCACTTCCATTTGTTCTCTGAAATGATTGTAATTATTTTGAAGATAATTCTATAAATTTTGAACTTAGAAAATCATAAGATTTATATGTATATCATGTATATATATTGTTTTCAAGTAATGGTTTCTTGAATTCAAACAATTTATATTTATATTGCTAACAGTTAGTAATTTTATTTTAAAATTGTAACGATTTTATTATATTACTAACAAAGATATGCGTAAAGAACATTCCATTTACACAGCAGGCTCACAATAAGAATTCTAAATTTTAGAGAAAAAACTACATGGAAGTTTCAAATGATTTGGCATTAAGAAGGCTCAATATTTGTTCACTTTTCACATAGAGAATGTGAATAATGGAAAATAACATAAGTAAGGGCACCAAAGAAGTGGGTACTACCTGTTTAACTTGCAGTAAGTGTCCATCCCAGTAAACTCTGTTTTGCATCCAGGCTGCAGAATTAGGCCTGGATCTTTTACTAAGTAAGATATTCCAAAAACACTAAAGAAATGAACATAACTGGTATGCAGAAGAGCAAGGTTATCAGTAAAAGAATTTAGAAAAATGAATATTGGGCAATTCAATGTGTTCTAAAGCAAGACAATTCTTATGAAACAATGCTGGTTCATCAAAGTTGAGTATACTTAAATATTTTGCATAGGAAAACAATAAAAAAATCATCATCTAATTTGTAGATTTCTTTTAAGTAAGCCACCACTAATACAATATGATGAACTAGTTTTTGGAAGGGTGCTGAGTTAGAGTCATATTGGTCACTTCATAATTAGCCCATTACCATTCTTAACATTATTTTGCTTAACTGTCTGCAAAATTCTTCTTGTTCTTACATTCTTTTTTTTTTTTTGTAAAGTGGCAGGCTACAAAATCAACACCCAAAAATCCATGGTTTTATTATATACAAATAATGAAAGAGAAGAAAAGGCATTAAAAAAAAAACATTCACAATAGTACCTAAGAAAATCAAGTACCTTGGGATCAGCTTAACCAAAGAGGTGAAGGACCTATATAAGGAAAATTACAAAACAACAACGACAACAACAACAACAACAACAACAAACTACTTCAAGAAATAAAAGACGACACTAAGAAGTGGAGACACATCTCCTGCTTATGGATAGGGAGAATGAGCATTATTAAAATGCCAATACTGCCCAAAGCTCTATACAAATTCAGTGCTGTCCCTATCAGGATGCAAATGACAGTTTTGAAAGAAACAGACAAAACACTCCTAAAATTCATATGAAAAATAACTCCCCATGCCCACGAATAACTACAGCAATCCTTGGGAAAAAGAAGATGGTTGACATCACCTTCCCCAATCTTAAACTCTACATATAATTAAAACACCATGTTCTCACATTCTTTAGCTCAGTGTCTCTTTTTGATATTTGCTTTAAGAATTCATTCATTAATTACAATGCTTGTTCGAGCTGGCACCAGTGACAGCTCTCATTGAGAGACTTATTGTTACTGTTTTTGGCATATCCAACACGCACAGGTAGCTTGCCAGGCTCTGCCATGCGGGCTCCACACTCTCGATAGCTTGAAGGGCTCTTAGAGAGGGGCGGAGGAATCGAACTCGTATTCGATTTTTATAAGCATATATATATTTGCTTTTGGGGGTCACACCCAGCAATGCTCAAGGCTTATTCCTGGCTCTGCATTCAGGAATTACACCTGGCGGTGCTCAGGGGATTGTATGGGATGCTGGGAATCGAACCTGGGTCGGCCATGTGCAAGACAAATGCCCAACCCGCTGTGCTATTGCTCCAGCCCCAATAAAATATAATTCTTATATAATTCTTCCACAGTTGAAGCCTATTCCAGTTGAATTTATGCAGAGTGATTTTACTACCAAGTTTCATAAGATTTCACAGGTCCAGTTGGATCACACATGAAGAACTGCTCCGTGTGTATTGCTACCTGTAATATAAAACAAAAAGTATCAGTTGACAGATGATGATGACAATTTAGCTTCATATTTAAATATTTTTAAATTTTATTATGCTTTATTCACCATTTTCAAATTATATGAAAATTCTATGAGGCATATCACATGTTTTCTTTTTATATTAATAAAAAATTGACTGGAGCACAGCAGGTAGGGCGTTTGCCTTGCACGTGGCCAACCCACGTTTGATTCCTCAGTTCCTTTCTGAGAGCCCAACAAGCTACTGAGAGTATCCCGCCCACACGGCAGAGCCTGGCAAACTGCTCATGGCGTATTCAATATGCCAAAGCAGTAGCAGCAAGTCCCACAATGGAGATGTTACAGGTGCCCACTCATGCAAATCAATGAACAATGGAATGACAGTGCTGCAGTGCTATAGTGCTACATTAAGTAAAAATTCTGACATTTTTAGTTTTCTTAGTGATATAATAGGACCAATGCAATAGAAATAACATTAAGTATTTAAGTATTTTTTCAGACAAGGAATATATACATAAATTCATGTTTACTCTAAAATTCTCAAGATTGTTTTGTGTGATTTATACATGTATGTTTGTTGTAACAAAGGTCTTTGGTTTGAATTGTAAGCTGCACAGATTGATGCGTTGAACTGAACATGGACATCTTGCATCTCCTTAGAATTATACTTCAGATAATGAAAAGGTAAATCCCATTAATTGAGAATTATTTTAAAAAATGTATTAGAATTGGCTTTAAAACATTTAGTTTTATATTATGAAATTTTAATATAATAAGAAAAGTCAACTATAAACCGTGAAATTTAGTAGAGTATGATTTTGAAAAAGAAATTATAAAATTCTCTACCACGTTATTTACAGTATCTGAGATATTATAACTAAGTACTTACTGTTATATTAAGATTGATTTTTTTTTTGTTTTACACTAACTCAAATGCTGTAGTATTAGTTATTGCTCTTTAGATACTAAATAATGAACGTCCCAGCAGGGCAGTTTTCTGAGTTACATAAGATGGCGTAACCATATATCAAAGCAATTCAAGTTAAGGAACGTGTATTACTTCCTGGATAGAACATTCTCTTAAGATTATAGATAAAGAGCATTGTCTTAAAGAAGAAATAAAAGCTAACCTGACAGAAATGGTTGAAAGCTCTTGAAGATTTCAACATATCATGTATCCTATAATTTAACTTCTAAGGTTTTGATTTTTCCTTCTTAGTTATTTTAATGTCTCTGAGTAATCTGTTGTATATTTTAAGTTATTTAACTTCATTTTAGAAAGAGTTTTCTATGAGTATTTTGTCCTTAATAGATGAAATAAATAAATATCTGATATAGTAAAATATTACAGTTGTCATTAATATATGAGTATCGAAAAGGAAAATGATAGAAATGTAACAGAAGTCCTGACCACTTAAAATTTTGTTTCTTTGTGTAAATTGAAAGCTTATTTATCTTCAATCAGATAGTATGCTAATTTCAAAAATGGTCTTTCTTGGCAATAATTTTGAGGTAATTGCCAAAGAAAAGAGCCCAACCCAATGATTACTTCCTTGAACGACTGATCGGTTATTTAAATAGGAATATAATGCCAAATTTGTTTATTTTTAAGAGTCACACTGTCTTTTATAAATAACAAAGGAAATAATATGCAACTTTAAAGTTATATTATCTTTAAATTTTTTTCTACTAAAGTTTCTAAAAGTCATAAATCAATGAGTGATTCCCTGAAATAGTTATAATCATATAAACAATATGTATAAGTTATCATAGTGAAACTTTGTCTTTCACACTCTAGAGCTGGTCTTTAAGAAAGAAAAATTTAAAAGTTAATTTTAAAATTTCCTCCCACAAATCTCACATCTTCTTAGTTAACCAAAAACATGAATTATAGCAATCTGACCTGGAACTGGGGGAAATGAGATGCTACATTTTCCTAAAGGCTGACATTAACAGCTCACCTGGACACATGCAAAATTTATCTCAAACATGTATACAAAAGGCTTTCATATTGTCTGCTTACATAAGAAAAATAAACAAAGAAAGATTTTAGTGACCCAGAACCCCAGGTTCTAAACCCATAAGGCCTCTGTTGACAATGTTCATTAAAAACAATACACGTATAGAATTGTTCAAAACAGTACATTTTTAAATAATTCGTAAATGAAAGGAAACTATTTTGGAAATTCTTAAGTATCTTTTCTTTGTCTTTTGATGCTATACTATAGCATGTATTATTAGTCTAGTCTATTTTGTCCTAAATTCCTTAGTATAATTATTGCAAGCGTGAACCTGATCAGATGTGGAATATTTCACTAAGATGGAGGATACTGAGGGAGGTAAATGGATAGCCACAACAGAAAGCTTATCATTGAAATTTTTCCTATACCTTTTATATATTTTGGTAAAAGTGGCTGTGAACTCACAATCACACGTATCTTTGAAAGTATTCAGTGCTTTTTTTCCTGCTTATAAGCAGGACCCAAAGCTTTAATGTCTGACTCAATTTTCTGCAATCTATTCATGAATACTCAACATGACTGCAATAAATTATAAAGCCTTCAGGTTCATGTGAATGCTTGCATCTTAGGGTACAATTTCTTACAGGCAAAACCCATGGTAGGTCTGTATTGAAGTACATTCTCTGTAATGTTTTTCTATTGAAAGTGAAAGAAAAGCTTGAATTAAGATGTAAGACCATATAGAATGATTGACACAGATGAATCGGTGAATTATACTCATTACCTGGTGTGACTGTATGTTATGTAGTTTGGTGCTGTGGTGTATTACTATATACGTTCTTGTCAAACTCTTCACACTCACAGTGTTTATTCCAAGCCCATGAAAAATGGGTTGCCTTTAAAGTTAGAGTATTTTGAGCCATAAACTTTAAATATTTTTCCCAAAACTATTTGAGGAGAAAATGTGGTTTTAATTTTTCTGTAACTATTTATCTTCTAGTGGTGCAAAGTATTTCCTTTGGGTTGTTTATACTGCTATCCAGGTGAAAGGGGTAATCAGTGTTGTGTTGAAAGTAACTTTAAAAAAAGCTCACCAAAAGTTGTGCTTGGAAACTATTCATTTGACCTTCAGTGACAAAGCTTATGCCTTGCAAATTGATTAATACAGATACAATATCAAATCATTTTTCATACAATTTTTAATGTTTGTTAAGTGCTGAAGCAGTATGTAAACAGAGTATTTGGCATTTTTATTAGGCTGCGGAACTCAGTCATTTCCTTTGCAACAACATCTCATAAACTATTTTGACAGTCTAATAAACTATAAAAAGCTGTGGTAAAAACTGGCTCTGAATGTTATAACCGTACAAAATGGAAAGAGCAAGAGAAAACATCTATCACCAGGATTATTATCACTGTTGCTATGGCAACCTGGTTGCAATGGCAATATCTCCACGGTTCTGCTGTTTGTTATCATCTTTCTTGATTTTACATCATTGAAATTGTAGTAATTACACTGTGCCTGATGAAAAATGCATGCTGTCATGGCAACTAAGTCAAATATTCTTAATCATTTCACCTCTTCAATCTAAAATGTAATTGTTTGTCAGTAAAATAGGTTATACAGAAGGCTTCTATGGACTTATGATTGACTTAAGTGTTTTGCAAAAAATAGTGCTTTTAGGCTCAAGACCCTAAGCTAAACTAATAGCCTGAGATGGTAAACAATGCCTCTTTATAATAAGTAAGCACTATTAATTGTACAGTGACTCCTCCAGTGTGGCAAAATTATAAACCATGGTGACGTTAATATAGTACTTAAAATCAAAGACACAAGAGAATATTTTCAATCATCTTAATATCTTCAGTAAATTATTTGAATCTTGTGTTATGTTCATTTTTATGTGTCCCACTTATATTTTATGAATCCACATCTTGATAAATATATTTAAAATGTTTACTTTGCACTGGCTACAATTACGACACAAAGAAAGAAGTCTCTGTAAAAATGAAAAAATAATCAATTAATAAGATATAAAAGTAACACCTATGTAACTAGTGTCCTTACTGTATAAAGTCCATTGCTAGAATGTTGTGTGTAATATTTTCCAAAGAATATCATTTCAGGTACTTAGCTACGAGTCTAAGGTATATGTATTTTCTATTAGATATAATGGTATAATCAATATATAAGTTGTAGTACAAAATGATGAATTTACATATTTGAGAGACAATTAAATTTTTGATATGAAAATTCAGTGCAATTTTTAAAATCATTTATTCATTTTCTTTGGAAGATGATGGTTTTGTTTTAATAATAGAGAAAAATCCTTGTTTAATTTTTGATGCAACAGAGCTATAACTGAAAGTAGCAAAATAAATTATTTCTACTTTTCAAGAATTTATGAGTACTATAATTATCTTTACATGTGTCTATAGGCTTACATACTTTACATTTGGAAATACTTGGTTATCTAGTTTTTAGATGCATGAGATAATTTTCACATAAAAATTATTTATTTCTATTTCAACCTCACTAATAATAATTCTTTCCTCTACTTGTATTTCTTCTTTTTATTAGTATCTCATTACTTTTATTTGAGAACCAGGTACTAGCAAACTGTAATATGATTAATCCATTTCTGCCAAAAGCAGAAGATGTCTTTGCTATCATAATGCTTAGATATTATCAACATTAAGGGAGGGGGGAGAGAAATGAAATGCAACTATGTATTCTTAGAGCTTGAGTAGCAATGCATTTTAACAAGGTTAGTAATTTGATTGTGATGGTGACTGTTTACTTCATCTTTAATGGATTTAATCATAAAATTGCTTTAAAACTTATTCATTGCATTTACATGAAAACAAAATATTACACAAATAAAATGAATATAAAACAGTGGAATGCAAAAAAGTCTTTCTATTAATAATTTAGATAGGACTATGTTATTTTAATTAAAGGAACAGGAAATCACATTTAAAGACTAGATTGAACCTGTTATTTATACCAGTTATAAGCTAAGAAAGTATTCGGCAGTGAAATGTTACATTATGCAAACAAAGTAAGTAGGAGACAATTAAAAATTTTAATGATCTTAAATAATCTATCATCAGACACTCTTGAAGTTGTTTAAAATTAGAAATAAATGATATTATAATATAAATAACTCTCTTAAAAGACTTCAGAATTGCTCATCATCTTTTTTCCCCCCAGAATCCTGGATTCAATAAATTTTTTAACACCACAATAAATTTCCCAAAAGAATTCTTTTAAACACTAGTTTTTTTCAACACCGTAACTGTGGGTAAATGTGTAGTGTCGCTAAAAGAGCAATCACACTAGTCTTAGTCCCACCCTTTCCCACCCACTCAAACACACTTGGGGGTCTATTATTAATAATAGAGACTATGTGAAGAATGAAATGTTTAAGACCTTTTGCTTGCCTTTTAGCTTGAGCATGCTCCTGTAACTGATGGCTTCTCCATTTTCTAATTATTCTTATGAGAAATAGGGCCATTTGATCTTTAACACAAACTTCCACTTCACCCTTTCATTAGCTGCTGGTCTGATTCGGAGAACACTGGTCACTCAGCAGCTCTGTTCCTGCTCCACTGTCTACTCGGCTTGTAAAAGTGGAGATGGGACCACCTTTGACAGAATAGGACAGCACAGGACTGACCCTTTAGCAAAAAATGTCATCTTTATCTCATTATCAAATATCATGTTTGCACCAATGATGCCCGTGACTGAGGCTCTGGGGGTTTGGTTTACCTCCAAACAACCTTAAAATCCCTGTGCTTAAGAAACATAGTCATTTTCTTTTGAAGAAGATGTTGCTTGGTAGATTTTTTTATATAGCACATACAATCTCTATCTGCCTTTTAATGGTTGGGACAACTCAGTAAAAATAAAATTGCATTATTAGCTCTGAAGTGGTATAGAAACATTTTTATTTAATCTGATTTGTCCTTCCCTTCAGGAAATTTTCTCCTCCATTCTTCTCACTGTCAGTTGCAAGCTCAAGGAATTCAAATTAATTTAAAGATTAGGCTGAGTAAAACATAATTAGGTAGGTAAATGTGCTGAGGTGGGGGTGTGGGGGAAAGGACAGCAGCAAATGCATTTCAGACATAAATATAAATGATGCCTGTGTTATCTGCTATTTTTACATGATCGTTGTCACTGTTCCCACTATTTGATGTGAATAATCCAAAGTCAACTAAACTGAGAAAGTAAACTGAATAATTCTAAATTTTGAAGATAATCGAAGTTAATTTTAAAATAGTTATTATTCTTAAAGATTTTTAGTCATATTTGACTGGTCTTTTTCTTAAAACATAAACATGAGCTAATTTATAGAATATATAAGATCTTGTATATTTCCAAATATTTACAAACACATAAGTACACATCAGCCATGTTATAGAAGATGAGTAATTTATTACCTAAATAACTTAAATCCTATTGTACAATGTGTGTATGTGTGTGCTTTTTAACATCTTTATGTGATGATAAATTTCAGGGATCTTTTATTAGTTAGAAGCCTCTGAAACTCAGAGAAAAGCCCTAAAAGATGAAATTCTCTCTTTATAAACTCCAGGGGAATTTCTTTAGAATCCTGATTGGTTAATATTTTTATTGCGTATTATTTTTCTGAAAACAGATTTTGAATTACTCAGAATTAAAAAGCATCACATTGGAAAGGGCTTCTTTTCCTAGAGATAAGATTATTCACATTTTAATGGAATCTTCACACAAGCTAAAAATATAGACACTTTAAAAAAGCATATTATCTTTATGAATCACAAGTTAACTATTAAATATTTCTTACAGCCTCCAAGGCAAAAATACTATTAAGGTATTGAAAATCTGAGTACATTTAAACTTCACTGATAGAGCTTTTAGGTCAGAATGAAACTTTGAGATTCTGTAATGTGAATTTCATTTCATTGTATAACATTCTTAGAACTGCCTCGAGGCTCAGACTAATAATACTTTTAATAAACGACAAGCTTTAAAATATATGGACTCAGTCCAGCATTTGAGCTAAGCATGTTTGGGGAAAAAAATGAAAATCTCTTTTATTTCTACCACATTTTGATATTAGAGCTTCAAAGAAAAAAGGAAAAGATCAATTTGTAAAAATATGGACTTGAGAAGCATGAAAGTAACTTTTTGTTAAGTTTCTAAGTCACAATTTAAGAGTAAGCAAGTCAAATCAGTAGCACCATGTTTAGTGTGGTATTCAGTCATTCAACATGTTTTGCTCTTTAGTGCACCTAAAACTCTCAGGTCAAGGCACAAAAATGTGTGTTTCATTTCATAATAGTATCTGATAAAGGGGCAAATCTCTGTGACAGTATGGTCTGTCTCCTAGCAACATATTAATCAATCAGAAATAAACTCTTAAATAAAAGTTGAAACTAAGAGACAAAGGGGAACTGATTAGCCTTTTGAGCTTATCCTGATGCTACTTTGTGTGACAGCAAGCAGTGGTACCCTTGGTTGTGTTTGTAGCTTATTGCCGCTGCCCCATTGTTGGCTTGGATACCTTCTTTTGCAGCGAACATTCACGTCTGCCTTCATGCTTTCCCCAGTCTCAGACTGCAAACAGGTATGTGGAGTGACCTTGGAAAACCCAGGGTTCATACTGGCCAAGTTATGATGTACTTTAAACCAAGATTCAGAACAAGGAGCATGTGACTCTCTCTGATTCAAGTTCCCTGGTCATCAGAAGACACATATCTCCAAAATGCATGCGTTTGAAGACATGATGACTAAGAAGTTGCTCATCCCAGACATCTTTCGGACTCTGGACAAAAGGTTGGGGCTGGAGTCTCGAGGTTCCATGTGCTCCCTCTCACACTCCACCCAAGGACACCCCAATAAATCCTTCCAATAAAAAAAGATGCAAATAACTCCATTTTCGTCATTAACTACTGCATATTATTTAGAAGAATATTAAAATATCAGTGGTTTTCCTCATTAGTGACCACCTATTATATGAACGATGAAAACAAAAATCTCAAAACACCCACACAGAGGTGTGATTCAAAGCATGTTCTTGAAAAAAAAAAAAGTTTAACTTTCTGATACACAAAATCTCCTTCTAAAAAATTCCTGAAAGATCATTGATTTCAAATTCTACCCAGCTCATGAGTGAAAGAACATTTATTATAACCTATGATATAACGAACAGGAAATACATTAGTGGGCAAGACTTTTAGCTTAACCATTAAGAAACTCAACTGAGTCTTATAGTATTCTTACCCATTTGATCTTAAAAGAAAAACAAAGGAATGGATAAGAAAGCAATGGCTTTTTTGGAAAGAGAAGATATCCCCAAACTCTAAGGAAAGTACTAGTCTATTGCCTTCTCATCTGCAAGTGTTTTATTTCTCTTGAAGCGTTGTCTCAGTAAGATTGATTTTTTGTGGTTGTTTATTTTATTTTTTGTTGAATAGCTGTGTTATATGCAGTTATAAAATTGTTCATGACTGAGTCTCAATCACACTATGTTCCAGCACCTGTCCTTTCACCGGTGCACATTCCCTCTCACCAATGTCCCGTGTCCTCCTGTCTGATTTTTTAGTTTTTGACTGGGGCCACAATTTAAGCTAGTTACAGTTAAAATAAAAGTTCTTGGCAGGTTTCAGGTACAGTTCTCCTCAATTCCAAGGATTTCTGCGGGTCCATTTCTCACCATCATTTCTTTCAAGATGGTTACCAGTTTTCTTCCTTCCTTCCTTCCTTCCTTCCTTCCTTCCTTCCTTCCTTCCTTCCTTCCTTCCTTCCTTCCTTCCTTCCTTCCTTCCTTCCTTCCTTCCTTCCTTCCTTCCTTCCTTCCTTCCTTCTTTCTTTCTTTCTTTCTTTCTTTCTTTCTTTCTTTCTTTCTTTCTTTCTTTCTTTCTTTCTTTCTTTCTTTCTTTTCATTGATTTTCCAAATAAAGCAGTAAAGAATAAGACATTAATGGCAAAAGAAAACAACAAAAAAAGGGGAGGTGCAAAGAGATAGTACAGTGCAGAGGGTGATTGTCTTGTACATGGCAGACTGGTCCATCCCCAGTACCCCATCCCATATGGTCCTACACACACCTCCAGGAGTGATCTCTGAGCACAGGGCCAGGAGTAATCCCTGAGCACTGTCGGGTATGGGCCAACACTCCCATCTCCCAGAAAGACACATCAATGTAAACTCAACAACAGTAACCAAAGTCCCAATTTACATTCAGCTTTTCATCTTTAGAATGATTCAACAATTGAGGTGAAAGGAATAGTTATATTTAACTTTACTCCTAGATTATGTAATTCTTTGGGGTTCTGAGTGACAAAGCCTTTTATCAGAGATAGACGACCAGAGGAGAAATCAAACAACTAATTAAAAAAAAATTAAATGTAGGGTGTGGCTAGAAGGAGGAGGAATACAGCAGAAGCTCAGAACATAGTCACAACTGTTTTTGCTAACCATCTTTCATAGCACTTAAAAATTGCAATTTTTCATTCATTATTTCTGCAGCACACAGATCCCTATCAATAAACACCATGAAATACAATCTCTTGCTTCCTGATTGTAATATATGAGTAATGAATGCACTTATGTGTTAGAGTATCATAATTTGTAGTTTAATGTAGGGAGTCAACAAAAACAGGATAGGGCATAATAGGATTGCAGAGGAAAGGTAGCATGGTTGGCAGCTTTGGGTGTGTGGGATTCTCAAAGGCAATGATAATAGAAGGGCTATGAGTAGCTTCAAATTACTTTTTCTTTCTAATTGACAATTAGTTCTAATTAACTTTTAATTAATATTCAACATTTTCTTTAACAAATGGAACCCTGATGAGATCACATCTGTTATTACCACTCAGCTTCTATTTCTGTATTCTGCAATTTTCTATTATAATTGTCATAAGTGAAATTTTAGACCAAAAAAAAGCAACTATCACCTTTTAGTTAGGATGAAAAAGATGTCCTATTTAAAGCCATTGTATTTTAAATATAATTTAGGCCAAAATATAAAAAAAACTTCATTGTATTCTCTGAAATTGCATTTTTTGCTATACAATCTTAAGATATGAGGTCAGGGGGCTGGAGCGATAGCACATCAGGTAGAGCATTTGCCTTGCATGCAGCTAACCCGGGTTCAATTCCCAGCATCCCATATGGTCCCCTGAGCACCACCAAGGTAATTCCTGAGTGGAGAGTCAGGAGTGACTCTTGTCCATGGCCAGGTATGACCCAAAAAGCAATATATATATATATATGCATATATGTATATGCATATATATATATATGAGATCAGGAATTCCAAGTTACAGCCACTTTTCTATAGCCCCAGTGGAAATTATTTAAAAAAATTATAATCTGTATAGTGCATCTACTATGATGTACATGTATAAAATAGAAAGTAGTATCTAGAATACAATGTATATGATCAAGTAAAAGGGTTAATATATAGTGAAATATTGAATTATATTTTAATGGCAAACTTACTGTAGTATACACATACTGATTTATACAGACATACTTGTAAGACCTATATAATGCTATTCACAAATGTTTCATCAATAGAAATTTAATAGGTACCAGAGAAATAATATAGTGGGTATAGTTCTTGCCTTGCACACAGCTGGATCAGTTCAATCCCAAGTACCTCATATGATGACCAAGCACAGCCAGGAAAGATCCCTGTAAACAGAGACAGGAGAAAGTCTTGAATTATTCCAAGTGTGGTCTACATGTCCTCTAAAATAAAAATATTTAAAAAGTTTCCTTCCAATCAATAACTTTGAAGATAATGTCTAGAGAAAATTTCCGTACTTTCCATTATTGCTATACACTAATATTATTGGGAGTAATAAAACACAGGAACCTGCAGATAGAACAATTTGTAGGATACAAAGATGGAGAAAACTTTCCCAAGATCTGTTTCTCTTAGACTTTTGTTGATATCATTCTAATAATATTTTAAAATTTTAATTATTTAACTCGTTTGTCCGGCTAGTTTTTGACTTGGCATTTCAGTTTATGCTCTGAATAATCTTTCTATACTACCTGATTTTAAAACTTATAAGCAGGTTCCTAATAAATGTAAAGATGTATATCTTTAAAGATTATTATATTGCCTTCTCTGAGTAGCACAATTTTGCAAATTTATATCTTCAGATGCTCAATATTAAGTAGAACTGGAGCCATTGTTAATCATGGTATACAGATTAAGTAGAGTAATAAGGCATATCAAATATGTTCTTAATTTTTAACCAAAGTCAAACTCAAAGCACAGATTCTTTTACTTGAATATCCAATTTATTTTCCTTTATAAAATCTGTAAAGCAAACATTTAGTATAGAAAAGTAAAACTCAAATAGTCTTACTATTGAATGTTGGTTGCAAATTATATTTAGGAAACTTTTTTTTTAAGTATTTAACTCATAGCAAAGGTATTGAGATGACTATATTTGAGTAAATGGCCAATCACTTACTTTTTGGTCTCAGAGAGCACAGCAAGCTACCAAGAATATACCACCCACACGGCAGAGCCTGGCAAGCTACCAGTGGCATATTCAATATGCTAAAAACACTAACAAGAAGTCTCACAATGGAGACATTACTGGTGCCCGATCCAGCAAATCAATGAAAAATGGGATGACAGTGCTACAGTGCTACAGTGCTATATTCATTTACTTGTGGAAAAATATGGACTTGTTTAAATTTAGAGATAATATATTTAAGGAAAAATTATAGAGGTGTATTATTTTAAAATATCATTTTGTTATGGGCTGGAGCAATAGCATAGCGAGTAGGGCGTTTGCCTTGCACACAGCCGACCCAGGTTCGATTCCTTCGCTCCTGTTGGAGAGGCTGGCAAGCTACTGAGAGTATACCGCCCACATGGCAGAGCCTGACAAGCTACCCATGGCGTATTCAATATGCCAAAAACACTAACAACAAGTCTCACAATGGAGACGTTACTGGTGCCCGCTCCAGCAAATCGATGAGCAACGCGATGACAGTGATATCAGTGATACAGTGATCATTTGGCTATAAGACTCTTACTACCTTAAAAATTCAAAACCTATAAACATTAGATACACTGAAAATCTTGGATGTGATGCAATAGATATTTATTATTTACCAAGACTGTTGAAATTCTGAATATAATTTAAATTTAAATAATATATCATAAGAGCATTTAAAGAAAATTTTTCCATGCTGCAAAAGTACAGTTCTATTGTAATATTTTTAATAATTGCATTTTATGGTCATAAAAACTAATAGAAGAAACACTGTTAAACAAGTGATTTAAAAGACTGTAAAATAACATTGAATTGTTTACATAAAAGTTGGAGAATGTAATCTGAATTGAATGAAAACTATTACAAAATGACAACTCTGAAGGTAACTTTCTGAATCTCTCAACAGAGGCAAATTTTCTCTTTAAATGTTTATCTTTAATATCTTGTTTTTCACTTTCTTAATACAAATATGTGCCAGAGTTTATTTTATAATTCAGGACAATCATAACTAGAGACTCTTTTGGAGTGAGTTTATGGATGTATTAAATGTCAACACCTACCAAGATTGGTGGTGCCTCTTAGATTAACCAGTCTTGTGTTGGGAGTTGGCAAAAGACTATGAGATCTATATTTATTTAAAAGAATTTTTAAATTGAACCCTTTTGATTCAAGGAATCGCTCTCCTGCCATGGAAACCATGCCACAAGCAGATGCTCTGGGGAAAAGTCCAGTTAAGATCATGTACCATCTTGCTATTTTCTTTGCTTGTAGATTTTTCTATTAGTAATGTTTTTTCTTTTGCACTCTGCAATTTATTTTTATGAAGAAGAAAACAGAAATTAATATTCAACTTTTTGTAATTAATTTTGTAATTAACAGAACTGTATTGAAAGGAATCTATGCTGATTTGTTGACATTTTGTTAGGTAATAATAGATGAGGTCGCAATAAGATAATATTCATAAAGTGATTTGTGCTCCTCCGTGTTCTATGAGGCTTAGCATTATAGTCTTTGAATTAGAATAAAATTCTATATTATTTTACCTAATAAGTCATTTCATATCAACTTTGAAAAAAATCCCTCATTTTAACTGGTCACAAGCAATTAATAAGACATCACTTTTACATTTTACTGATTAAGAAAAACATGCCTTCAAAGTTTACAAGGGAAACGTGAGCATAAATTTTAGGGTCCCTCTGGCAAGTAGGAATTTTATATACATTTATGAAAAATTCTACTACTTTGCAATGGTAGTTTTATGAACTAAAAATAAACATAAAAGGGGAATATATAAAGTGCAACAGGTAACACTCTCGCCTTGCATAATGGCACTGCTGGGAGAGATGCCTGGAGCACTTCCGAAGGACACTCTGAGGACACTGTGGAGAGTAAATCCTAAGCACAGTTGGGTGTGCATCCAACTCCCTCAAAAAATATATAGTGTAACTTTAAAAGGGCTAGTACCAGGTGATTTTTTTTAAAAAAAAAAAACATTTTGCAAAGCTGTAGTTTTAAGAATGGTATGGTGGTGGATAATTTTGAAACTATCAAAAAGACACATTGATCTTAAATTACATTTTTGATAGTACATGTCTTTACTGATAGCTAATTTCTATTAGCATTCAATTTGGAGGTTTTTTTTTTTTAGATACATTGATGGTTTGTGGTTTTCATGATTTATTTTCACATTTTGGTTACACATATGTGGATTTCACAGATTGGGACATTTAATCTAAGAAAATCACCTGCTCAGAAAAGAAAAATCCATCCACACTACTCCTGAAAAAGATTCATGCCCCTTAGTCATATTGTTGACTCCAAGATAGTATATAATAAAATATACAATAAAATAAAATGAGAAATAAAATATAGTAGAAAAATACAATCTCGTTGAAACTGAACACAAAACAGAGTATACTCCAAAGCTGCATTTAATAACATTATTTCATTAATTTGTAGTGGAAACCTCTTGCAAAAAATAGCAAGCAGAAATTCGACAGAATCCCTCAGCATCCTATATCCCATTATCAAATCTATGAGAATTATTTTAATGAGCAGACTCATGCCTCTATACAAGCAGCGCTGGCAATCATAGTGAAACACCTTCCATTTATCTTACATGTCAAAAGGCCAATATTTCCTCCTCATAACATGTTTTGTTGATCATTAAAACATCGGTTTAAACCAAGAATGAGTCAAAGTGTAAAAGTCTAAAAAATAAGACATTTATGTCTTTTCCATAGGGAATTTTACTCTTAGCTTTGTCTAAATTTTTATTTGCCCTAAAAAAATAAAAATCAGAATTCATAAAATCATACTTGCAGGAGTTTTGCCTTATGGTCTTATATTTGTATTTCCTTAACCCTGACTCTATACCTTCTTCCTGTCTGTGTGGACTGGTTACTTGTTGAGGTCTAGATTAAACTATTTGGGTTTGCTTTCCCCCTCACCCCACAAAAAGGGCCCTATCAGCAAGTATCTTCCTGGCTGTCCACTGGAAACACAGCGTAGTTTAAAAACGTGGATAGGAAAGGAGCGTCAATTAATCCATATTACTTACTTCGGGATTAGCATATTTCTTCTGCCGGAGAAGACACATTTACAACTGCTGTGGCAAAATATTTTAAGTCTCTTCTCAGGATATTTTGACCCATTTCTGCAGCATTTAGTTCCTGTCATAGCCTCGGGCTTCACTAAGGTAAATGGTCAAAGGAAAACCTTAATATCTTCTTTGGCAAGGTCTGTGTGGCGGCAGGATGGTGTGTTGAGACTCCCAATATAAATCAATATTATCCCACTAGAGTTACTGTGACAACAAAAAGAAAACAAGCTATCATTACTCCACTACGGAATATTTCTTTTGTGTGTGTGTAAATTATAAATATTACTTTTTTCCCCCACCTTCAGTTTTTAAAATGTGGTTTCACATTTCATTTAATGCTAAATGGTTCATTACATAGAGTAGCAACTCAGTTCTCTTATTACGGTCTTATCTTTCACTTTGTCAAAATATGTCTACTTGATAAGAAATCTGACAGAAGTTGCTTATGATGGGATCACTAACAGCCATCAGTTTCTCTCTAGCAAATGAAACTGTAACCATGGTGACGGCCTTTTTTTGCCAGAATGAAAATGAGACAGCACTCTGCAGCAGCCATTAGCAGAATACACAAATGTCCCTCAAGGCAAACATCTAAAGCAAATGGACTGCAAAGGAAGGAGCACTAATTTCTATTTATTTAGGATTTGTAAACCTAGCAGAGCAAGATATTAACAAAGGAACAAACAAAGAAAGCTTAAAAAATCCCTGCTGTTTGTGTTTTTCTTCTGGTTTATGAAACCCTTGTTTCAAATCTGCAATACTCCTGTACAATTTTCCTACTCTGATACTGTATAATACCAGCTATGTGTCTTTCACCCTACCCTTGGATATTTTACTGGCTTTTATTTTCTCCTTGCATGAAAGGAGGAAGCAGCAACTTAATCAAATAGGAAAAGTACTTTGAATGATAAGGAGTTTGTTCTTTTTAATGTACGTGTTAGGAAAACCTTTCCAAATGAAATATAAAACGTACTTTTTCACATGCTTTAATTTTCAAAGAGTAGCGTTCATTGTGATAAGGTGTATAAAAACTGATAACAAGTCCACTCTAACAATATTAGCAATCAGCTCTGGACTGTCAAAGACCTTTCAAGTGTCAGACCCTTCCCACTGTTTTCTTACCCCCTACTAGACCCATCTCACAAAAAAATACTTACAGCCTTCGGACATTCATTTGGCTTAGCTCAAGGTTCTTCAGTCCTCTAGGATGTGAGAAAGTGGTAGGCTTTACCTCTTCTACACCTAAACCAATGGATTAGCTTAAAATACTTTCCCAGGGATTGGTCTAATTTACTTCATATAAATCTTTACTTAGTTTTTCAGTTATATTTTGATGAAAAAATGCAAATAACATCAGTAGCATCTTACACTATCCAACTGAAGTTCCATTTATGCAGACATTAGTCTCAAAATACTGCCTTGCCACCTCACAAAAAATAAAAACATAAAAAATAATGACATTTTCCAACATCATATTCAGAAGATGTGAGTTAGAAGATTTTGAGGATCAGAAAAAGGGACGAGTCTAAACTTTTCACTGTGTTCATACCATCAATCTGCAGCATCTTTGGGTCAATTATGCATCTAGTCATTCTGCTTGCTCATCTATGTCTCAGACTTTTTCTTCTTAGTTTTTTCTTTAAGTTGTTTGCTTAGGTAGATGTGACAACTGATCTCTTGAGTTTTACTAGACCATTTTCAGCTTTGTTAAAACACTGTGGATTGAAGCTCACTCTAGATTGAAATTGTATTGGGTGTAGAAACTTACCATGGACCAGATGTTCTACAACAATTTGTTTGCACTTTACCTGTAAGATAACTAAGGGACATCATAAAATGCTAAGGAAAATTAAAATAAAAACAGGATAGGGGATTTAGGTGTTGATTTTTAGATATGACCCAAGTTAAGTTTGTAATATTTTCTTTTTAGATCAACTTTTTCATATTTACTGAAATCTATGTTTCTTATGGTATTCTTAAAACAAAGATACTTTAACTTGTAATGATAAAGGTAATTTACATATTATTTGTATTTTATCTTCAGACTACTTTAATAAAAGTTTATCAATTAATTAAACTATGCATCAATTATATAGTCTTAAGCACAACTAAAGAGTAGCACATGAGAGCATCTGAGATTTATGCAAAAATCAATAAATATAATATTAATAATAACTTGCTATATCTATTACATGGTTCACTAGTGCTAGTGAAGTAGTTTGTGCACTATTTCTATTGCATTGTCTGAGGACAATCTATAAAAAATTTTCCTGGATAATGATAGTGGAGAAAGGAGTTTTGCCTACAAATACACGTAGAACTAATAAGAACATCTTAGAAGGAAGAAGA
Source organism: Sorex araneus (assembly GCF_027595985.1). Classification (NCBI taxonomy): domain Eukaryota; kingdom Metazoa; phylum Chordata; class Mammalia; order Eulipotyphla; family Soricidae; genus Sorex; species Sorex araneus. The sequence continues at coordinate 86,804,068 of NC_073303.1, read as the reverse complement.
GATTCATATATGCCTCTGAGATTTTGGTATTTCCAACTTTTATAAAATATTCTTTCCAATTTTTCCATAAATGTGGTAAAGGAGTAAAGAGACTCTGTTTGAACTGTAACTAGCATACATGTGGAAGTGTTGGACAACACGTTTCCTTTTTTGTTAAATTGTGAATATAGTGATTATATTTAGTATATATTTATAAATATTAGCCTTTTGTCTATAGTTTGCAGTATAAATAAAAAATACTGCTTGGGACTGGAGTGATAGCATAGCGAGTCGAGCATTTGCCTTGCACGTGGCCAACCCCGGTTCAATTCCCAGCATCCCATATGGTCCCTTGAGCATGACCAGGGGTAATTACTGAGTACAGAGCCAAGAGTGACCCCTGAACATCGCTGGGTGTGATCCAAAGATCAAAAAAAACAAAAACAAACAAACAAAAAGATACTGCTTAAATTGTATACTTCCATGGTATATTCCATGCTAATGTATAATTGTCTGATGAGCTCCATTAAAATTGAGGTAAGAAGCTTTAGCTAGAGGCTAGAACTTCGCAGTTTCCCTCATAGACAAAAGAAATGACTTTGCAATGGAGCAGTGTGTTCAGAGTTAGACTGTATGTGTGCTGTAGCAAGTTTCTCAAAGACTCATGGACTATGATATGGATTCTTCACTGCTTGTAGTGAAATTTCCAAAGCCTATAGTTTGTTTATCATTGATTTCTACATTTATTCAAAGGAAATACAAAAAACGTAGAAGTATTTCAAAGACGCACATGGGGACACACACAATATTAGAAGCCAACCTTCCCTTGCAAGATGGACACACATTTAGAATGAGGAACACAAGGGAGGGCACTTTAGTTCGTATTTGTTCTCTACTAGTTGTAGCCCCAGAATATGAGGCTCAACTTTCTTCAAGTTAAACCAGTTATATTAGTTTCATGACTGTTCGAGCTGCTGTTGACTGTTGACTATGAATCAAGTTTTTAAATTTCTAGTTATATTTTGTGTTACATAGCACACCGAGGTTGGTGTTAGCTTGATTGGTAATCACACGAACTCACCTCCCTCTAGAACAATAACCTTAAACTTAATATTGGATGAAAACTGTATCTTCACGTTCAAAAATAGGAAGATTTATAATCTGGCATTTGCTTTATTTATTGTAATTTGAGGATCATTTCTAAATTTTACTGCAGTCATGGGCTATTTAAGCAAGGCAAATAAAAATCAAATTGATTCTAAAATAGTTCAGGTTCAGTCCTGTACTCCTTGAAAAGTATTTAGCTCCTACATACTTTCCATCCAGAACGTTTTACCTCCCAGAGGAAGATTGAATTCTAAACTCAGCAGAGTTGCCTATTATACACTCCAGGATTTCCCTTCCAATAACTTCCAACTTTTTAGTGAGTCTTTCTGCAAGAACTTCTTCATTTCTTTCCTTTTTAAAATTTTAGTTTTAGCAACATTACTCACAATAGTATTACTGTTTATATTTTGATGTACAAAGGTACAGTGTCTTACCAGGACTGAAGTCCTGAAGACCCTCCTTCACTGTTCTTCTATGTCACTGATCTTCCACCTCTTCCTTCCCTCAGTATAACTCTTCCCACTAGTTTGATAACCCAATCAATTCTGTAGTCAACGTCCAAGGGTTTATCATTTGATACTATCCATGTTCTTGCTTTGTTTCTTTACATATAACAAAGAAATGAGATGAGATTGTCTTTTTTTTTTTTTTGCTTTTTGGGTCACACCTGGCGATGAACAGGGGTTACTCCTGGTTTATGCACTCAGAAATTACTCCTGGCGGTGCTTGAGGGACCATATGGGATGCTGGGAATGGAACCCTGGTCGGCCCAGTGCAAGGCAAACAATTTACTGACTGTGCTATAGCTCCAGCCCTGAAATGAGATTATCTTATATTTGTCCTTAGCCGGCTAATTTATCTCATTTTACTTATGCCACTAGCTACTTCCAAATTGTAACAAAAGATAAGTCTTCATCCTAAATCCAGCTTTCTTATGATACAATCTTTTTTTTTTTTTTTAAGCAGGAAAAAATAAGGAAGGAAGGGGGAAGGAAGGAAGGGAGAATGGGGTAAGGAAAAAAGGGAAGAATGGAGAAAGGGAAGAAGAAAAGATAGATATAAAAGGGAATATTCGTGGCAGTAACAATCAAGAGTTGAAACCAAACCTAAGCAGTTCAGCCTCTCTAGGAGGAGAATTCTAAACAAACCAATCAACAGTTTTTGAGCATACGTTTTATAATGTTCCTGATATGCTGACTTCTTTTGAGAGAAGGCTTTGCCTGAAATCATTTTCTTTTTCTTCAAGTTATTTTCCACACTCATTTATATGAAATTAACCCATTTTGTAAAAATTATGCATGAGATTACAAATGGATACAATGTATAATTGAATGGTATGCTGCTGTATCTGTAAATTGTTCAATAAATCTAAACCTATATGTAAATTCATTTAGATAAATTTTATTTTATTTTATTTTATTTTGCTATTTTTGGGAGGGATCACACCTGGCAATGCACAGGGGTTACTCCTGGCTCTGCACTCAGGAATTACTCCTGGCAGTGCTCAGGGGACCATATGGGATGCTGGGATTTGAACCTGAGTTGGCCGTGTGCAAGGCGAATGCCCTACCCGCTATGCTATTGCTCCAGCCCATGAATTTTATTTTTTTACAAAACTGAATATTTAATTCATACATAGGTATAACAACAATTTGTAGAAATTATAGGAAGTGCTTATTTTCTAAGAGTAAGTAGAGTAGTGAGTGGGTAAGCATGTCTTAATAATGGTATTATATATAATAATTTATATCATCATTATTTTTGGTGTCAAGTTTGCCATGTATCCATCAAACAATTTTTCATTACTTGAAACTGTTGGATACCATTGGTTTGTCCTGCTCCCCTTGCCACTAGGAGCTTAGGTATATCAGTCACGCCCATCAAAGTGCTCCCAAGTCACTCACATTCCTTTGTTTATCTGTAACCACTTCTACCAGTTTATCTGCTCTTCCTCTAATCAAACTCTTAATTTGTAAGGTTAGACCTTGCTAAGACAGTGTAAGTTAATATTGTCTTTAAGTTAATATTGCCTTTCTCTTCTCTTATGTCTTTTGAATAGTTTACCTTAAAACAATATCCTTTTTGTATGGATAAAGAAAGACATTTATTAATATGCTTTGGTAACATGGGATTTAATTGGCTTCAAATATTATTCATTCCCGGACATCTGCTTTCTTGACTTAAGCCTCAGCTGGCCTTACTTCCTAGCACCCTCAAAAGCAGGGTCCCAACGGGGGACGGGATGGATCCAGGGCAAGCGGTGAGTTGTGTGCTACCCTGGCATCGAGATGGGCCTGGCCAAAGCGCCTAATGCTTAACTATATGTTAAGAGCTTGGTCATGGGCTTGTCATGTCATGATCCAAAAGCAATGACGACTAGGCCCTGCTAGGGCTAGGAAAGACTAATCTGGCCTGAGTGCTGTAGTCTGAGATCCAGGTGACCCCCGGAGAGCAATTCTATAAGCTTAATGTGTCTTTTGCTGTCCTTACAAAATGATTTATAATATGAATACTTATACTGTAGTCCACAAAGAGAGGAGAAACACACCCATGGAATTCTACTCTTGGGCGGATGTCCCCCTGAGAGAGATTCTGTCCTAGTGAAAGCATCCCCTAAGGGATAGAACTTTACCCCCTATTGACTGTAACCACACCTATTGTGTAAGCCCAGGCCCCCTAAGGTGGGAAGGTGGAGGGATTTAAGGAGGTTGTATGAGGGGGCTGGGGGCGAGTTCCTGTGGAAGCAGAGAAGGAGAATGAAGTAACATGGGGGAGGAAGAAGCAGGAGGAGAATCAGAGGAGAATGGAGAAAGGAGTTTGGAATAAACTGCGACTGAGACCAACCATCTTGGCTCTGTTCCTTCCTTCACCTGCCTCGTCATTGACATTCAACCTCCCTGGTGTGGCGTCCCTTTCTTTTTTGTGTGTGTTTTACACAGAAACCATAATAAAGCAAGATTCAACATCTACATATGATAAAATCTCTTTTACAAAAAGGGATAGATGGGATATTTTTGTAGTTTCTTATAGCAAGATTATTTGTATACTTAGAATGAATGCTTTCAAAGAAAAAAACTTCAGGTTATCTGTGGTTCAAAAATAGTTCTAGTCCTTTCTAAGCAAAAGTCATCCTTATCCTGGATGCAAGTTAAAATACACTCTTTCAATAGCATTAAGGAACATGAGAGATTGAGAAATACTGTATGGTGGGTGGGGTGAGGATCCCAGCTGTCTTTCCACATTAGGATTGTAAATCTATAAACGTGAGTCATGGCACAGTAGCAGTAGATTACTAGAAGTAAATAGTGAAGAACCTTGTAGGGTCACAAGACAGAATTCGTTGTGCAGAAACATCACATAGAAAGTAGTTTTGCTTTTTCAACATTTTCTTTTGCCCCACCCCCACATACCATTATTTCATGTTTTCTGGGTGAGTATAAGGATGAAATGAGCACAGTGTCACTGAGCTTATAGACTTTATTCGAATAAGACTACTACCACATGCAAAATATTTGTCATCACTTTGGGAGTGGTAGAATGATAATGGAAAAGACTTAGCATGAAAAATGCCAAAGATATGATACAAGTATAGTGCTCCAGAGATTCAGGAAAGAATAGAGCAATTTCTTATTGCAGAATAAGATGTTTAATATCTGTTATGGAATAGTAAAGTTTTGGTAACAAAAGTAATGGAAGGTAAACTATTCTATAGAGAGAAGCCAGGGTAAATAAAGCCACAGTAGAGGAAATTCAATGACAAACTTTGGAAACAGCATTGAGAAAAAAAATAGTCTTAACAATAAGGATATGTATATGCATTCCAATCTAACATAAATTTTAAGTCTTGGGTTTGTGTATAAAATCTTATGACATTATTTGTAAATTAGTTGTGATGCCACTGTCCTTAGAGTGATTATATAGATTGACCATGATAGTATTCACATAAGCAAATGTTTAGCACATCATAGCAATTCATTTAGGGTTTTATTTTCCACAAGGCAACTATAATTTTAGATCTCTTTTTGTTTTCTTTAGACCAAATACTTTTCTTAAAAACAGAGTCAAAGGTGTTTTCGCCTATGTTGAACATCATAGAAAGTATTTAATTTGGGGATTAGTGTAGTTACAGTTGATCCCATATAAAACTGCTAATTATGCATTATGCTTCAGGATTTTAAGGGTCGAATCACCAATGATACTATTTATCTGATATTTAGAGGAGAGAGAAGGCAGACTCGAGAAGGAAATCTGCCTTTTTCTCTCTATCCACCTCTGCAACCCAGGAAATAGCTGGGAAAATCTAGGACTGAGTCAGCTGTGAGCCCTGCTCTTTGCAAGAAAATAATGTCAGACCTAGACCTTATCCAAGCCTTTCAGGCCCTTTGCCTTTCCCTTTCAGATCAGAGTTTCAGGAGGAGGTAGCCAGCAGTGAAGTTAAAAAAAAAAAAAAAAGTTTTATTTGGAAGTTTTGAGGAGGGTGAGATGTCGAATATCAGATGGGCCGGACACGTAATGCAATTCAGAGATGACCACTGGACTAGAGCTGTTACCGATTGGATTCCATGGGACATTAAAAGACCAAGTGGCCACCCAGCAAGGAGATGGTCATACTTCTTCGTCAAAACCTTGAATGAATGATTTAAGGCTCTTCCTGTTCCTGGAGCAAGCAGATATCATTGGGCTACACTAGCTCGAGACAGGGACAAATGGAAATGTTACTGGCGCCCTCTTGAGTATATTGAGGATCAACGGGATGACAAGTGATTCAAGTGACAAGAGAGGAAGGTGAGGTGGAGAGAGAAACAGGCTCGGTGAGAAAGCAGGCATCTCCAGAGTGGAGAGAGAGTCCCAGCACACATCCCAGTGTCAGATAGAAAAGTGCACACATCTCAAGGGGGAGGATGCAGGAGACACGTGCTTGGACAACACACGTGCATGACAGCAACACATGTGCTGGGGCAGCATATGTGTTCAGCAGCAACACCTAGGCATGCCTCCTTTGTTCAAGTTAGCTCCCTGAGGGACTTTCTATCTAGGTAAGGTTCAGTAGCTAGAGTGATTGCCAGGGGGTGGAGTTGGGAGTAGTTGATGGCTTCTTTCATATTCTGTTCCTGGCCTTTGTTCCTGCCAGAGATTCTCTAGGAATTGGGTGTGTGCTGGCTGGCACCAGGTAGAAGTCTTATCAGGCTTAGTTCCTGTGTCCACAAAGTAGGTGTGGCAGCCTGAGGGCTTTTTGGTTTTATTACTTCTCAAGAACTCATTGCCAGGGAGTATCCTTTTCCCTGTCAGCCTGCCTACCTGCTTCATTCTTATGCTAATAGTAAAAACTGAGCAAGTGAGATAGTTATTTTGTTAATTAACCATAAATGTAATTTTAGAATCATAATTCCTCTGCGTTCCCTCAGAGCTCCTGTTCATCCAAGAAATTTTCAGTGGGATCCCAGTATGTACCTAGGTGTCCAAATCAACCAGACTGGTAATAAATCATATAAAACATTGTTAGAAGTTATGTAACTTTATATGAGGTCACAACCTTGTTTTAGAAGGTGGAGCTCAACTCTGTTTTCAGTGATGAATTCAAAGTGGATGTAGTTAAATGTTATTAAATACCGTGAAGAACTTTGATACCTGGTTTATTTTATTAGTTCATGGCAAAATTAAAAATATTTTAATGTTATAAGATTTTATGAAGCTAAATTTATATAAAATTTCACTGTATTATTTTTCTGCTTAAGTGTTCACATAAAATAGTGAAGGAGATGACAATTTTTAAAATGACCTTTTTTTTTTTTTGCTTTTTGGGTCACACCCGGCAATGCACAGGGGGTTACTCCTGGCACATGCACTCAGGAATTACTCCTGGTGGTGCTCTGGGGACCATATGAAATGCTGGGATTTGAACTCGGGTTGGCCACGTGCAAGGCAAACGCCCTAACTGCTCTGCTATTGCTCCAGCCCCAAAATTATCTTTATTGAAAAACATGTCGTAAAAATTTGTTATTACTTTTAGTTTTTTTTTTTTTTAAACTTACTTATCTGGGAGGTTGGGTTACAACCAGCTATGCTCAGGGCTTACTCTTAGACCTGTGCTCAGGATTCATTCAGGATTCATTCCAGGCATTGCTAAAGGGACCATATGTGGTGCCAGGTATTAATAAGAGTTGAACTCAAAAAGCCAAGAGCCATGACTCCTGTACTTTATCTCTGACTCTTCACTTTAGTTATTTTAAAAAGAGTTAATAGCTTATGAAATCAAACATCTTGCAAAAGTCACGAAATCCCGAAATCCTGTTGATTGTCGAATATCTGGAGTGGTCTCAGTAACCTCTCCATTTGTCCTATCCCTGAGATTCTAGAAGCCTCTCTCTACTTGGCCTTCCCAATGATGCCACATTGGAGGCTCTTTCAAGGTCGGGGAGTGAGATCCAGCTTGTTACTGGATTTGGCATATGGATACATCATGGAAAGCTTGTGAGGCTGTCCCATGTGGGCAGGAAACTCTCAGTAGCTTGCTAGTTTCTCCCAGAGGGAGAGGTAGGTTATAAGATATCTTGCAAAAGTAACCCATGAAAAACTTTTTTAGAAAAATATACAAAAATATTAACAGATTTCTGTGCTGTTTAATTCAGTACAGTTTCCAATGTATCACTGTATCACTGTCATCCCATTGCTCATCGATTTGCTCCAGCAGGCACCAGTAACATCTCCATTGTGAGACTTGTTACTGTTTTTGGCATATCGAATATGCCACGGGTAGCTTGCCAGCCTCTGCCGTGTGGGAGTTTCCAATGTATGCCAACTCAATTTCTGTCAGGTTTTCTAGGATCGAGAAAGGTCAGTTCATTCTTCCTATTCTTTCCTATATGGTGTTTATCCATTCTCTTTCTAATTCACTCTCTTTTTAAATAGTTTTCCTTAGTTAAGGAGACTAAAAGAGTTCATTACAAAACTTAAAGTGCATCAATATTCCTTCCTTATAGTCATTCTTAGGATGCTTTATAGATTTAGATTTATGCTTTATAGATTTATGTTTCATGGTTGAGTTATATAGTCTATTACCATTGCACTAAAATATTTCTGAAAGATGATTAAAAGTAAATCCATTTGATATAAAACTTAGCTCAGTTGTTTAAAATATTAGCATCATGTTATTAATAATAATATATGGGGCCAGAGCATTAGTATAGTGGGTAGGGTGCTTGCCTATATATATGGCCAATTGGGTTCAATTCCCGGTCCCACATATGTTCCCCTGAAACCACCAGGAGTGTTCCCTGAGCACTGCCAGGTGCTCACCCCCTAAATAGTGAATAGTAATATGACTGGTATTTTAGTTCTCAAGATTTAATCATCAATGTATTTGACTCATGTTATCTTATAAATTACTCCTTGGTTAAAAAAATAAAAAGAACTATTAACAAGAAGGCAGAATCTTTTGCCCCTGAATCAGGCTGTCTTCACCGGGGACCCCTCAGAGGAGGGGTGGGTTGAGTTTTCCTCCTTGTCCCAAGCAGAGCCCTGGCAGCCAAAAACCTCCATAACCCAGCCACAGCCATGCTCAAGGCCACTCTCCACATGCTCGGACAAGCCTCACACATGAAGGAACTGGCAGAGAAACCCAGGTGTGTGGAACCTGGGGCTGAGATCTCTAAGCCTGCTCAGATCAGGACTGGGCCTCCTCCCCCCAGGTCTCCAGTTTTCCAGTAGCTTGGCAGTCACACCCACAAACTGCCCCAGTGCCATGTAATCTCATCAGTGGCCAAGATCCAGAGACTATAAAACAAAGCTCCCAAACACAGCAGAGCACAGCAGAGCCTGGCAAGCTGCCCGTGGAGTATTTGATATGCCAAAAACAGTAACAATAATGGGCCTCATCCCCCTGACACTGGAATGCGATAGGGACGAATGGAGACATTACTGGCACCCGCTCGAGCAAATCCATGAGCAAGGGGAGGATAGTAATACAGTGACATAGTGATTAACAGGAAAGCATGGCAAAATATTTTAAATCTGGTCTTAGTAGTCAAAAAAAGGGCAAAATTAAAATTTCAAAAGTTTTAAATTTCAGAGATTTATTATACATATCATATATTCTATGATGTATATTGATAGCCACTTCTTTCTGTTTAATTGTGGAGATCCATTTAGAAATATGGTAAAATTGAGGTATGAATTAGACAATCTGTACTTGTGCATAGTTGATTCTTATGAAAGACAGGAGATGCAAGCTTTGCTTCACATTTGAGTTATATTCCAATTTGATAGAATTCAATGAGGATGGAATCCTAGGGCAGTTATCTTAGTTCTCTCAAATTTTCTTCCTACATATTCCATTGACACCTGGGGTCAGTCAAAGACAATGTCTGCTGCCACCACTCTGAGGTGATAAAAGTATCATTATGCTCAAAAATATATTTGATGAGCCAGAGAGAAAGTACAGCAGGTAGGGCACTGCTTTTCACATTGCCAATCTTTGTTCCATCTCCAGCATCATATATGGTCCCCAGGCTCCTCCAGGAGTGATTCCTGAGCACAAATGAATGTGGCCCCAAAACAAAAAAAGAGAAAGAAATTTGTCTTCAGTTTTTAATTTCCTCCCCTCTGATAAGTCACAAACCTCTTATCCTTTGCATCAGCCCTCATAGGGATTCTTGCTTGGTTTTAGGATGGGGGGTGGGAATTAGATTCAGAATGAAAAGGAGAGAAAATATTACCATGGATGCTACAGGGATTTTAAAAAATCATGCGAGACCACTGCAAACAATTACATGCTCTCAAACTGGATAACTTGAAAGACATAGTCAAATTTCTAGAAGCATACATCATAATTTGTCTGAAACAAGAATAAATAGAATTTTTTTCTGGTTAGATTTCCTGTACCATCACATTGTTCACAAGATATACTCTTATTAAGAACTCTGAATGTCATTATAAACATGCCATATAATATCCTGGTATCAGGAAATGATTGTGCTTCAATCAATGTTAAAAGTGACTATGATGTAACCTAAGAATATTCTTTGAAAGCTAAAGAAATAGCTTATGATATAAAAATATATGGAAAAAATATGTGTCCTTTGACAGAAAACTGTAATTCATCAAATAAGTCCCCTTCAAATTTACATAAGCCACCAATTTGATCAGTGAGTTGACTTTTATTTTGAGGTAGTTTTTAATGTAATTTTGTGTTCATAGTGCAATGTTTAAACAGCTGGAACAATTTATAGACTAAAAGATTTAGGTAAGAAAAACCTATGAACAGATGACATTTGCCTGAGGGGGGAAAATACTTTCTCGTGGATGCATATCTAGTGAGATCTGAGATAGTAAACCAACTCTTCTGATTTGTAACAAAATAACAGACTAATTGATAATTCAGACTTATGCTCCTGTCTATATATTATGAATCACAAAACAGTAATTTAGTTGAACAATTTTAGTGGTGAAACCTAGTTTGTATACTATTTTTATGTGTATTTTGCTGGCACCCGCTAGAGCAAATCCATGAGCAAGGGGGGGAGCATAGCTAAAGTCTGGGGGGGGGGGTTTACAAATGTTTCTGATCATATTCCCTACAAATGTTAGAGGTTCCGTCTATAAGTAAGCAAACTAACTGGCTCTTAAGAAGGCGGAAATGAGAAAATTTTGTTCCAAAAATTAGATGAAGCTGCAGCCAAGCTTTGGACTCTAGCATATAAGATTTAAAACAAGTAGAAGAGATCTTCAAGGAAAACACAGAAAATCAAGAATCAGATAAACAGATAATGACAATGCTTAGACAAAGCTTATTAGGGGAGATGAGGTCTGCCAATCTGATGTTCCTTTCCATTGTTGTGATACCAGATGCATCTTCAGTGCTTTTCAAGCTCCACATCAAAATTGTGCAGAGGCATTATTAAATGCAGATTTCTGGGCCCTGTTACTTATTTGTCATGTCTGGACTAATGTGTGAGAATTTATACTTTCAACCACTTCCAAGGTGGTACTGATTCTTTTATTCTGAGAACAAGATTTCAAAAAAAATCACTTTCCAAACCAAAGGATTAAATAAGCAGAACCTGCTGCTAGTCACCACTTAATCAAATGACTATTTTCAAGATATTTAGTCCTGGTTCTTTGTTAGCCTGAAAAAAAAAATTTTGTCCAGAATAAATAAATGATGTTATGCATGCAATGTAAGTCTTCACTCAGCATTTATGGTTAGCACTGTGTATTAATGAATTATTTTTCTGGTTTAGATATAAATCTTTGGTGGTGTTGATTACACAATTTGTTGGGAAATTCATTTTAAGTAAAACCATTTGAATAAAATCTTTGATATAAAGATATCTGTCTGGAAAATAAATCTCAAAGTATTTTAAATTACTGTGAAAACTTACAAGTACCACAAAACATCACAAAATTAAAATATCTATGCTCTCACTGCTGCCTCTGTCCAATCCAAAGCTTGTTAATCTCCTCTAACCACAGTCACCTGTATAGGACTCTAGGGTATACACTCATGTGAAATACGAGCTCTGTTCCAGCAATTACATGAGAAAACCATGTGAGTTAATGCAGGGGGGTTAGATATTACTAGAGATTATCCCTACTTGTTGGTTTAGCAATAAAAATCTATATCTGATAAGTCACAATATATAACTCACTGTTTCCAAACCAAATGCACTCACAACTTGTCATTCTTTAGAAATATTTCAAAACATTCCTGGACCACTTCAATGACACCGAACATGTTTAAATGAGTTAATGAAGTCTTAACAAATTGCGGATGAAATAAGTCATTTGATTTGCCAAATTGTGATCACGTGAACTCTGCATTAAAATTCTTATTATAGACTTAGAAATATTCTTATTATTTGTATCACTTGGCATCCTGTTGATCTTTGATTTGCTTGTGTGGGTGCCAGTAATGTCTCCATTTGTCCCTGTCGCATGCTAGTGTAGCCCAATGATATCTGCTTGCTCCCAGAACACGAAGAGCCTCAAACCAGGGTTTTGACGAAGAAGTCTGACCATCTCATAAGTGGGCGGCCACACGGTCTTTTGACATCCTGTGGAATCTAGTCGGTAACAGCTTTAGTCCAGTGGTCATCTCTAAATCCTATTATGTGTCCAGCCCATCTGATTTTTGATGCCTTGGCAAACGAGACAGAGTCCCTGATTCTTGATCATCGACATAGGTCAGAACTCCGAATTCTTTCTCTCACTTGAGTGAAATGTGATACTCCAAGCATAGCTCTTTTGATTCCTCTTCGGGATACTCGAATAGCGTTCTTATCTTATTTTCATAGGTCCCAGGTCTCTGAGGCGTATATTAGTGCAGGAAAATTGGTGGTGTCAAAAAGATATGCACGGAGCCAGAGTTTCTTCGCCCTCTTAACAACTTCTTTGACGCTCTTGAAGGCATTGCACACTACTCTTTTCTTCCTGTGCAGTTCTGGCACCAAGTCGTTCCTCATGTTGATTTTAGACCCAGGTACACATAGCTGCTGCATTCAGAGATGGTCATTCCATTGAGAGCAAATGGAATGTCAGGGACTAGTTTATTTTCTTCTTAATCGTATTACTTAGGTATCCTACATTTTCATTTCACGGACTCAACATGTTAATTAGGAGAAAGAGAAAGAACATCAAAACCTGATTTAATCTAGATACACAAGTTTTTCCAGTGGTTGAGTTTATGCTGCTGAGGATTTAAAATTAACTGACATGGATTCAGCAAAATAAAAAGTCATGTTCGTGGTCTATTTGTTACATAGTTATATTCAACATCCCATATCTAGATTTGTAGAAATATTACCAGCTTTGTATATTTTATAACTGGGTCAGAATCCAGTTTGGTCCACTTCCACCTTTACTGCACACTTTTGTCTGCTCATTCATAAATGTGTGAGGAGTGATAGGTAGAGCATGAAGTCGCCAGGAAAGTGGTGGTGTGCTCCTGACACTGATCTCAAGCTGTAAAGTCAGAAGTAAAGTATGTGATGCAGTGTGACTCATTCAGACTGAATTTTACTCTTCACTAGCTGTCACACCTTGACTATGTTATCAGTTCCTCTGTGCCTGAGTTTACTATTTCAAGTAAACTTGAAATAATGCTAGTATAAACTTATTAAATTTGTCATAGGACTAAATGAGTTAATGTGTGTAAAACCTGTAGAAACAGTCTGGCATGCAAGTAATGCCTCAATAAAAGTTAGCTGCTATTATTTGGAAAGGAGAAGGCATTTTAAAATGTGATTTCCAATGCAGTAGCAGATATTTTGACTTTTTTCCACTCTCCCACTCTCTTTTTATAATACTAAAATTAGCATCCTTCCAAGTCCAGTCCCTCGGTAACTGCTGTTACTATTCTCAGCCATCTGTGATCTTCAATAGCACCAAGTTTGGCGTTTCCAAACCAGACTAGATAGCATCACAACTCTTAGTGATCTGTTGTCTGTTTATTTGCAGAATTGGTCACAATTTTGTCTTTTTTATATAAATTGTCTACATTAGCTCTTAAAACTCTGCAGTTGTCTACTGGGGCGCCAGCATTTGGATGGGTGTTATAACACTACATTTTCTCTTCATTACAAGTCCTAAAAATAGGGTGCAACTGACTAACGTTTTCAGCATTCACAGCTAGATTTGGTTTGTCAGGAAATGATGTGGGAGTAGTTCTCATATGCACCAAAGGTGCAAAGTGCAAAACAAAAATAACTCAACAAGAGTTTAACAGCCCTTCTTTATGTACGTTATTTACAAAGGCCACAATCTGGAGTTCTAGGCAGAGCCTGAGGAAGCTCCAGAGATCCTTCTGGAATGGGAAACAATGCCAATATAGATTACATATAAAGGAGAATGGGAAGAAGTAAGACAAGGTTTAATTTGTTATCTCTGTCTTCGCAAGCATCAATAGATCTTTCTTTAGTCAAACTTCAGAAAGTCTCTTTAATAAAATAATGCATAAACACACTATAGCACTGTAGCACTGCCCTTCCATTGCTCATCGATTTGCTCAAGCGGGCACCAGTAACGTCTCCATTGTGAGACTTGTTACTATTTTTGGCATATCAAATACTCCAGGGGTAGCTTGCCAGGCTCTGCCATGCGAGCTTTCCCGAATACAGTCCAACCGGTCTTCTATCGAGGGTATACGAGAAGCTGAGCTCCCCTGCTAGAACCTCAAAAAAAGCTATCAAGTATAAACACACATAATAAAAATTTTAAATCTTTGTTTCTTTAATTTTTATGTTACATTTTCACTATTTTTTAGACTTTTTTCTCAGCTGTCTTATTTTCCTATGAATAAAGATGAATAGAATTAGTAAATCATAATTACATTTTCAGTTTTTGTGACTTTCTGTTCGGTAGAAAATATTTTGCAACTCTTAATATATTTAGAATTATTTATCTTATCCTTCAGGAGGCAAGATAAAAACAGTTATATTCATTAATAGCACTACAATAAAGATAAAAAAGCAATAATATTTAGAGCAAACTTTCATTTATGTAATAACACATTCTTGAATAGACTTAAAAATTGTCAGATGCACATAATTAAATTCTTGCAGCTTTTAAAAGAATGTTTTAAAAAGTTGTTATCTAGCTTGTTAGTTTTTCCATTATCAACGTTGAAGAAAACTTGCATGTCTGAAAGCATTGAGAAATGGATGTTTTCTTTTCATATCAATAAAATAATATCAGAAACACCTTGGACAGGCAAAAAAGATTTAGAATCTTTTGCTTTATCATAGCTTAAAGTGTGCATTTTGAATTAATAGACTTACACAAAAGAAAAAAACCCAAACCACCAAAAAGATTTTCCTTTTTGCATTTTGGAGTTTTATTCTTATAAAAAAAAGTTTTTCCTTTTTACAGTGTGGAAAACTTTCTCTTGAAACTTAGTAATCAGAGAGAGGAAAACACACTACTTTTATTTTTTTGGAGGAGCAAAGAAGATGATGGATTAAAGCAGATGTAGAGTGTTTGCAGTTATAGAAGGCTATTAGGGACCCTGCTTGTTCTGGTTTGTGTAATTTGTCCATGTCCTACTTTATATAACTCAATCCATTGTAAGCCAAACATAAAATAAGTGAATACTGTATTTCATATTTCACTTTGTCAGCAAATTAAAAAAAGTGTAGAACAAACACAATAGTCATCATGACTCTTGAATAGAGAACAAAGCATTTTTCAAATCCCAGGGACTTGTAAGAAATAGAAGGTTAAGAAAAAATTTTCTGAACAATGAGCAGATGTGTTTGTTACTGTTGATGGACAAGCTTATCCATTTTGTTCAATTAATAAGAAGAGTGAGCACATCAATACGTAAGCTTGTCTTGGTGTCATGATTTTTTTCCACTTTGACAGGTAATAGTGGGGCTGGGAAAATGTCACAACGGTTTAGTCCTGCCTCACTAGCTCTAACTAGTTCAATGACGATGGGATAGCATCTTGCAAACATTTTTTTAATTCATAATAATCTTATATTTATTGACACTTACAGAGAGTTTAAATTTTATGACAATGGTTTAAAATCAGTTTTCTATGGGTTATTCAATTATGTACTGTGCAAAATCAAGTTAAAATATTTATGAACAATATGAAAATGTGGAAACTTTCTTTAGGAACCTGTCTTTTCATATTGAGTCACAAATGAAACCAACTATGCTTGACAAAGAAACTCCATTTCATCATACAGCTGAGCTAGTGACCGCTCTCCTTGTTCTAAAAGATGTTTTCTAAAAATCTACAGGATTTTTTTCAGAGAAACTATGGTGGTTTTTTAAAGTACCCTGTTTCACAAATTAGTATATGAGAGCAAATTAGACTAACAGCGAACATAAACATAGATATAAATATGTATTAGTATCAGCAAATGACTTCAATATTCACTGACCTAATAAATAAATATCTTCCTTTTAGCAATGAATCCAGAATGATTAATACCTAAAGGGGAGTGGGAGTAGAAAAGTGACAATTTATTCTTCAGAGCAAAATAAGAACCCATTTACACTTTTTCAGCGGCAGCATAGTATAGGTTGCAACCCCACATGTTCCTTAGAGGTTTGACATATCTCAGATCATGCTAAGAATATGTGGCCAGATAATGTGCTTCTTTATAGAATGAACAATATCATATTCATCTCTGTATGTCCACAGTGTGTGAGACAACACTTTACACACGTAAGGGACTCAACAAATATTTTAATACAAGTAATTTTCTTTTAGATAGCTTCCAACAGAACAGCGAACAAAGGGAAAGGGTTTTAAAAACAGATCCATAGGACATAAAGCGTGTGAGAGACTTGGAGGAAAGCCCTCTATTGCTCTCTACAAAACGTAATTTCTTACTACTATGCTCTGTACACTTCATTCTGTCCTGTGAGATCATCCAAACCCTTGGAAAATCTGCAAAACGAGTAATACCTTCCCTCCTATGCTTGGTCATAGTAAGTGCATATAACTTAAAATATGACATGTACTATTACATATAGAGACAGTACAGCAGATAAGTTCCTTGCCTTTCATGTGACCAACGCAAGAATGATCCCTGCACCCCAAACAGTGCCCTGAGCACTGCCAGGAGTGATTTCTGAGGGCAGAGTCTGGAGTAACTTCTGAGCATCACAAGTGGGAACCAAACAGAACAACAACAACAAATCAAAGAATATCAATGGATGATGGACTATTCTTTAAATTCATCACTGTATCACTGTCATCCATTGCTCATCGATTTGCTCCAGCGGGCACCAGTAACGTCTCCACTGTGAGATTTGTTGTTACTGTTTTTGGCATATCAAATATGCTTTAAATTCATAGTGAAAATAAATTCAAAGTGGATTAAAGTCAGTATAAGATCAGGGAGATACTACAAGGGTGAAGGGGCTTGCCTGCTTGCTTAGCACACAGCCACCCAGGTTCCATCCCCAGCCGCACAGATGATCCCAGAGCCCCACCAGGAGTAAGCCCTGAGCACAGAGCCAGGAGTTAAGCCCTGAGCACAGCTGGGTGTGGTTCCAAAACAAAAGTTATAAAGTTTAAAGTTAAGAGAAGTGAATTGTTCCATGATATTAGCATTAGGGACTCAATCCCACAGCAAGGAAAATGAGAGTAAACATGAATAGTGAGTACTTTCTTCATTAAAAAGATGTGTAAAGGAAAAGATAATCAGAGAAAAATGGCTCAATGAGCTGAGCTCATGCTTGGTGTGCAAAAAGGTCTGGGTCCAGTGCCCTGGGCCCCCAAGCACCACCAGGAGGGACCCCAAACAGAGCTGGAATTGCTTACCCACACACTGTTATTGGTACAGCGTAATCACCACAATACGGTATTACATTAACATCTATTGGACTGTCTTTGTGTGCCTCGAACAAAACCCATTCGGTGATGATATTTGATTTAGGGTGGGGGCCGAGTACACCTGGTTGATGCTCCTGGTGATTGTGATCAGGGGCCCATGTGGAATGCTGGAGATTGAACCAGGATTGCCTGTGTGCAAGGCAAGTGCCCTACCCACTGTGTGGTCTCTCAAGACCTATATTTGATCTTTTTTATTTTGGAGAGGGTCACACTCAGTGATGCTCAGGTATTACTCTTGGCTCTGCACTCAGAGATCACTCCTGGTGGGCTCTGTGGGATTCTTTGAGGTGCCATCGATTGAACCTGGGTCAGCTGCATGCAAGGTAAACACGTACCCACTGTTCTATTGCTCTGGACGCATATATTTGATCTTTCTAATGCATTGTCAAGAATTTATTGAGAATTTTTACATTTGTGTTCATCAAGGATATTAGTTTTTAGTTTTCTTTTTTTGCATGTAATATCTCTGACTGATTTTAGTATCAGTATAGTGTCAACCTCAAAATGTGTGTAGAAGTATTCCTTCCAGCTTTTTGAGTCTGAAGAGGATACATCTGGGATCATCTTAAAAGATGTGGTCAAATTCTTCAGAAAAGCCTTCTGATCCAGGACTTTTGTCTATTTTTGGTCCTGTCTTGGTAGTTACATTGATATAGAGTACCTATTTCTTTTTTCTTTTTTTTTTTTTTGGCCACACTGGGAGGTGCTCAGGGCTGACTCTGGTTTGGGTGTGGTACAGAATGTCTGGGATGGAACCCAGATCAGCAGTGTGTAAGTGCCTTACCTGCTCTACAGCGGAGTCTCCTGCCCCTGCGCCTGGCTGTCTTCACTGGGGCCTCTTGGAGGGGGGCTGGTTGAGTTTCCCTCTCCGCCCCCAGCAGAGCCCAGGCAGCCGAAGTCCTCCAGATCCCAGCAACAGTCATGCTCAAGGCCACCCTCCACATGCTCAGATGAGCCTCACACATGAAAGAACCGGCAGAGGAATCCAGGTGTGCGGGACCTGGGGCTGAGATCTCCAAGCCTGCTTGGATGGGGACTGGGCCTCTTTCACCCAGATCCCCCATTTCCCAGTAGTTAAGCAGTCACACCCACCCACAAACTGGCCCCTGTGCTGTGTAAGCCCGTCAACGACCAAGATCCAGAGACTATAAAACAAAGCTCCAGGAAGCATGACCTCCTATTTTCTAGTTCTCTCTCTTGGAGACCCCTGCAAGCTACCGAGAGTATCCTGCCCCCACAACAGAGCCTGGCAAGCTCCCTGTGGCATACTAGATATACCAAAAGCAGTAACAATGATGGGTCTCATTCCCCTGACCCTGAAAGAGCCTCCAATGTGGCACCATTGGGAAGGACGAGTAAAGAGAGGCTGCTAAAATCTCAAGGATAGGACAAATGGAGATGTTACTGACTCCCACACGAGCAAACTGATGAACAATAAGATGACAGTGATACAGTGATACTATTATATACTTAGCAATGTTTTATCTCTGTGACTACACTTGAACCTAGGATGTTTGTTCCCCTACTGATAACTAAAGTATCTGATTCCATAGAGTACTATGTCTCTAGTTGTGAGTAAATTTTCAATGCATGTTTGATTTTTTTATTGGATTGCTGGTGGGAATATATATTTTTTTATTTTTTTAACATAAAGCAGTGTTACTGCTATATATTCCAGTGCTGCAATACCATATTGGCCACTGGCATTCTGGGATCCCTCCGTCATTAACGCATGGTCCCTTTCCCCTTCTCCTTTACCATCCTCAAATCACAGTTCTATTGACCTTATCTCATGGTCTGTCTCCCTTGTGGATTATATGGAACCTTGTGTTATTTATGTATCATCTGCATGTGGATTATAAATATGGACAGTGCTGCATAATAACTCAGTTATTAACACTGAGTTATAAGTAGAAAAGATTAAGTATGTTGAGGCTGGAGTGATAGTACAGAGTAGGGTATTTGCTTTCAACTGGCCGACCCATTTGGATCCCCAGCAACTCCTCTGGTCCCCCAAACATTGAGAGGTGGAAGGCAGGTGCCTTTCTAAGTGGAGAGCACTGAGCAATGTTGTCCTGTTGTTCATCAATTTGCTTGAGCGGGCGCCAGTAATGTCTCCATTGTGAGATTTGTTATTACTGTTTTTGGCATATCAAATACGCAGCGGGTAGCTTGCCAATCTCTCAGTAGCTTGTCAGACTCTCCAGAGGAACAGAGGAATCAAACCCAGTCAGCCTCGCACAAAGCAAATCCCCTACCCACTGTGCTATCACTCCAGCCCCCAAGCATTACCAGAAATAATTCATGTAGGCAGCCAGGAGCAAAGCCTAAGCATCCCTGGATGTGGCAAAAGCAAACAAAACAAAACATACAAACCGGACAAACTGTGGTGAAAATAAGTGTTATATAAAATTTCATCTCTTCTCACATTTCAGTAGTACTCAATCATGTATGTATACTACAATTTTTAATGGTTTTTATGTTCTTTAATACTTTAACTGTTTCTAGATTTTGGGTATTGCAAAAATGCTGTGGTGAAAATAAGTGCACATAGGTCCTTTGAGATTAAAATCGATTTTGCATTCTTGTGGTAGATGTCTAAGATTGATATTAGAGGCCTGTATATATGTTATATTCCTAGCATTTTGATAAGTTCGGGTACAGTTTTGCCAAAGAGCTGTATTAAGCAACAGTCCCACCAGTTATAAATCAAAGTTATTTATTTTTGGCACATCCTGGCCAGAACTTACTTTTTATAAAGGTTTTTTTTTTTTTTTGCTTTTTGGGTCACACCCAGCAATGCACAGGGGTCACTCCTGGCTCATGCACTCAGGAATCACCCCTGGCGGTGCGCTGGGGGACCATATGGGATGCTGGGATTTGAACTCGGGTCGGCCGCATGCAAGGCAGACGCCTTACCCGCTGTGCTATCACTCCAGCCCCAGTTTTTTTTTTAATGAACCATTAAAAGATGTTATGTTAACTGAAGTAAGTAAGAAAGAAGAAGATAAATACTAGATAACCTGACTCTACATGCAGATTATAAATAAATAACACAATGTTCCATATAATCCACAAGGGAGACAGACCATGAGATAAGGTCAATGGAACTGTAATTTGGGGATAGTAAAGGAGAAGGGGAAAGGGACCATGCATTAATGACGGAGGGATCCCAGAATGCCAGTGGTCAATATGGTATTGCAGCACTGGAATATATAGCAGTAACACTGCTTTATTTTAAAAAATAATAAATAAAAATGTAAAAATTAACAAAGGTGTTTTTCAAAACTGAAAATAATGTATTTTGGGTTGAATGTGATCCCCGGCACCCAGTTTCTCAGAAGATGACATTTGGAGAGACATATGATCTTTACAGAGGAAATCAGATTAAAGAATTTATAGCAGACTACCCATATAACTAGTGTTCTTAGAAGAAAGACAAATTTGAAAGCAAAGCACAGAAAGAATGTAAAAGATCCAGGGAGAAGACACTGTGTCCAGGCCAATAAGAAAGGTGGGGGATACATCTTTCCCCCATAGCCCTGAGAAATGAATCCTCGACATCTGGATCTGAGCTATAGTTTACATAACCATGAAGCCATGAATTTTTATCGTTTAAATCACACAGTTTGTGGTACTTTCTTATAGCTGCCAGAAACCTAACAGAGTATTTGATTTCCTTTCCCATTAAAGAGAAAAGGTAAACAAGAAAAAAGTTGTTAGCAATGGTACTGTGGACTTACGTGGGGAAAGATAGATTGTATAAGCACTTTTATATGCCATCATGGAAAACTTCCATTTGCCCTTCCTAGAGAAAATCTCATCTGGATTCCATATTATCCTACACTGACTTTGCAAATAGAACTTCAAGTAGGACAGGAAGTTATATTTGCTGTAATCAGTTATCCTGCGTTGACTAATAGATCATTGAAAATCCCTTTATTTGAAAGGTCTGGAGCAATACTACAGTGGGCAGGGCGTTTACCTTTCACACAGTCAACTCCAGGTTTGATTCCCAGCAACTTATGATTTTTCAAACCTTACCAGTGGAGGTCCCTGAGTTCAGAGCCACGAGTAACCCCTGAGCACCACAGGGTGTGTCCCAAAATGAAACAAAACAAAATTCCTTCATTTGATTATGTGGGTGAAAATATAAATGAAGAACAATTCCCAATGCAGTATAAATATTGATAATGCAATGACTAGAGGGATTCTGTTCATTCATAATGATATAATGAAATAATTTTATATTATATTAAATACTACAGTAATACATAACTCTTAAATTAATTGTAATGTTCTTAGGCTTTGCAATACAATTTCTGTAGGTGAAGTGACTACTGTTTCTTGAACTAAAAGTAGAGGTAAAGAAACAAAGAGCGGCATCTTTGAGGAGGTAAGAGGTGAGGCAAGGTGAGAAAAATAAATTCACAGAAAGCATTGCATTTGAAAATAAATTATTCATTTAAGAAATTGAGATACTATACTTGAGAAGACAAAATTGGTCTTTGATCAGTTCTATGGCTTTGTTTTTTATCCCTCCCACCCCCCCAGGCTTTAACTTGATTCTAGCCTAAGAAAGTTGAAATTTGTTTTCTTTCATACAAAAGCCAACACTCATTCTGTGGGGGAAAACAAAAGCACAAGTGTAAAAAAATATGGAGAGTTATATCCAGAAAACAAAATAGAATTTTTGACTTTAAAATAGCTCATGCAAACCTATAATAATAAACCAAAAAGGATCATGAGTGTACAGATCATATTTCACTAAAAGAAAATCCCTGAAATATAAGTCCTTTCCTACATTACAAAAAAGGACTAAATATGTCAATATTTGCTTTTCAATTATTCATTTCAGATATTTTTAGTGAGTGAATGTAGTTATTCACTCACTAAAAAATTAAATTAGGAATGTTTTGAAAATTATGAGACCTTCAGTGAAATATATGAAAAACAATAAAAAAGTAAAATAGAGAAATACTGGTAGTTTCTTTTAACCTATAAAAAGCATATCCTCACCAATTCAGCTAATAGTAATTCACTATTGTTTTTATATGTTTTTGCCTCATTTGTTTGCATATGCCCATAAAGTTATTTTACATATGTAATTATTTAGGCTTAAATACATTCAAACTTCAACTTCATTTCTTAATGTAAATATACATCTATAAATATAAAAATGGATTCTAAACAAATGTTTTTATATCTAATATGAAAATCTATTTTGAAAAAGAAAATAATGCATTATTTTTATTTTTGGAAACAAATCTAAATAAGGAACAAGAGAATGCAAGAAAATACTTTGTAAAGTGTGTACAGATTGCTATTTTTCATACCTTTCCAATATTCCCTGTGTATGTTTTTGTGGCATGAGTCACAGTTTTTATAGAGGATAATCACTGTATCACTGTCATCCCATTGTTCATTGGTTTGTTTGAGCGGGCACCAGTAACATCTTGATTCATCTCAGCCCTGAGATTTAGCTCTCCTTACTCATCCTTCCCAACAGTGCCATATTGAAGGCTCTTTCAGGGTCAGGGGAATGAGACCCATCATTGCTACTGTTTTTGGCATATCGAATATGCCATGGGGAGCTTTCCAGGCTCTGCCAAAGAGAATATTAGAGTAACTAAATAACAAGTTATAAAAACTGATTAGCAGTGACTTAGATAAGCAGCTCAACATGAATTTATGAATTTTTCTTTTATTTTCTTTAATATTTTATACCCCTTGCTCCACAAAACCTCAGCATAGGGCTAATATAAAAATGCCATTTTTGTACTTCTGTATCTGAATAATGACAATATTCATCTTCAACTTCAGTCAAGCTAAATATCTCTACGGGATCTTTCAACAACTCTTTTATCAAGGTTTCAAGACATTATAAGACTACACATCTATTATGTAAACTATTCTCTCTTCCCAACTTGTGTAAGATGCTTTTTCTTTTATTTTCATTATAAAAATCAATATCAATAGGAATAAATTGTATTGTTTTCTTCAATTTCTGCATATAAATAAACATCTTTATATATTTTTCCCTGTGTCAAGGGTTTCCAGGACTAGTTGATTTCAGATATAATGATATGTTTGATAGATGTAATGATATGTTTGATTTAGGAAAGCTATTATATTCATGGTTATGACTTATCACAGTGAAATGACACATTAGATTTATCAGTGAGTAAAGGGTCCTTAAGGTTATGTCCAGGCACAAATTTCCAATTATTTCACTCTTTTACTTCCTAGTCAGATCCAAAAACTGGCCCCAGCACCATGTAAGCCCATCAACCGACAAGATCCAGAGACTATAAAACAAAGTTCCGGAAAGCGCATGGCCACATTTGTAGCCAGGTGACCTCTTATAGTCTAGTTCTCCCTCTAGAAGAACCAGGCAAGCTGCCAATAGTATTCTGCCTGCACGGCAGATCCTGGCAAGCTCTCCGTGGCATATTTGATATGCCAAAAAAAGTAACAATGATGGGTCTCATTCCCCTGACCCTGAAAGAACCTCCAACTCGGCACCATTGGGAAGGACGAGTAAAGGGAGGCTGCTAAAATTTCAGGGCTATGACGAATAGAGACGTTATGGGTGCCTGCTCAAGCAAATCGAAGAACAACATGATGACAGTGTTACAGTGATACTTCCTATATAGATTACTCTACCAGCCATGATATGGACTGCATGTATAAAATTTGCCACCTAAAAGACACTGAGTCTTGACATCCAGAATGTTTTACAGTCCTATGTATAGGTAGCCTCCATAATATCTTAGCAACCCTGATTCCATCCAAGAAAAAAGAATCATGTTGTGTACAGCATGGCTCAAGTACAAAAGTACTTTTATCAGACAGAACATTTAAAAATCTTCGAGATTATCTTCCAGGAACTGGCTGAAAATCAGTCCTCAAAGATGTTTTAATTTTGAATATTTTATTTGATTTGACTGGCTACGGGGCTACCCTTCCTGCCAATCCTCTAATATCACAGTTCCTCAGTTGTCATTTCTCTGGTCAAATATAATATTTTGTTTGTTTCCTAGATTTAAATCTTAATTTCTTGTTTATACTCATATACTTCATTCCATCAACAATTCCTTCTTCTATTCCCTCAATCTCTGCTTCCATAAGTATATTCTAATCTCTCATATTAAAATAAATTGCAGGGGCTGGAGCAATAGCACAGTGGGCAGAGCGTTTGCCTTGCATGTGGCCGACCCGGGTTCGATTCCCAGCATCCCATATGGTCCCCTGAGCACCGCCAGGAGTAATTCCTGAGTGCAGAGCCAGGAATAACCCCTGTGCATCACTGGGTGTGACCCAAAAAAAATTAAAAAAATTTCAGAGACTCTTTGGCCATAGTAAAGTTATTATTTCCAGGGCTACATTCAACAAAATAAAATAAAATATGTAAAATAAAATAAAATATGTGAATCCAACAAATCAATATAGGGAACTTGGGAACAAGCTCCTAATATTAGGTATAAGATGATAGCAACAAAAGGAACTTAGAACTTTAAAAAAATAACTGTCAGTAAGTTTTCCGGTTCTTTTTAAAAACTTGGTGCCCATATTTCCCAGAGTTCCATATTAATCGAAATGAATTACATGAATTCTATTACCCCTAGTCAAAGAAAGTTTATTAACATGATTTCTTACTCATAATAACTATTCCACTCTAGTCAAAGACCAGTGATAAAACTGTTTAACCACTCTATTGCTACATTTACAGTAGTACAGTGTTATAATTTGGTGTTCCACTCTACTTCCCAGTCAAAGGAGAACAGAGGCATCCTTCAGTAGCCTTACTGGATATTATCCAGTAACCTAATCCCTGTCTGTGTGGCAGAAGCAGGCTTTTTTTTTTCATTCACCATCCAGATGATATAAAAGAAAACTAGTAATTGAATAATTACCTGCTGGAGGTAGCAAGTACAGCTCTCAGGTCTATGAATGGTCGAAATCTCCCCTTGTCCTAGCATCAAAGAAACGTAAGAATATAGAGTGAGAAGATATATAGGCTTCAAACTCCAAATTTCTCTATTGTTAGAACCAGTGAGGAGTTAAGCCTCTACCCGTCTAGTTGACACTTCTCTTTTCCCACCCATATCTATGGTCGACAGGATAATGGCACTTCTATAGCCAGATGTATCTTCAGCATCTCAGAATACATTCTCTCTCATGGATTAAAAAGTTCCTTGCAAAAGTTATTAAAAGATCTTGAAGTTAGGTTACTTCCCTCTCTGACGTGGAAGCCCTTACCCAATCATATATGTCCTGAAAAGTAGACATTCCTGCTTTCAGAGGGTTAAGGTGATGGCCCCATGAAAAGACTCAATCTTTCCTGGAAGGAAGAAAAATCATAAGCCAAAGAAAGTAAACAATCTCAAGACTCTAGAAAACACAAAGTAATGGTTCAACTGTAGAACTGTAGAACTCTTGCAAGGAATGAAGCCTTGATGTTCTGTTTAATTTCAACAAGATGTAAATTTTTGACCAAGAGAACTTGTGATAATAAAATTGTCATGCTCTTAGCCATTGCAATAGTTTATGACATGAACAATAGAAAAATACATATTTCCCAGTTGTAGCATGGACAAACAGTAACCACTCATTGGCCTCCACAAAGGCAGCATGGCAAAGTGAGCTGTTGCCTCATAAGAACTGAAATTATAATAGCAAGATCAAGAAAATATATGAAATTTCACCCCACTCGTTTGTAAGAAAACAATGTGGGTCAGTGTCACTTGATGTGATACAAAGTGGAAATATGGAAATAGATCTGCATTTAAGGCTCAGACAACAATTTAATATAAGGACTGATTTTTAAAAGATAAGACTGGAAAGATAACTCAAAGGGGTGGAGTGCATGGTCTAGACAAGTGCACCGTGTTCAGTCCCCACACTTGTTCCCCTGTGGATAGATGTAAATAGATTCCATGCATGTCCAGATGTGGTTCCCAAAGGTTAAGGATAAATAACTTTAGGAAACTAGGTCCCATTCATGATTTAAAAATAATCAGCAAACAATAAATAAAGGAGAGTACTTCATTTTGTACAAAAAGCATACCTATAACAATCCATACTCAATGAAAGGCTAAATGCTTTTCAAGATTGGGATCAAGATAAAGATGAATATTCTCACCATTCACATTCAACACACTGCAAGAATTTCAAACCAATCCCCAAAGAAAAATTATTCAAGAACTATAAGATAAAATGTTTAGTAAAACATCAGCCCTGTTTTCTATTGACATTGGTATCTATGTAGAAAATACGAAGGAATTTTTTAAATAATTAAACAGAATAAAATCAGTTCAACCAGGTTGTAGAAAACAAGACCAACACATAGTCAATAGCATGTATACATACCAACAATTAGCATGTATAAAACAAAATAAAGATTATATATAATTTCAATCATTCCAAAGAAAATCAAATACTTGAATATGAACTTAATGAAATAGGACATAGGCAGGATTTGTTGACTGAAATTACAGATGGGAGAAATAAAAAAATTAATTTATGGATTTATAAACCATGGCCAGGATTTAAAATGTTATTTCTCTGCCAAAATTTACGTATGGGTTTAATTCAATATCAAAATCATTAGATTGTTTTTAATTGTTTCAGTGGCTAACAGGGTCACAGCCAGGCATGCTAAGAGTGTATTCAGCTTATGGCCTTGTATAAGCATGACATATATACAACCACTTGAGTCACACATTTGACCTGTAGACATTTCGAGGGAGTTATAAACAGTTGCTTTAAAAATATATGTGAAGGACCAGAGTAATAGTACAGTCAATAGGCTATTTGCCTTGCATGTGGCTGACTGCGGTTAAATTTCCGGCATCCCATGCAGTCCCCCATTCACCAGCAGAAATAATTCTTGAGTGCAGAGCCAGGAGTAACCCTTGAGCATCACCTGGTGTGACCTTAAAGAATAAAAAAATAAAATAAAAATATATAGAATGTATATTCTTAGGATAGACAAAACATTAGACTTAGGACAGATAAAGCATTTTGAAATAAAGAACAACTAATTATAGACAATACTAAGGATGACTATATTGTTATAGAAATCAATAGTTTTTATTGGCCTGGGAGTAGCATACATTTCCTATCATTGTAATACTAATGTCCCCAGTTTCCCTCTCACTACCCCCACCCCAACCGCCAGCCTCCCTCTATGGCAAGCACTTTCTCTCTGTCTGTCTGTCTCTCTTTCTCTGTCTCTCTCTTCCTATCCTTTTGTGCATTGGTTTGCAATACAAGTACTAAGAGGTCTCTGTGTTTGTTCAGGGAGTTCAGTATTTTATCACGAAGGTATAGCGGGAGTAGCCTTTTTAACTGAGTGGCAGTTTTGGGGTGTGAATGGGACTACTAGGGCTTCCAGAAGTATAGGGAGGTGAAGGGAGATAGCCAATCCTGACTCTGGGAAAGTCTTGAGGTTTCAGTCACAAAATCCACATATTTGATATTTCTGCAGAAAATATCTCCATAACATTCATTTCTAGATGGTAGAGTCCGGCTGGGTGCATGGTGGCGATTTTGGATGATGGGAGCAAGTGACTGCCAGGGGTTCTTTCGGACAGGCGCTGGGCTAACCAACTCCCTTCCATGGTACCTCTTATTATTCAGCCAGGCATGGCTCTGAGATTTAGTGCAGCTTTTGGTCTCTTTTGAGATTTACTTATGGGTTTCTGGAGGAAGGTCGGTAGGAGGGCTTACATGGTGGCACTGGAGTTGATTTGTGAGGTGATTGCATACTTCAGGGGGGATAGGGAAGCGGAGCTAGGTAGCCCATCCTGACTCATAAAGCCTGGAGATTTTAGTCATAAAACCCACATACCTGAATTTTCAGCAGGTTAATTTCTCAGTGAGATTCATCTTGAGAAAGTCGGCCTCGGGACATGGCAGCAATTTTGGATTGCAGGAGCAAGTGGCTGCTGAATGCTCTGTTTGGACAAGTACTGGGCTAACCCACCCCGCACCCCCACCCCCATCGAGGTGCCCCAGATTATTCAGCCATGTGTGGGTCCAAGAAGATTTACTGTATCTTTTTGATCTCTTCTGAAATTTATTTATGAGTCTCTGGAGCAAGTCAAAAAATGAGCTTGTATGGCAGATCTGGAAGTGGTTTCTGGGTGTGGTTCCTACATACCTAAATTTTGGCCGTTTAATTCCTCAGAAAACTTGGTCCCCAGTTGTTGGAGTTCAACTGGAGGTGCAGTGGTGACTGGGGTATCAGAAGTTGAAGGATGCCATCAGACTGCTGATGCTTTGGCCCACAGGACCAGGTTCGCCCACTGGTAGCATTACACCCTCTGGGTCCCAGTGGTGATTGCAGCATCAGCCTTGCCTGGAACAGGACTGGGACCAAGGAGGCTCTGCAGCTTGGGTGCTCTGGGAGGGCCACCACTACCAGTCCAGCAGAACCTGACCAGGAGGCACTGGCCAGTCTTCAGGCTCATTCTCCAGCCAGTTGGCACTCAGGGAAGTTTTCTCCATAATATGCTGCAGGTGGCCCCAGCAGCGGTGAGGAGTGGAGGCCAAAAGGCCCTTCCACCTGCGTGAGTTTCAGTACTACCCAAGTCAGCAGGGCAGCCCGAGATGACCTCCAATGGTGGGAACCCCAGTGGCCCCTCAACTCTGGGATCCACATTCCACGCTAGTCATTCACACAAAACTTCTGCTTGTGGGGCCACCGGAGCCCACAGCATAGAGAGTTGCAGTAGCTTTGTCAGCGGTGACACAGCGCAACCTTCTTCCTGGGTCCTACTCTGGGCCGGAGCTCTGAGGGCTGGGCTGGTTTCACTTGGAGGCCCTCTTTTTGAGTCACAGTCACAGTCACAGTCATCCCGTTGGTCATCGATTTGCTCGAGCGGGTACCAGTAACATTTCATTGCGAGACTTATTGTTACTGTTTTTGGCATATCAAATACACCACGGGTAGCTTGCCAGACTCTGCCATGAGGGTGCGATACTCCTGGTAGCTTGCCGGGCTCTCCGAGAGGGGCGGGGGAATTGAACATGGGTTGGCTGCATGCAAGGAGAGCACCCTACCACTGTGTTATCACTCCAGTCCTCTTTATGAGATAATTTTTTTTCTTTTTGGGTCACACCTGGCAGTGCACAGGGGTTACTCCTGGTTCTGCACTCAGGAATTATTCCTGGCGGTGCTCGGGGGACCATATGGGATGCTGAGAATTGAATCCGAGTTGGCCGTGTGCAAGGCAAATGCCCTCCCTGCTGTACTATCACTCCAGCCCCGAGTCACTTATGCTCATTCATGTAGAAATGTTATGACCCCATTGTCCAATTTTTTAAAGTCACTTATGCTCATTCATATAAAAATGTTATGACCCCATTGTCCAACCTTTCAGAGTTCTGCTACAGATGTGCCCGGTCTGGCGCCTGCCACCATGCCCCCACCATCTTAGGGTTCCCCCTGAAATTTTATCCTAAGTGTGGCATATTATTCTTCAGTGGCAAATCAGAAGCATTCCATTTTTATTTTTCTATAGTTACACTTAATAATGCCATAACACATGTGTAGGCTAGTTCTATAGAAGAATGAAGTTACAAAGAATTTAGGGTGAAAAAAAACTCACCATTTTCATGGCATTTTAAATATTGCTAAACTAAATCAGGTTTGGAGGCTTAACACCAATAAATAATTTTTAAGATTATTAAAAAATAAATTTATCATTTAATGGCAGCTATTTTTTTATTCATAAACATACTTCCTATTACCTGCAAGTTAGTAAGCGGCTGTAGCACTGTAGCACTGTCGTCCCATTGCTCATCCTTTTGTTCGAGCCAGCACCAGTAATGTCTCCATTGTGAGACTTGTTGTTACTGTTTTTGGCATATTGAATGTGCCATGGTAGCTAGCCAGGCTCTTCCGTGTGGGCGGGATACTCTCGGTAGCTTGCCGGGCTCTCTGAGAGGGGCGGAGAAATCAAACCAGAGTCTGCCCTGTGCAAAGCAAATGCCCTACCCGCTGTGCTATTGCTCCAGTCCAGTAAATGGCTAAGAATAAGAAAATTAATTGAAGTAAAATTTCTGAGATAGGATCCTATGACATAAGTTAACTTTATAGAAAATAAGTGAATGACTATATAAAATGAAATAAAAAACTGGAAAATTTTGAGGTCCTATTGAGTTTACAGTGACTTTAGATAGACAAATACTTGTTAATGGGTACTCACTGCTGCTCAGTCTTGTCTGATTTTATTCTTTTTTTGACTTTCTGTAGAACTTGGTCTTTCACTTTATTAAGACCACCACTGAGATTCATTAAATATGTGGTATACTAGTAGATATTAATTGTACAAATGTCAATTGACTGCATATTCTTTGTAGTTTGCCTTGACTGTCAAGATTATAGAAGTTCAAAGTATATTTAACTTCATTTTTTTCTCAGTATTAAAGTGACCTTTTAGACATTTTGCTCTACTGATATCTGAACTTCAGTTGATGCTGTTTGAAAAGAGTGTTTGTTCTAGGTGAACAATAGCAAAATGACAAGTGTAAGTGAAAGCACAGGTGCCACAAATAGAAGTATACCCACATTTCTTTTATTCTCCACATCCTTTACCTTGTAGCTACCGATTATTGAACAGGCAGGAACAAAAAGAGCAGTCGCAAATAAGGGATGGGCATAAGGTCAATTATCAATAAATTATCTGTTTTAGAAACTGATATAGGAAAATCTATAAAAGATAAATTATTTTATAATTGTAACATCAAATTATAATTATAAGTTATAATTATATTATAAAAGCATAATAAATTTGTATGCTTGAGTGAGAAAGTATAAATTAACCAGTTAGTGCCCCTGCAAAACACATTCTGGGCCAAGGATAAATCTATATTAAGGACACAGACATATACATATACAGAATCTGCAATAAATCTTATTCTTTCTTTCCCTCCACCACAAAATACCACCTCCCCCAAGCAATAACTGGCATAGAACAGGAAGAAATTTTACATTTCCTGGGATAGTCTCCAAAAGTCTTTTCTTTTAAAAATTAATAACTTTTCAGCTTGTAAGATTAACAAAAAAACATTGGAATAGTGACATTCAAATTTCAGATCGCAAACTATTGGGCAAATAAAATTGTTTCATATGTTAGCAACCAGCAGTTTAAGTGATTCAAAAATAAAGTGTCATTTCTTTTAAAACAATTACACAATATCCAAACCAATAGCAAAATAGAGAAAGATAATCATTGAAATTGAGACACTAATATATAGTAGATACATCTTTTGGATAATATGCATATAAAATTTTAAGTGCAAGGCATAAGCTTTTTCTAGAAATGCACAACTCACTGAAATTGACCTCAGAAAGGTGGATTAGTACTCAAGAAATAATTTTGTTAAAAAAGAAATACATAATAGCACATAATACCTCAGAAAAATAAATGACAAAATATCACTAGATTCAGATGGTTTAACAGGAAAGTTCTATCTTTCATATAAAAAGGGAACTAAAATAGTATAAAATTATTACAGATCATAGAAAAATAAGAGCTTTCAAATCATTTGTATGGAGGAAGTATGAAATTGATTTTGAAACTGGGTAAATATAGCAGAAAAGGGGTAACCATACACCAAATTGACTCATCTGGTTTATGGTGCATGGAATAGTAAAGTAAAAGCACCAAGTAATCTATTAAGAGAAAACAGATTGACAAAATAACTCTGGAAATTTTTCCAGGAGTTCAAAGATGGAGCAGTGTTAGAGATTCAATAACTAAACTTGCCATCATAAAGAGTTTAAGCTTTCTCAAAGTAATGGGCAAACTAGGACTGTAACAGATAACATGCAAAGTGAAATAAAATAAAAAACAGTCAAATAATAATGGGTACATATCAAAAACATATGAGATGGCTTATTGGAATACCCACTGTTCAAATCTAGAACAATTTTATCACAAAAATGGTGGTACTTATATATTAGAACATGCTAAATAAAAATGAGTCCATTTATTCACTGATATATATCTGAATAATGAGAGGGAGTATATAACTACTTTCACTGAAAAAATGTCACATAATAAATGCAGAAAAGATAGATAATTAAAGGTGCCATAGTTAGCAACATGGAATAGAAATAATTTTGAATAAGTTATTGACAGATGTTAAATGAAGCAATTGAACTATTACTGGAAAAGAATATTCACACTATCTCAATCTATAGATTACATATTTACTACCAAAAGGAAAAGTAGCATAAAAATGGAAAAATCTAATATTCATTACCTTAAAAAATGAATGGAACAAATTAACACTATGTTTTCAATGTAAAATGCAAAATTCCTCTATTTACGTTTCTGGCACAATGTTTGACACAAATGGTACAAAAAATATGATGAATAGTAGGGAGAGAAGTGCGATAACTAACTTCTAAGTAACCTGCTTCCCTCCAAAGGATATAACTAACTTCTAAATAAACAGGTTTTCTCCAAAGGAAGAACAAATTTGAGGTGAGGATACATATTTGATCAAATATTAGAAACTTGTGTGGAAAGTGAATAAGTAGAAGGATTCCCCTTTTATTTAGCACATGAGCATTTTTGATAAATATTAATGCTTGTTCAACCTAAGTGATGATAGCATCACTTTGCTGGTATCTAGCTTTACGTAGAACTCAAATTTTTATACTTCTCAACCATTTCAAAAAGAAATTGTTTTATGAGGTCTGAGTCTTGTTGCCAGACGTTGAGCATAAATTTATATTCGGTATAAGTTTGGACGTATTTATGGGAAAATATCTACTATAGTGTTTGATTTGCGTAACCACAGAGGTAACTTAATCAGTTGAAGTCCATTCTTTTTACAAAGGAGGCTCAGATTTGCTCCATGACACAGCCTGATTCCCCTACCATCATCAGGAGTACCTTCAAACATGAGCAGGGAGCAGCCTCTGAGTGATTTCAGTTATGCCATTTCCCATAAAACAAGTATAACTGCAGAGGTACACTTACATGTATAATTAATTTTTTTAATTTTTACTTTATCATTGTCTTATCATTGGTTTACAACATCATAGAAAGTAGATTGTCCCAGTTTTCCCGGAGTTTAGGCTTACCCCAGTCTCACCCATCAAGGTGATCCTGAATCTCTCCCATCCCTTTGTTTAGCTGTAATCACTTCTCTATGCTCTCTTCCCCAAAAAGAGTTAATCAGCTTCTCCCCCTAATCTGACTCTGCTAATTTGTAAGGTCAGACCATCCTAGGATACTGAATTTATATTATAAGTTAATATTGCCTTTCTCCTCTCCTTATGCCTTTTGAATAATTTACTTTAAAGCATCTGCTTTCTCCATTAAGCCTCAGTTGCCCTAGTTCTTAGCACCCCAAAAGCAGGGTCCTGACAAGGGACAGGACGGATCCAGGGCAAGCGGTGAGTTATGTGCTACCCTGGCATCGAGATGGGCCTGGTCAAAGTGCCTAATTCTTAACTATAAGTTAAGAGCTTGGTCATAGACAAATGCTGTCATGATCCAAAAGTAATGATGAGACTAGGACCCTGCTAGGGATAGGAAAGACTGATCTGGCCTGAGCACTGTAGTCTGAGATTGAGATGGCCCCAGGAGAGCAATTCTATAAGCTTTAATGCATTTCTTATTGTGTCCATACAAAATGATTAGTATTATGAATTCTTATATGTTTGCTGGATGAGGAGAGGAGAAACACACTCATGGGCCTCCGCCCTTGGGTGGATCCTCCTGATGAAAGAGAATCAGTCCTAGGAGAAGCATCCCCTGAGGGAAAAGAACTTTACTCCTATTGATGGTGACCACACCTATGTATAAGCCCCAACCCCCTCATGCGTGGAGGTTTAATTAGGCTGTAAGAGTGGGTTGGGGGGCCAGATCCAAAGATCCAGAGAGAGATCCAGAGCCAGGAGAGAAGCAGAGAGAACAAAATAAACTGATCAAGCAACCAGTTTGGCCTTCTTCCTTCCATCGCCTGCCCTTGACCAACAGCCACACACAACAGTTCCAGAGCACCGAATGAAGGTGGTGAGACAGAGCCGCCTGGAGAGCCCGAGAGTGCACACACCCAACAGCATGCTTTAGGTTTTTTACAATAGAATGCTACTTTCGCACATTTAGATGTATATAATCGTCACACTTCCACCACCAGCTCCAAAGTGATATTTATGCAACAAAAAAGTCTATTCATTCCTCCAATATCCCCCTATTCATTTCCCCTGGTAACTGTTATTATAGTTTAAATAAGTCTAGGAGTTAATTTAGTTGTTTTTTGCTTA
The DNA here is from genome assembly GCF_027595985.1 of Sorex araneus. Taxonomy (NCBI): domain Eukaryota; kingdom Metazoa; phylum Chordata; class Mammalia; order Eulipotyphla; family Soricidae; genus Sorex; species Sorex araneus. The sequence continues at coordinate 86,769,339 of NC_073303.1, read as the reverse complement.
TTGTTTGTTTTAGCAATTTATATACATATATCAATGAAACCATTCAATAATTGTCGTTCTTTTGATTACTTGATAATAGCTTAATAAACTCAAGATCCATACTCTTTGTCACAAAGGGTACAATGTCATCTTTTTAAAAACGACATGCTACTATTCCACTGAATACATTTACCACAGTTTCATTATGTAGTCCTCTCTTGATGGCATTTCGGTTATCCATGTATTGAACTGGAATGTAGAACTGGTTCTCTGAGCATAAGTCTGAAGAAGTCTTTTTGATTTATTATTTTAATATCTTTGAGATACATGCTTAGAATTTGCATTGCTAGATAATATCCAATTTTACTTTTGAAGTTACCTCAATACCATTTTTTTTCATAAATGCTTCACAATTTTTGTTCCCACGAACGTTGTACTAGAGTTTTTCTCATCTCGTTAATGACACTGGTTGTTTCCAACTATTTAGGTGAGGGAATTCTCAGCGGTATGAGAAAATCTCATTGTGGTTTTTTTTCTTTGAGTTTCCATAATAATAACGAGCATTTTCCCCCATATGATTGTGGACCATCTGTATATCTTCATTTGAGATTTATCTGTTCTGTCCTATATTTCATTGCTTGGTTGGACCTTTGTTTTAGAAGGCTTTTTTTTTTAAATGTGTTATTTAAATTAGTGTAGATGAACCTTGTCAGGTCAACTTAATTTCTATGATAGATCCATTTCCAGATGACTTTTTTTTTACCACTGAAGAACAATTTAATACTTTTGGATTAGTATACTTATACCTATTATATGTCTTTTTTTTTAATTCTTTAATTAGTGAATCACCATGAGGGTACAGATACAGATTCACACATTTTCAAGCTTGTTTTTCCCTCATACAATGTTCACAAACACATCCCTCCACCAGTGCCCATTCTCCACCACCAATAAACCCAGTATCCCTCCCACCCCCAAATCGGATCTCCCCCTCCCCCGCCCCACCCTGCCTCTGTGGCAGGGCATTCCCTTTTGTTTTCTCTCTCTCCAATTTGGTGTTGTGGTTTGCAATAGGGGTATTGAGTGGCCATTGTGTTCAGTCTCTAGTCTACTTTCAGCACGCATCACCCTTCCCTCTAGTGGCCTCCAACCACATTTCACTTGGTGTTCCCTTCTCTATCTGTGCTGCCTTTTTCCCCAGCATGTGAGACCAGCCTCCAAGACATGGAGCCATTGGCTGGGCTTTGTTGTGGTAGTGACAGCAATGGACTGGAGCAATAGCACAGTGGGTTGGGTGTTTGCCTCACACGCGGCCGGCCCAAGTTCGATTCCTCTGTCCCTCTTGGAGAGCCCAGAAAGCTACTGACAGTATCCCACCCACACGATAGAGCCTGGTAAGCTCCCCGTGGTGTAGTGGCGTACTCAATATGCTAAAAACAGTAACAAGCCTCACAATGGAGACATTACTAGTGCCCACTTGAGCAAATCAATGAACAATAGGAGGACAAGGCTACAGTGCTACATTTCAAGCCCATCTCTTGCATTATTTAATTTAATTTACTTTCCTTGATTTTTAAATGTACCATTTGTTTGTAACTATAGAATGTGTTGAAATCTCTTGCAATCATTCTTTTGCTATCAAAGTACCCCTGAAGACCCAATAACATTGCTTGGTATATCTGTGACTCCATGTTGGATACATTTCTATAGATGGTCAGTACATATTCTTGAGTTCTTGACCCTTAGGTCAATATACATCTTTGCCTCATTATTACCTTTTTGGTTGAAATTCTATTTTATCAGTTTTGAGACTAACATCGAAGGACAGTAGAGACAAGGGTCAGGAAGATTCCTTTATGGTTGGAAGCTTGCCTTATGAGCTGGGGGAGAAGGCAGCTGGGGTAAAGAAGGGATCATTAAGTCAATGGTGGTTGGAGGGATCACTTGGGGTGGGAGATGTGTGCTGAAAGTAGATAAAGGAACAAATATGATGGCCTCTCATTATCTGTATTGCAAGCCATAATGTCCATAAGTAGAGAGAAAGAGGGAAATTGTCTGCCATAGAGGCAGAAGAGGGGTGATGGAGGGGCGGGATACTGGGGACATTGGTCGTGGAAAACGTACACTGGTAGAGGGATGGGCATTTGATCATTGTATGACTGAAACTCAAACATGAAAGCTTTGTAACTGTAGCTCATGGTGATTCAATTTAAAAAAATAAAAAAATATATAATAAAAGCAATGGACTGGTGAGATAGTACAGTGAGTAGTGAGCTTGTCTTGCATTTGAGGAACAGGGTTTAATCCTTGGCATCCCATATGATCCCCCAAGCATCACGAAGAGTAATGCCTGAGTGTAGAGCCAGGACTAACCACTGAGCATTGTCAGGTATGTATGGCCTCAAAAAAATTAAAGAAAGTAAGTTAAAAGCAGCATTCCTTCCCTAGTCTCTGCATTACTTTTTATGCCTTGCTCTAGCCTATTTGCTCTAGCCTTTCATTCTGAGCTTATATTTATCTTTAAAACTAATACCAGAGCCTGAATGCATAGTAGAGATGAATCCTGGTTGTTTACATTATTTATTTATTTGTTTTTCATCCACCTACTCAAATTTAGCATGATTGTTGATAGATGAAACTTATTTACTACCATTCGATCTTTTGATTTCTGGTTGTTTTACATTTCTGTTGTTTTCCTCCCATTTGTTTTCCTTTATGTGAATGATTTTCTTTATCTATTCTCTACATTTCACCATTTAATCTTCTAAAGGTCTCCAGATTTTTATTGCTGTTACCATGGAGACTATCTCATACACTTTATATCTAAAATAATTTTTGTGATGATATTTGCTTGTTATCATTTGAATACACTCTTTTGTTCTATCATTGTCCCTTATTTATTTTTGTGTTGTACCGTAATTGATGTTATTTTCACTACTATACACATTTTCATCCTCCTACTCAAGATTTTATGAACTTTCTTTTTCTCTTTGTCACACAGAAGAAACTCCAGCATTTCTTATAGAGTAGATTGGGGGGTGGCAAACTGCAAGTGTTTGTCAAAACAATCCTGTGTTTCTCCATCATACTTTAAGTATAATTTTTATGGTAAGCTAGCCTTAAATAAAAGTCTTTGCACTTAGGTAAGGTGATGACATCATAACATTCTCTCCCACCCTCTACAGGGTGTCTGGTGAAAAATTTGATGAAAGTCTCATAGTACATTTGTACATTATACTTCGCCCAAGAAAACTTCATTTTTTTCTTTATTGTAGACTTTTGGTAATTCAATAATTATGTTTTGGTAAGTGTATTTAGGCTTTAAAATGTGAATTTGAACTGGAGACATAATACAAGGTTAAGACACTTGCTTTGCATGCAGTTGATCCTCAGTTTGATCTTCAGTGCCAACGCCAAGCATGAACCCTAAGCACAGAGGTAGTAGTCACTGGGCATGACCAAGGGGTGATGTGTTCCAAGAACAAACAAAAAAATCTAGGTGTTCTCTCAGCTCCCAGCAAATGAATAGTTATTTCATTAGTCATGAGAAGTCCTTCTCTATTATTTCTTTAAATAGTGTCTTCTTTCTTCACCTGTGCTCATTTGGTACTCACGTAGAACTAATTTGTACTATTCTAACAGTCTAATTTTTTTGGTAGACTTTGTCTCATGTTAATCTCGTTAATCCTCTTTGATTCATCACTATAATTTTTATTTTTTAGTTCAATTTCTGATATTCTGCCCTCTGTGATATTGTTATTGCTACTTACTTTGTGTAAACTCTATCTTCAATATATTCTCCACCCCCATCTATTCTATTCTGTTTGAAATATTTTAATACCTCATAATTTTTTTGAGTATCCTTGGCAATCTGAGCCTTATTTCAGGCTCATTTATTTTTGAAAACATAGTTTTCAGATTCCCAGCTAACTATCTGAAAACTCTTAGAAATGTAGAATGGCATAACAATATTTGAAAAAGTTGATGTTTTCTCAAAGAACTACAGATAGGAATGTCATTTGTTCTAGTGATGCAACTTCTGAATGTATAAGAACATAAAAATATTAATACAAAAAGTTCTATCCATCCCAATGTTTATGCAGCAATATTATAATATTTAAAATGTGGATGCCACCAAAGTGACTAACAAGTGATGATTGGATGAATGAGATGTGATGTATTTGAATAGTGGTATACTATTCAGATATAAAGATGAAATATCTTGCCATTCATAACAAAACCAAAGGAACTCAAAGAAATTATGCAAAGCAAAATAAGAGAAAAGGAAGCAAACAAGTTTTGTATGGTTTTAACTATGTGTGTAATACAAATATATATAATTAATAAAATAAACAACCATCAGATAAGCCAATATTTATTGCTAACAGAATTAAAATATCTAAAAAGAACAGAGTATCATTGCAGCAATTTACAATAGTCACAATCTGGATAAAACCAGAGTGCCCAAAAACAGATGACTGGTTAAAGAAACTTTGGTACATCTACACAATGGAATACTATGCAGCTGTTGGAAAACATGAAGTCATGAAATGTGCATATAAGTGGATCAACATGGAAAGTATCATGTTGACTGAAATGAGTCAGAAAGAATGAGACAGACATAGAAAGATTGCACTCATATGTGGAATATAATGTAGCAGAGAGGTACGATCTAGCAATGATGCCACTTCTGGCAGAAATTTCTCTGGACATAGTTACTAAAATACTAAAATACAGAAATCCAAAACCTTGTGGCCGCTATTATAGCCACACAACCTTATATCTCTTCATTCTCAGCAATGGAAAACATATTATCAAATGCTTCCTTTCCAGCAGGTCTGACTTTGGAGGTGGGGTGGGGACTCCAAACAATAATAGTGAGTTTTTAGTTGAAATATTGAATGTAATCAAAGTAAAGAGAAAGTAAAGTGAAATTTGTCAGCTATACAGGCAAGGTGGGGGGTTGGGGAGGTGGGGGTATGGGGGGGGAGGTTTACTGTGGTTCTTGGTGGTGGAATATGTGCACTGGTGAAGGGATGGGTGATTGAGTATTGTGTAACTGAGACTTAAGCCTGAAAGCTTTGTAACTTTCAACATGGTGATTCAATAAAAAATTTAAAAAACATAAAAAAAAACAGAGTAGAAGGAGTTATTATAGGGGTATTTTTTAAATGTCATGCAAAGTCTAAGTAGCCTGAAAAACTCTTTGGTTTGTGTGGGCTTCCCATATTTGTTTTACTTCTATAAAATTGATTTAATAAATATTTTAGTACTTTTGATACTTTGGAAATTAATTAATATATTCCCAAATATCAGCTATACATTGCCTAGTAGGTAAATCCTTGCCTTTCTTATTGAGAGATGTATCTTCAGGTCAGAACCATTCTGGGTCCACATACTCATGAACATTTTTAGAAAAGAGGAAGTTGATAAAATTTTAGTTATATTGATATTTTTATTCATTTATTTTCAAGAAAAAATTATGCAAGCATTAATTTCATTCTTTAGGACAAGCTAGGAAATACTAAACTTGAGTTGATTTTCTTTTGATTCTTTTTCAGGTAATTTTTATATGTCATTGGTTTTTGTTGTTCTTTTAGAGATAGAACATTAAGATCATAAAGATACTCAGAAACTTTTACAAAGAGTTTCTAAAACATTTATAGTTACTTTAACAAGAAGCAATATTTGGAAAATTACAATTCTTTTAAAATGTTCTACTTTTTCTCTGGTGCATCCTAAAACTCATTTTTATGGATCAAAAGATTGGTATTCATAAATCTTTAGGATGTTCAGAACAGAATACAACACACAAGGTGAAGACTATATGAAACAAATACACTTAATTTATGAGCTAATTTTTAATGAATATATCTATAAAATTGTTTTAAATCTAATATTTATACTCCTGAAAGTGTCATTTAATTGCTTGTAAAATGCCAAACATCAATTCCCTCATGTTTCTCAAATGAAAAAACTTCTAAAAAAAAAGTAACTCACACTAATTTAGTAATGAGATTAAACCGTTTGTCTAGTAAATATTTGTAACAACTCAGAACAAGGAATCTAGAAGACTACTATATATTAAGAAAACAGCATGTTTTGAATTGTTGCTGCTTCACATATTCCACATATTGCCCCTAGAAAGCCCTTAAAAATATAAAAGATGTATCTCAAAAATAATCTCAAGTTGACATTAGTTTATTTTACTAATACAAAATTATATAGATTTATAAAATTTATACAATTCTTTATGTATTGCCTTGTGGGAAAATGTTATACTAGTATAAAATCACGCATGCTTTAAACATACATAATGAACTATTAATTTACCATATGTCAATGGCTGAGGTAATTATTATTACTGAGCCAATTCTCTATAAAATAAGGTGTATAGATTTTAAAACAAGATCTTTCGAATTGGCAGTGCTACTTATGCAAAACCTCCTTCAATATGTTGTCCATAGGAGCTCTGCAATATGTTATATATAGGAAGTTGAAAAGACATGACACCTCCCTCAGGAAAGCAGACAGTCTGCATTAACAAACTGTATAAACAATACTATGAGCTAAATGTGCATAAATCATCCTGATAGTCGTGATGTGAGCAGTACTAAAAGACTCGGATCACCTGGAAATAACATCCTAGTCACTGGAAGTTTAATTTTAGATTGATTCCAAAGATAAATAATAAAATGATTATGCTTTGGGCTGGTAAATGGAGCTCAAGTAGAACACATATCTTGTATGTGCAAGGTGTAGGATTACACTGGTTTGTCTTTTCTACCTTGCTGCAGGGAACTTAGGTTTATTTGGTTACTCCCATCACAATGCTCCCATTCCTCTGTGTCTATTTGTAACCTCTTTCTTTGTGCTCTGTTAACTTATATTTATTGCTTTTCTTTTCTCCTTAAGTCCTTTGCATAGTTAATTCAGAGCAATGTCCTTTTTGTATAGACACAGGAAGACAGTTAATGTGCTTTTATAAACTGGGAGTTAATTGACTCTGAATGATATTCACTCGGGACATCTCTTCTTTCAACGTAAGGCTCAGTTTTCCTTACTTTCTAGCACCCCAAAAGCAGGGTCCTGACGAGGGACTGGATAGACCCAGGGCAAGCAGTGAGCTACCCTGGCATTGAAATGGGCCTGGCCAAAGTGTCAAAATACTTAACTATAAGTTAAGAACATGGTCATGAACAAATTCTGTCATGATCCAAAAAGTAATAACTAGATTCGGACCCTGCTAGGGTTAAGAATGATTATTTAATGATTAATGAGCACTGTAGTCTGAGTCTGTGGCGAGATGTTCCCAGGAGAGCCACCCTACACGTTCAATGTATCTCTTACTGTGCTTACTGTGTCCATACAAAATAACTAAGTTATTGGACTAAGGAGAGCAGAAACACCTCTAAGTGGTATTTTGCCCTTGAGGGGAAGAAGGGTTATTGATACGCTGATTTTGCTATGGAACAGGGTGTAGTGTCTACTCTCAATGTGGGAAGTTGGAGAGAGATGAGAGAGAGAGAGACAGAGACAGAGACAGAGACCAGGAGAGACCAGGGCAGCAAGCACAGAGAGACTAGCAAGAGGGACAGAGGGAGAAGAATGTAGGGGAAGAATGCAGGAGCAGGCGCGTGGAGAGACGAGAGACACAGATGCGAGAGGGAGCGCGGTGAGATGAGCAGGAGGGAAAGGAGGAGACAGGAATGAGAGGCAGAGTGAGACTAGAATGAGTGGCTCAGTGAGACTGGAACAGGCGCGTGGGGAGAATGAAATAAATGGCAACTGATTATCAACCAGCTTGGCCCTCGTTTCCTCCTTCATCCACCCTTGGCATGGGCTGTCCCAAGCTGCAAGTGGCCTGAATCCACTGAACGCAGGCGGCAAGAGAGAGCCACTCGGGGCTCTCCCTAGCCGCCCCAGAGAATACGCAACAAGGGAACAGGTTCAATTACAGGCACAACACCACTTCCATCTCCCACCTCCCACCTCCCACCACATTAGCAAGGCTTGTTTTTGTAAAGTTCCTTTGAATTTCTTTGTGTCTACGGCATATGACAACATTTGTTTTATCATTTATTTGTTCCAACTCCTGTGGAAAATTCCTTCTCCTTTGAATTCCAACATTTCGATTTGCCTCCCAAGTAGTGCTCAGGGAGTCCAGGCCACTGCAGCTATTCTTGGTCACTGGGGTCAAATGGTCAAGAGTTAGGGTCTCAGGGTGTGGTGTTCAGGCCCTAGGGGTGTATAGGTAGCAGATCTAAGCACCATAAGGTGTCAGCCATCAGACTGGGTTGGGAACATGCAACACATCTATCCTTAGACCCTATTATCTTCCCAGTTCAAATTCTAAGTATTTTTACAAGATATCGGTAAAGAGCAATTCCCACTAGCTCTCTGGATTTTGCTTGAGTTTTAAAGCTGTAAGCCTTGGAGAAGGAGAAAAAAAAATTTAATTGCATACATATGGGGTATCTGCATATTGTAGATTCCAAATACTTGGAGACAAAATGGTTGGTCAATATACTGAGCCAAGAGAAAATAGGGTGGGCCCTCAGGGAGAAATGATGGAGACAATGATGAGGAGATGAGGGCTGATTTAATGAAGACCAGATGTTCTGGAATTAGATACTCCCCTGCCAGATAGGCAGGTTTAGTTAATAGAAAGGTAATTTCTGGTAACATTATAATCCTGGGTACTAATCCCCAATTTTTGGTCTTTAAAAAATTAACAAAGTGGTACAATTTTTTCTTGAACCTGTGGGGCTTCATCTGACCTCAGCTTGAAGTAACCCACAGATCAGAATGAGTTTCACTCAACATCTTGAGAGCTTGTTTTGAACATGGAGAGGAGGCGTTAATTGAGCCTAATCTTCAGAGTAAGCAGAAGCACAAGCATTTTTTATGTTATAGTGCACAAAACATTTTTGACTTAAGGGAAAAGTCCTCCTATAACAAATGTTAAGAGGTCGTGATCTTGAATAAACTCCTTGAAGACAAAGTTTTTCCAAGAAAGCTTATGAGGGAAAAAAGTGGAAATCTAATAATTTAGTAGCTAAAACTGCTAAGATTTTTGTATAAAGATGTGAAAAAAATCCACCATATTTTACCCAGTTAGGTAGATTTCTGATATGAAATAAATACATAAATTTAGACCTTCATTCCACCCTACTAATTTAATTGAGGAGGTACAAAGCAAAAATTGAATCTCAAATAGTTTATTGATCTTTGCAACAGAAATCTATGTAGATATAGAGTAGATAATTCTTGTACCCAGAAACATATCATGGGCCATTTGGTTAAAATTGTTTAGTGACATCCCTGGTTAGACTAGGTGATTAATTAATTATATTGATGAAGAAAATAAAGGAAATAAAGTAATGTGATGAGAATTTGGATTTTTCTAATCATGATCAGAGAAGGGGTAACTGGATTAGAGAAAAAAACTTTCGTTACATATGGGATATTTGATGCAATGCATTTAATAAAAGTTTACCTGTGAAATAAGCTGTGAGGAAAAATAATGTCAAATATTCAACTGAAAACTGTTTTCTCTTGTCAAAATGATCCCTTGATATTTTCAAAACAATAGTAAAATGTGTTATTCAAACAGTTTTCTATCAGTGCTGCTTTAGGGGACAAAGAGAAGGGCAGAATTCCCACTCAATGGTAAGTTACGATAGAGTCAAAGTAACAGCTGCAGGAAGATAACTGAGTTTTATATCTGAATGAGGAGTAAAATTTAAGCACTGTAGCACTGTAGTGCTGTAGTCCTATTGCTCATCAATTTGCTCAAGCAGGCACCAGTAACGTCTCCATTGTGAGACTAACACTGACAAGAAATTTAAGAATAAAATTAACAATAAGACATAAATTTTCTTAAAGAATTCAGAATTTTGATGTTTTTTGGGGGGCATTTTATAGAAGATATAATTTTTTGTTTGTATGTTAAAGTTGGGGCTCACATGCTAGATTACTATAGACTAAGTTAAAATATGAAATGAAATTCCCTTCAATGCATATGTAACATAGCAACAAAGGATTGCATATGTTTGGAACTGGGGTGGATTTTGCATGGTGGGCAGGATGGATAAGTAGAGGGAGAAAGTATTCCAAGTCATAAAATAATAGTGGTTTATGTGCAAAAAGCAGAAGAAAGAATAAAACACATTTTATATTCTGTTCCTCTCTAAAACATCTTAAAGTATCCTTGGCAAATTTTGTCAGAATATTTTTTCATAGAAATAATAATAATAGTGATTATTATTGTGATTATTATGCCTAAACAAAGAAAGTGCTTAGGTACTAACTTGAAGCAGGACTTGTAAAGGTCAAGTGAACTTAAGCAACTTTTGAAACTCTTTAAAAATACTTCAGAGGTTGAGGTATATGAAGAAAAGAGTTGCAAAAGAATATTTTTTCATTATTATTGTATTTATGTCTTTGCTCCACTATTATCAAATGTGGCCTGGACTTTTCAAAGGTAATTTAAATGAGTAATTCTTGATTATTACTGACAAAAAATAGATAAAAATCTAATAACTGGCATGGGAGAAAAGGGGAAATAATATATGGGAAATCATGCTGTTTGATTCAAAACATCAGAAGGACTGGTGTTTACACATTTGAAATGATATGACAGCTATACTTTGAACTGCAGTTATAAAATAAAATTAAAGTGCAACAAATGAATGGTACAAATTAAGAGGTGCATGTGCAGAACCAAAACATGATGTGATTTTCAGAAAACCAAGCACATTTTGTAACAGAATTTTTTCAATGTGCATGTATTTTTGCTATGGTTGTAGTGATAAATATGGATATAATTTTGAGTATTTAAATTTAAAATATGCTATACATCTCTAGAAGCTCTTTACCACATAAGACACTGAGATACAGAATTAAATTTATTTCTGAAATCTCACAAACATGCTCTTAATAGCATCCATCAATGAAATTTTTATGGACTGTAGGAGCACTCATGTTCTTAACTAAACGGAAACCACTGATTTTTGGTTATATCTCAGCCCCTCCTCCATGCTACCTTAGAACTTAGCCAGAAGAGATGTATTCTGTAAGTTCCATATTACTACTATTCCTTTATGAAAGTATGCTCCAAACCTCTTAACTACAGATGAAGACAAAAACAAGACATATTTCTCATTATGCAAGCAGACTTCACATATAAATTCTAAAGGAAAGCACAGAACAGCTGCATTCCACTTTTTTGGCATGAATAGGGCCTTTAATATCAATACTGAAATGGAAGTGATTAGTACTATTTACTGAATTTTAAAGCACCTTCGGATGTTCAGCCAGAGAGTTTATTTGATTGGCTGAACACACGGACACCTCATTTTGGGGAAAATTTGTTGGCACAGGCAAAGAAAGAGCTATCTGGCTGCTTCATAGACATTTTCAGAGAATTTGAACAGATAATTCTGCTTTTACAAATGATGGTTTATAAAGAATAGCATGATCTTTCTAACATTATATGATCTTACTTACCTAATTACACTCCTTACTGTTAAAATTGAGTACTGAAGAAGATCATTGAGCTTTTGCTTAGCTCATAAATGGGGACTTATGATCCTCTGATGTATCTAATGTGCAAATTTTTCATTAGATTGTGATGGGTTAGTAGTAGAATAAATACATGAATAGGTTATATTTCTATAATCTAGAAAATAAGAGTATAAAATTGAAACTAATTAAAATATTCTATTCATAACTGCATTCAGAAGAACAAATTTAACAAAAACATATACTGATTGTATATGCATACTGAAAAATATATAACAGCATTGAAAAATATTTTATAAAATGAAATAAACTCAAGATTTTTCTAGGTTGGTAGATAATGTCAATATAATGACAATTCTCTTTCAATTATTCTACAGCTTCAACACTATCAATATTAAAATGAGTACTGCATAATTTTTGCAGAAATGGACAAACTAAACCTAAAATTTAAATGGTACTATGAGAAGCCCAGAATTATCAAAACTGTTTTTTTTGTTTACTTTTGTTTTGTTTTGTGTTTTGTTTTGTAGGTGCTTACAATATACTTTTGACCCCACACTCAGGTATCACCCCTGGCAGGGATGGAGAGGAACATACACAGTGCTGAGCATTGAACTCCAGATAGTCACATGCAAGGCAAGGCAAGCACCCTATCTTCTCTGGTGGAAATACAAAATGCCACAGCCACTGCAGAAAACCATTGGGTAAATTTTTACCGAACTTACCATACAAAAGCAGTTTTGTTTCTTGATATTCAATCTATTGAATTGCAAACTTATCTGTGGACAAATACCTGTGCAGGCGAAATATTGGTAACTGTATTCATAATTCCTAGTAATACCAGGAATGTTTTGTTGACATTTATTGACATTGGGTCAACATATATGGAAAATAATATCATATGAGAACATGAAAAGTTTCATTACTCAAACTTAATTTTTGAACCTTATTTTTCCTTTCACTGTCTTTTTGCAATAACTAGATTTTACAGTTTCACATGAAATAGCAGTGGTAAGATGATTCCACCTTGCCTTGTTCTTGGTCAAAATAGGAAAATACTTATTATAAATGATGTTGCAATAGAGATTTTTATAGCTACTCCTTTTCAAGTAGAAGTTGCTTGGTTCTGGTTTATTAATTTTCTTTTTGTTTCAAACCATGAATGATACTGAATTTTGTCAGATGCTTTATTCTGTATCTTTAGATATGGTCATATGATTTTCCTTCTTCAGACTATTGATATAATGGATTTTGTCTTATTTTTAAATATTGAAGCAGTCGTGTACAATAGGAGAAAATCCCATTTGATTGTCTTGTATAATTATTTAATATTTTTTTTCAATTTTCAATATCTGTTGGACTTTTTTACAAAAGCTGTTCATGGAAGACATTGATGTATAACTTTCATCTAATGTAATGTTTACTAGGGTTATAGAGTTTTCATAGAATGAGTTAGTAATTTTCCTTCTGTATCTGTCTTAATGAAATACATTATAGAAAACTGGAATAATTTTTTTACTTAAGTAGTTGTTGATTTTTTGCACTGCTGAAAAAATAGTTATTAAAATATGTAATAGATATTTACCAATCCAAAGAATTTTCTATTTCTTCTTCGGCAAATTTTGATAGTTTTTTTTCCAAAGATACTGTGTATTTCATTGTTTTTTGATTTTGTTATTTTTGGAGGAGAGTTCAAAGATCAAACCTAGGATCCTATAAACACAAAGTGCACAAAACATCTACCACTGAACTACCTTTCCGCCTCCATTTCTTGGATTATTTTTTGACTTGTTTCAATTTTTATTGAGGCACTGTGATTTATTATATCAATAATCATGTTTTCAGCATACAGCATTCTAATACTACACACCGATTAACAAAATGTCAGCATCCCTCCAACACAATCTCAAGGACATCTTACTCTAATTTCTTGACCCCCCCTTCTGAGCAAACAGTTCTAAGACTGATTTTCAGGATTGGTACCATTGGCTGATTATCATTCTACAGTTTCTTTACTCTCTCCTCTCTTTGAGGGCACATAGGTTATTTTCAAATTTGGGCAATTGCAGATAGCACTGCAATGAATATAGGAGTGCCAGTGTCTTCTCAAATTAATGTTCTTGACTTTTAGGATAGATGCAAGAAGTGGATTGGTCATAATAATCTCCATTCTTAATTTTTCAAGAAACCTTTATACTATTTTCCATAGAAGGTGAACCAGACAACATTTCTACTAATAAGGGAAGATGATTACATCCCCAGAACTGGCTGTTTCTATTCTTTTTAATACGTTCCAGTCTCACTGTTGTGAGAGTACAAAAGTTTGTAAGTCTGTAACTGTACCTCACGGTGATTCACTCATAAAAAAATTTAAAAAATAAATAAATAAAAATAAATGAGTAAGTGAAAAAAGTCAGTCTTAAAAGAATACATACTTTAGGGCTGAAGCAATAGTACAGTGGGTAGAACATTTGCCTTGCACGTGGCCACATACCAGGGTTCAATCCCCAGCATCCCATAAGGTTCCTTGAGCCTGGCAGGAGTAATTACTGAGTGCAGAGCCAGGAATAACCCCTGAAACTGCTGGGAATGGCTCAAAAAACAAAAATTAAAAAAAAAACCAAAACCCATATTCTTTATGATTCAAGCCACATAATAAGTTTAGAATAGAAAAGCAAAAGTATGGATAATGTTTAGTGGTGTGCTGATATTAGGTAGTGTATAGCATAATTTTTATGGAACTAAAATTATTCTTTATGGTACTTAAGGGTTGAATACATGTCTTTATGCATTTTTCAAAATCCCAAGAATGTGCAACACAAAAAGAAAGTTCCAATGTAAGCTTTAGGAAAAAAATTGACATTTGCTCATCATGAGTTCCAAACGTTCTACACTGATGAATATATTAGTAAGGGGGGACAAGGTAGTAACAGGAGAAGTTACTACAGAAGCTTGTAGTAAATCTCTATGCTTCCTACTCAATTTTTCTATAAGCTCAAAATATTCATACTAAAGTGCATTTAATAAATAAAACTTAAAGGGATGATGTACATTGTGAAAGTTTAAAAACTAATAATATATTTTATAACTATAATTATATAGGAAGAATATCTAAGAATTGCTTATTTATGATAAGTGTGAGGTATTTACATAAAATAGAATACAGTGAGAGCAGGCATTACTAGCAGCTTGTTACTTAGAATCTTAAATGACTACTAGTGGTCACTCAGCATTAAGCCCAGTTTGGGGGGCCAAACCCTGAGCATCATTAGTTTTGGCCTAACCTCCCCCCCACCATAAGATTTTTGGGAGTTAGGGAAATAACTCAGAATTTAAGGGCGCAAGGTCACATGCTTGTGCGCTTAAGGATCTGAGTTCAAACCCTGGAATAACACTAATGCCAATCCCACTAGCAGTAGTCCAGTAGACACCTTATCAGCACTGCTGGGGATTGCCTTGGTGGCATTTAGCAATATATGACCTAGGTCTACCATCAAACCTTCTCACTCAGTTGTCCTAGTATCCCTGGACAAAGCCCCCGTGCCAGCTGAGCATGCGCACGTGCACGCGCGTGTGCGCACACACACACACACACACACACATACAGAGAGAGAGAGAGAGAGAGAGAGAGAGAGAGAGAGAGTGGTATTGCTGGGTCAAATGGGAGCTCAATTTCTAATTTCTTGAGAAGCATCCGTACTGTTTTCCAAAAGGTCTGAACCAGTTGGCATTTCCACCAGCAGTGAAGGAGAGTCCCTTTCTACCCACATTCATACCAACACCGGTTGCTTTTGCTCTTTCGGATAACAAATGGTACTGGCAAAACTGGACAGCTACATATAAAAAAATGGGCTTAGACCTCTACCTATCACCATGCACAAAAGCCAGATCAAACTGGATTAAAGACCTTAACATCAGACCGGAATCCATAAGGTACATTGAACACAAGGTCGGCAAAACCCTCTATGACATTGAAGCTAAAGGAATCTTCAAAGATGAAACACCACTGACCAACCAAGAGGAAACAGAGATAAACAGATGGGACTGTCTTAAACTAAGAAGCTTCTGCACCTCAAAAGATACAGTGACCAGAATACAAAGACAATCTACAGAATGGGAAAGGATATTTTCCCAATAGCCATCTGATAAGGGGTTGATATCAAGGATATACAAGGCACTGGTTGAACTCTACAAAAAGAAAACATCCAATCCCATCAGAAAATGGGACGATGAAATGAACAGAAACTTTCTCAAAGAGGAGATCCAAGTGGCCAAAAGGCACATGAAAAAAATGCTCTTCATCACTAATCATCGGGGAGATGCAGATCAAAACAACAATGAGAGATCACCTCACACCACAGAGACTGGCCCTTATCCAAAAGAAAATGGCCTGTTTAATGCAGAGCTGTTAGCATACTTATAGAAAGAACATCTCAAGAGGTCAGAGGTATAGGACTGCAAATCTGTGTGATTTACTGAGGTAAAATATTCAAGCAGGGGCAATTCTCTGGGGGATATAAACTCAAGGAGATGCTCGTCCCCCAGATATATCTATATTGCTTTTCTCTTTCCTTCTAGTCATATATATCAAACAATTAAGTGAAACAATTTGTGAAACAATTAATTCTACCTCTTACAATTACTTGGAACTGTGCACCAGGCTCTTTTCACTTGGGGTTTCCCAGAGCAGGGTGGGTGAGAACCCTCCTAGCCCCAAGGGACCCAGCCCTGGCAGCAGACCTCCACTACCCATCCACGGCCACACTCCAGGCCACTTTCCAGACCTCGTGGCCACTTTCCGCGTGACACATTATAAGACAATTCCTACCCATTTTCTATAATTACCACATCATATTTGATGGAGTTCAGACAGTAGGCAACAAATCATATACAGTAATATTTCTCTCAGAGAGCCCGGTAAGCTACCAAGACTCCACCCACACAGGCAGAGTCTGGCAAGCTACCCGTGGCATATTCGATACGCCAAAGACAATATTGATAGGTCTCATTCCCCTGACCCTGAAAAAGCCTTCAATCATTGGGAAGGATGAGTAAGGAGAGGCTGCTAAAGTCTCAGGTGCTCGCTCAAGTAAATAGACAAACAACCAGATGACAGTGACAGTGACCAATACTTGCAGTTGTTTGGATAAACACAGTAAGAGATAAAGACCCCAAAACGTAGTTCTCTGGGCTCTGAGTCTCTCATTGAGAGACATACTGTTACTGTTTTTGGCATATCCAATATGCACGGTAGCTTGCCAGGCTCTGCCGTGTGGGCTCCTTACTCTCAGTAGCTTACCGGGTTTTCCGAGAGGGGCGGAAGAATCGAACATGGGTTGGCTGCGTGAAAGGTGAAAGCCCAACCGCTGTGCTATCGCTCCAGCCTGAGTAATTCACTACAAATACAAAATCCAGAATTACCAGAAAGTTTTGGCTTATAAGTATCCAAGATTTACTTGGGAACTGTGACAATGAGGTGTAAAACACAAAGGAAAGGTTAGGGATGCTCACAAGAGCACTGTGAGCTTCGCTGGGAAGAGGAAAAAAGGCAATTCACTGATGAAGCCTAAAACACTTAGGTTAATACCCAACAGTGAGGTACAATAATTGTGTACATCAAAAACATAAACATCAACCCTACTGTAACCATGTATCCTAAACTATAAGAAAAGGTTAATTATATAGAAACACATATGGGCAAATGACATATATGCCTGTTTATTAATCTATTTTAAGTTAGTTTCAATTATTTTATTATGAGTTTCTTAAAACCACTTTTATTTATAATATATTAATAGCATCAACTTACTGAAAATTTATTTCTAATTATAATTAATAATATGAAAAGTTGGTAGAATCAATTTACCCAAGTAGTTAACTAAAATAAATATCTTTTCCTAAACCTACTGGAACGATATCTGAAACATTTTTCTTCAAATTCAAAAAAGGATCTGAAAAGTGTTCATGAAAAAGATCAAATCTCCTGAGCTAAATTTCCCTTGAAATTAGATTCTTTTAGAATGCTATTCAATTCACTGAATCCCCACTATGTTCACAGATGAGTAATACCAATCATTTTCAAAAGAAAAACCTTACCTTTTAAAATAAAAGACTAAATCTACATTTTACTTCCAAACAGAACAAATTTCTAAGAAATTGTGTTGCATCTTTGTTTATAATAAACTTGTAGTTTTTTTAAATTAAAATCCTTTAACTTTTAAACAATTATCACCTGTGAAAATAGATGGGACTGTATTAGAAATGGTAAATTAGCCAAAAGAAAATGGGAGAATTTAATGTGACTGTATTAGAAGTGTTTGTTTAAAAAAAAAGAAAATGGGAGAATTTAATTATATAATTGTATCTGCTTATCTCTATAACTATACTATTTACAGGTAGACACAACTATAAATTATAAATTTAATATAATTTATGAATATTGAATTATTAATCAAAATAAAAATCGCAAATACAGGACACAAACTAATTTGAAGGGTTGTGACAATATATAACTGTACCTACACATATATATCAACATTTATGTAGCTTAGTTAAGCCAAAAAGTTGATTTTGATTGTGGATAATATCTTTTTTTTTTTTTTTTTTTTGCTTTTTGGGTCACACCTGGCAATGCACAGGGGTTACTCCTGGCTCTGCACTCAGGAATTACCCCTGGCCGTGCTCAGGGGTCCATATGGGATGTTGGGATTAGAACCCGGGTCGGCCGCGTGCAAGGCAAACGCCCTACCCGCTGTGCTATCTCTCCAGCCCCTAATATCATTATTTTAACCTGTGTATTTCAAGTCATAAGAAGAATTAGCACTGAAAAATTTGATAAAATATCGAGTGTAGAAATTACATTTTTATTGCAGAATCCATTACCTGTCAACTTGAACATTATCTCTAGATGTGCTGATAACAGAAAATATTTAGAATTGTATATTATGATACTTCACAAACAGGTTTAATAGTCAAAATATTTATAGTTGTACATCAAAACAAATCTTACTTTTGGATATTAAAGCAAATTGTGCTTTTGGTTGTATTAAAATAAATAAGACAAAAATTACATAAAATTTGTCCATTAAGGATCTTTTCAATAAGAATGCAGCATCAAGGAAGAAAAGTCTTGTGTTTTTTTCACTTGTTTGTAGTGTTAGGGGTTGGACACAGCTTTTCTATGTGCAAGGCAATGATTCTATCACTGAGTCACATTCCTGGCACAGATGGAAATTCCTATAGTTGAAGAGTCATTCAAATAAATCTTTCTCCATCTCTAAAGTCACTGAAATTCCAGAAAAATACACGTGATGCCTAGTTGATTCCAATCTAAAACCAGTCTCTTCTTATTTTCTGTTTTATTTTGTCCAAAGCTATTATACAAATCATAGCTTTTTTAAAAAGTGCACAATCTTCTCATGTTCTCATTCTTCCTTTAATTAATGCATGAAGAGACTTTCCAAACCAAAAAAATTAGCCTTAATTTTCTTGGGGGGAAAATACTCTCATTTGACATTTTCCATTAAAATAAATATATATTAAACTCCTCTGATTGCTTTTCTGATAACCCTCTTTATTCTTGGAAATGGCAGTTTCCTTCTGGATCATATTTTTATCTCACTATAAATTTGGATATACCACCATTTTGCTAGACCTCTTGAAAGTTGTAGCAGATACTCAGTACCTTTAGTGTTTTAGCCCCCACATACTGATGGGGAATGGTAAGAAAGGTTACCAACCAAATGGCATCACCCCCCACCCTCAGGTCCCCCATAAAAGTGAATCTATAACCTAAACTGGGCAATATGGGTACCCCATACCCCTGTGGTAAGTGATGGTTTGGGAATAACAGGTGAATCCAGCAAGACCAATATGATCCTATATGAGAATTCTACAGACACTGAAGTTAGTTTAAATTGTAATGTGTATAGTATAAAGTACCTCTGACCCCAAATCTACATTTATCTTTATCTTATACTTCCTAATAATCTTAAACTATAAAAATATCAATTTCTGATTTGAAGACTATAAAATATTTTTCTTCTCAAATCCTATTAAAAGGATTTATAACTACTGATATTTAACTTTTTTGATTATAGGTTGGGCTGGAGCAATAGCACAGCGGTAGGTCATTTGCCTTTCACTCGGCTGACCCGAGTTTGATTCCTCCTCCCCTCTCGGAGAGCCCGGCAAGCTACCGAGAGTATGGAGCCTTCGCGGCAGAGCCTGGCAAGCTACCCGTGCGTATTGGATATGCCAGAAACAGTAACAATAAGTCTCTCAATGAGAGATGTTACTGGTGCCCGCTCGAACAAATTGATGAGCAATGGATGACAGTGACAGTGACAGTGGTTATTGGTTAATGGCAAATTTATTATTGGAACTAAAAAAGCTATACAGATGTTAAAAAAACAAAATCATGAAATTCGCTTATACATGGATGGAAATGGATGGAGAGTATCATGCTGAGTGAAATAAGTCAGAAGGAAAAGCACAGACATAGAATAACGGCACTAATTTGTGGGATATTTAAAAAAAAAAGAAAAAGAAACAAGACATAATAAGAAACTAACACTCAAGAACAGTAGAAACAAGGGTCAGGATGAATGGTCCATGTTTGGAAGCCTGCCTCAAGGGCTGGTGGAGAGGGTGGTTGGGACAGAGAAGGGACAATTATAACAATAATGGTTGTGTTTGCAGATGTGTTCAGAAATGCACAAACGACCATACATGATGGCCTCTCACTCACAGAGGCAGGCTGTGATTGGGAGGCCATCAGGTGGGGTGTGGCAGAAGGGATATGGTGGATATTGGTAGTGAAAATGTACACTGGTGGAGGGATAGGTGTGGGAACATTGTACGGCTGAAAATCATAAAAGCTTTGTAACTGTATCTCACAGTGACACAGTGATTCAATTGAAAAGTAAATTTAAAAAATTTTAAAAGGAAATTGTATTACTCAGAATATAGTGATGGATAATGGTGTCATCACCAAACATACTGATTTTAATATTACTTTCTGTTAGAAATTCTGTAAATTATATAAACTATGAAAGACTTCTGCCCTTATTCTATAGCAATATATGCAGAGTGAAATCACTGCCACATACCTTAATGTAGAGATAGAATTATTGAAACTATTTGCATAGAACTAATAGTTTCAGGTGAGAAGCCAAGGATTAATTGGGCATAAAAAGAACAGACTTTAGAAGTTACAAAGGAAAAATGTGGTTGGGAAGTGAGCAATACCTTAAATACTACTATCAGAGAGATTTCTAAACCTTGTCATATGATATGAATAATTTATAGTTTCTCTGAACATATACAGAAATAAATTGCTAATGAAATTAGTTTTCTCTATTTAAAAGAGGTTAGGTATTCTTAAATAAATGTTTAGGATAGTGTTATTATGTGTGCAAATGTTAAATGTTAATATTTCTCATGGTAAATTAGCAAGCTATAATAATCTCTCATAATTTAAAATAATAATTTTCTTAGTGTGTGAATTAGGAAACTATTTATTAATCTTATATTAAATCTGCATATTTGAACCAACAATAACAGTTAAGTCAATGAAGTAACTTAACTAACTTAACTATGAACTTAACGTTCACTGACTTAAAGAAGGCCTTCGATTCTGTTGAGACTGAGGCAGTCATTGAAGCCCTGGCAAAACAGGGATTTCAAACTCAGTATATCAAAATCCTCCGAGAGCTATATTGTGGATTCACCACCAGGATGTCACCATTCTACAAGGAAGTGATCATTAATGTAAAGAGAGGGGTGAGGCAGGGTGATACCATTTCACCGAAACTCTTCAGTGCCACCCTCGAGAACATCATGTGACGGCTGGAATGGGAAGGAATGGGAGTGAAGATAGACAGTTGGCAATTACACCACCTCCGCTTTGCTGATGACATCGTTCTCATAACACCAAACATTAACCAAGTGGCACAAATGCTGGGCGACTTCTACCACGAGTGTGGAAAGGTCGGATTGCAGCTGAATCTCAACAAGACGATGTTCATGAGAAACGAACTAGTCCCTGAAGCTCCATTTGCTCTCAATGGAATGAACATCTCCGAATGCAGCAGCTATGTGTACTTGGGTCGAAGAATCAACATGAGGAACGACTTGGTGCCAGAACTGCGCAGGAGGAAGAGAGCAGCGTGGAATGCCTTCAAGAGCGTCGCAGAGGTGGTTAAGAGAACGAAGAACCTCCGACTCTGGGCACATCTTTTCGATTCCACCGTTCTTCCTGCACTAACATATGCCTCAGAGACCTGGGTCCTATGCAAACAGGATGAGAATGCTATTAGGGTATCCCAAAGAGGAATCGAAAGAGCTATGATGGGAATATCATGTCTCACTCAAGTGAGAGAAGGAATCCGAGTTCTGACCTCTGTTGACGGTCAAAAATCAGGGATACTGTCTTGTTTGCCAAGGCATCAAAAATCAGATGGGCCGGTCATGTATGTAATGTGATTCAGAGATGACCTCTGGACTAGAGCTGTTACCGACTGGATTGCACGGGACGTCAGAAGACAGCGTGGCTGCCCACCAGCTAGATGGTCAGATTTCTTCGTCAAATCCCTGAATAATGATTTGAGGCTCTTTCTGTTCCTGGAGTGAGCAGATATTATTGGGCTGCACTAGCACGCAACAGGGACAAATGGAGACGTTACTGGCACCCGCCCGAGCAAATCGAAGATAAACAGGACTACAAGTGATATAAGTGATAACAGTTATTTCAAACAAAAACCATATATTCTATCCAAGTGAGAAATAACTGTAAAAAATCTATGATTATGCCTCCAAAAGCAATTTTATGAGCACTTTTTTTGAGCCTGCTACAATATTTAGTCTCCTTTGACATCCATCTGATTGATATTAGTATTTTTTATTCATTTTCATTTCTTAGTATACGTTTTGAGATTTATGAGCCAACCCCTCTTTTTTTCAGGACTTTCTCATAGCTCTGTGCTGAGGTTCTATGACTCCTGGTGGGGCTTAGGAGTCAAATGGGGTGCTGGGGACCAAACCCAGGTTAACTACCTAATGTACTAGATCTTTGACCTATAGACCTTTAGATTATACATAATTTTTCTCTAATGGTGCATTAAAATTTTTTTAAATTACATTTAAAAATGTATTAAAAATTTTATTCAATCAGGATGCTTATGGAATGGACTAATTTCGGTATTAGTGGATAAAGAATAGCTACAATATTTTATATGTTTTTTGAAAATGGGTAATTTCACTATGTATGCTACAAATCCGATGAAAAACTCAATGAAAGAAAATGTGAAATCTTAATTTCACGGTAGTTAAGATAATATGATTACAAATGTATAATGCTTTTAGAAAGCATCTTTCCTAATGTATTACCTTCAAAAATCATTTATTCTTTGTATAGGGGCACTTTAGTAACTGTTTAAGGCCCAGAAGAAGGCTAATGAGATAAATTTTACATTATGATGAGTAACTGTATTATATCATAAAAAAGATATTTGAGTATTCATAAATTAAATATTTGAAAAATTTATTCCCCTTAAAATTAAGAAACAGTCAAGGATACTCATGTTAATCACTTCTACTCAACATAGTATGGAAATTCAAACCAGAGCAACATTTTTCACTTTTAACCTATTATTGCTCTAGCTTCATTGAAAGTAGTTTTTTTTAAGTTCCATGCAATTTTATTCTTATTTTTAATATAAATGTTATTTTACAAAACTTAATTTTAATTTACTAAAATTTACTAAAACTGGATTGGAGACATAGTAAGGCAGGAAACTTGCTTGTCTTGCATGCAACAGACCTGGATTTGATCTCCAGCACCTCATATTATCCCCTTCCCTAACCCTGCTAAGAGTGATCCCCGAATGAAGAGCTAGGAGTAAGCTCTGAGCAACACAGGTATGTGGTTTAAAAGCAAATAAATAAAGAAAATTAAAAGTTAACTATAATGCTAATGAAAATATAAGTCAAATTTAACAGGCATTGTAGATGTAAAAGAAGCAACACTTGCTTTATCAAATGTAAGCGCAAAGAAATGAGAAGATTGACAAAACTAGAAAAGATTCTGCTTCCTGTCAGTTATTTGGTGAGCCAGTATAGCAGAAAATAAATGGTATGCAGGGATAGATGAAGCGGAAGAAATGAGGAAGACAAATGACATTCTGAGAAAAAAAATCCATGAAAATATGTCCAACTAAATGTCTACAATTTAAGTTAATAAATACTATAATCTTTGAGAGATAATTCATGAAATTACTAAAAAATAATTTGTACACATGTTTCTTAACAGTACCATGTTAATATGCAATTGTTTAAGAAATTACTAGACTGCTGGCTAATTCTTTCTCTCACATGTATCCATTAATAAATAGAAGGAGCTTCAGAATGATTGCTTTGCTGAGTGGGTCTTTAAGGATGTATTTAATGTCAAAGGAGGTCATAAGGGTGGGGCCATAATCCAATAATTTTTATGTCTT
Source organism: Sorex araneus (assembly GCF_027595985.1). NCBI lineage: Eukaryota > Metazoa > Chordata > Mammalia > Eulipotyphla > Soricidae > Sorex > Sorex araneus. The sequence goes on along the minus strand of NC_073303.1, from coordinate 86,745,337 downwards.
TGTAGGAAAAGGCACTAGAGTTCTCTCACTCTTAGTGCATGTTTAGAGAAATATTATGTGGACACACACACACACAATGATGATCACCTGTATTTCAGAAAGAGAAATCTCACCAGAAATCAAGGCTGATGCCCTTTACTTTGATATTTTTGCTTCCATGACTATAGGAAAATACATTTATGAGGGCTGAAACTATGGTGGATGATGCACCTGCCTTGCAAATAGCCAACCTGGGTTCAACCTGTGTCCAGTACCACATATGGTTCCCTAAGCACCACCAGGAGTGATTCCTAAGCATAGAACCAGGAGTAACCTCTGATAATATAGTGGTGTGACCCAAACAAAAAAAGGAAAAAAAAGAAAGAAAGGAAGAAGGGAAGAAAGGAAGAAAAAGGAAGAAGGAAAGAAAGATAGAAAGAAAGAAAGAAAGAAAGAAAGAAAGAAAGAAAGAAAGAAAGAAAGAAAGAAAGAAAGAAAGAAAGAAAGAAAGAAAGAAAGAAAGAAAGAAAGAAAGAAAGAAAGAAGGAAAGAGGAAAGGAAGGAAGGAAGGAAGGAAGGAAGGAAGGAAGGAAGGAAGGAAGGAAGGAAGGAAGGAAGGAAGGAAGGAAGGAAGGAAGGAAGGAAGGAAGAAAGAAACAGAGAAAGAAAAAGAGAGACAAAAGAGAGAAAGAAAGAGATAAAGAGAGAAAGGGGCTGAAAGGATGAAGGAAGGAAGGAAGGAAGGAAGGAAGGAAGGAAGGAAGGAAGGAAGGAAGGAAGGAAGGAAGGAAGGAAGGAAGGAAAAGAAATTTATATTATTTAAGACCCTGTGGCATCTTATTGATGCTGCCAAAGCTGACTAAATATGCTAGGAATTATAATTATAATTATATTTATTTATATATGTATAATTATATATAAATAAATATATGTGTATAATCCCTGTGTCTATTATCCCAGGTAATATTGAATATTTTTACAATAAGTAGCCATACCTGTTCCTTTATTTCTCAGAACCAGAAATTGAGATAAAATGTCTAAGAGTTCTGTTCTGGCTTAGTAAAACATTAAGTAGAGTAGAACATAAACTGAGTAGAACATAAAAATTAAGTGTTGTAGAATGCTAGCTACGATAGAAGTGAGAGAGAGAGATAACTGTTGCATAAGACAGAAAGCAGTGGAGTAGGGATTCTAATCCAGGTCATGTGAGTCCATTCTATACCAGTGATACTTCCTTAATTTCACTGGATAAGTGAAAGTGCCAGAGAAGAATTGAAAATTATTGACATTTAATAATCCCTGAAGTTAAATTTATGCTAGTGCAAATAAAAATCTACTCATGTTTAGATATTTAAATCCATGAAGAAATAATAAGCACAGAAATAAAGCTAGGTTATACATAATTTTTAGCAGTACAAAAATGAGAAAACTCAGATTCAACTGGAAACAGAGTGGCAAAGAAAGATGGCCAATAAGAACTAATTAAATGATACAATGCCTATGAACAGAAACATGGGATGCATTCAATTAATTATTGGTAAACAGCAGAATGGGATCTATGCACTAAAGAAAACAAGAGAATGTGGATACAATTAAGGAAGAAGTTAGCATGAGTGAAAAGAACATTTCTAAACAGGTGAAAATACCTTTTTATTTCTTCCCCTACCAATAGAATTGGGAAAAAAAACATACAAGTATGTGTTGGTACATTTTTGTTCTGGGGTTTAGAAAGCTTTATATGACTTTATACCTATATTTCTGCTACTAAAAGATACATTAAGGAAGAAGCAGATGATGTTGGATGAAGCTCTGCCCTTGATTACATGGAAGACCTTTATTAACAGCTTTGGCTTTATGACACCAGATGGGGAGAATGGAACAGTACTCCACTATTTATGAAGATATCGTGTTTCTTTGACTGCTCTTTATTATACTACAAGTACAGTAGTTTTCACTTCCCCAAACTGGGAATGGTTCCAGAGGAATGCATCTGGATAGCATTTTCCCAATACCCTCCCCAGAAAAGAATTAGTCAGCAAGGACCCTATTCATAAAAACAAATTCCATCCATTTCTACTTGAATGTCACGTTTTTATGTGGAAAAGTATGAAACGAGGTCCTTTTTCCACATAAAGAATGCTTTTCTGTGATTAATGGCCCTCCCTGCCCGCAATATGTAAGTAGACACCTCCTGATTATATACCTGAGGGAACTCGAAGACTACAGGCATGATGAGATAGGGTTGAAGTGATGTTTCTGGACTAAATAGTACCCTTTCTGAAAATAGCATAAGTAGAAGTTACTGCTTTCAAGAAAAGTGCATATTTTTTAAAGCATAGGAGAAACATAACAGAATTTTACACATACAAATATTTTCTAAAAAAACCTTATACTTCTATTCTGGAATAAAGTGAAGGTTTTAAGAAATCTGTTTTTTGGCAATTGGCAGCAACCAAATTCCACGCTCTCAATCGAGTGTTTTACTTCACAAAATGTTAATTCTCAGAAGTGAGGGTCTAATAGAGTAATATAGTTTTAATCAGCCCATAAGGTTGATAAATTGGGTTGATTGGAATCACATCATTAGACAGTGAATTTTGGCAGATTTTAATAGGCACTGAGGGTTCCTGGGATTTATAGCCTAGCTAGTTTATTATTTTCTTTTGGTTGAATGATCATTTTAATGTCCTGTGACATATAGTATACCTTGCCCACTGTGGAATTTATTCAATGACAAAAGATTTTAACATAGTGTAAGTCTAGATCATTACATTTCAACTAAGGAGCAGCATAGAACTAATGTTATGCTTTGCTTCAGATACTTCAGGGAGACTGGGTCTTGTGTTGGAGTAATTTAATGCAGTTCTCAACTGTTGATCTACATCATCCCTGCAGTAAAGGAGGCTCATGGTAAAATGGATATATCTGACCAAAAGGACTGAAGCATCTTTAGTGAAACTGGAATTGAAAAAAATATTTTAACAGGAAAGAAATTCATGTCGTAGTTATACTCAACTTATTGTAGATACATAGGTAAATCTCGCCCCCCTGACCCCTTTTGGGGAGTTTGGAGGCTCATACATATACAGCTGTGCTCAGGGCTTCCTCCTGGCTCTGTGTTCATGGATCACTCCTGAGGGGCTCAGGGAGACTATATGTGGTGAAAGGATGAAATTGAAGTCATCAGGTTATATGCAAGGCAAGTACCTAAATCCCATACAATCTCTGGTCCAATAATCTTTGATAGTTTTATATGCTATAGTAGGCACACACAAATACATAGCACAGGAAAGTTAGACAGTTAGACCTTACATCTTAAGTCACCCAATTATGATGTACTTTATGCAATTACTATACACACGTTTAGTCTGGGAAAGTTGTTTGTCAGAGTCAATATCTTCCTTCCCTTTGTGATGTGTGATTTAGTTGTATTCTGAATCCAGAAAGGCAAGAAGCATAGTCCCTTTTGAAAAATGAGTCAGAACTTCAAGGTAAATATTTTTTGTAACTTTTTAAATTATAAAATTTAGATATTTTCAGTGAACTTCTCAAATAAAAATGTATAGGATATTTAAAGGAAATGAAAAGCACATTTGCTCTCTGATAATTCATCTGCTAATATTTCTGTAACAGAAACAGCACAAGTGGAAATCATTTCCAGTATTCCATAAAACCCACAAGAAATCCATAAGGAATATCAATGAGAAAAATACTAAGCAAAAATATGTCACCTTTTATTTGTCAGACACCTTAATGATTACTTTGTCTATATAAATTTATTCATATTCTTAAAAATTAAACAAGGAAAACTTGACCTTTTCCCTTTTTTGAGATAAAGATATCAAGGTTTAAAAAAAGTTAAGTAACCATAAGATCACAATTTGAAAGTCTAACATCCAGAACTTAGTTTAAGGTATGTCTACACCAAGGTGATGAAAAATATTTTATCTTAAGAGCAACTGCGTCACCAGAATGCTTCATATGTCTTAACAATATAAATGTTAGCAATTTCCTAATACTTAGCTGGCAGGGGAGACACCAAGATCATGAAGGTGATTTTCTTAGGGGTAGGCTTACCCATTGCTTATTCATAAGCACATCCACTTTGGATTTGTTTACTCCTATGATTTTCCCAAATGTGGGAAACTCGACTGAATAATTTGTGGTAATGGAGTGACTGCGTTCATGCTGTGCCTTATTTTTTTTAAGTAAACATATATGTTTATCTATATATGCATACACACATGTTTAGATGACTTTTGGTCATCTAAAGTTTAATTTGGTAGTGCAACTAATCAGTATGTCATATAAGTAGTTCCATTTAAACCTCAAAAGAAAGTTCAGAAGCAGATAAGGCGGGGGGGGGGGCACTGAAGCGATAGTAGAGCAGGTAGCAGCTCTGCCTGACACATGACAGGGTGCGATCTTCGGCATCTGATAATGGTCCTCTCAGCACTACCAGGGGTGATTCTTAAGCGCAGAGCCAGGAGTAACCCCTGAGGACAGTTCTGTGGGTGAGCAACCCCACCTCCCCAATAAAAGGAAAGAGAAACAGACTTGTCTCAAAACAGTCTTTGATTGCCTCAAGCACAGTATGTCTCTTTTAATTCAATTAAAATACTCCAGTTTTTTTTAAAAACACCACATAAAACTTTTAAGTGTAAAACACTGTACCCTTATTTATTATTCCAGAAACATCCTTTAAATAACTTGTTTTTTCAATATTATCTTCTCTCCTGTTTTTCCCAGATGACAGACCGTTCAAGGGATAATAAAATGGGCATTCTTTGATTTTAAAAATGGCCCAAAAGCTGCAGGAAAAATGCTCAAATTCTCTAAAGCCGAAAAATCTAATGAGCACACCTTCTTCTGCAAGACTGGCCAGTAAGGAGTGTGATGTTTTCGTGATTACTGCAAAACTGAGGGCCTTTGCATAAAGTAATATTGTTTAAATATCTAACAAAATACAATAAAATACGCACAAAAAAATCCAACATTCTGTCAATCTCCATTAAACAAGGCAACTAGAATTTTTATTTCAAAATGTCTTGTGAGGATGGCTCATTGGCTACATAACTACAAATGCACATATCTGAAATTCAAATGTCCGATTTCAAATAACCAGTCATAGGCCAAAAATGTTGGCAAGATCACTCACAGATGTTTCACAGAAATGGGGAGAAGAGGTCAACGTTCTGTAAATACATGTAGTTGCCCGATGCTTCTCTGGTCAATTTCCTCCTCAGCAGAATACATTTAGTGTAATAAATGTTTCATCCGGGAAGCTTTCCAGATTCATCATTAAAATAAAAAAGTAAGCAGAGTTGTTCTTAGTATATCTTTTTTCCATCACAGTATCAGTCACATCTCAGAAGTACGCTGAAATGTGTTGGTGAACACAAAAGGGTCAGAAGAGATATGAGAATGTAAAAGACATAAGAGAGGAATATGAGTTTTTCTGGTGAAATAAATTTAAGCTTTTGGATTTCTTGTTATCTGTTAGATGATAGCACAATATATTAAAAATAGAATTTTATTTTGCAATGCCTTTTTGCTTTGACCTTGGTCAAAATGATGTCATTTTTCTAAATTTTTGTGCTATTTGTGGACTATTCTGCTTTGGATTGCAAGTTATTCTACCATGTATTATCCAATTTTAGTTACTACAAAATAATTAAAGCCAGGGACTAAGTTTTATATTCCGTGGATTCTTTGTTGTTTTAATTGACTTGAGTTGTCATAGAAAATGCCATAGACAAGCAGCTTAAACAGATTTATTTTCTTAAACGCTGTCAAGCAGAAAAGACCGGGGTTCAAGCAAGTGAGTGTTTGCTGGTCATACTGTTTCAGGCTTTTTCATGGCCACCATCTTGTTAAACACTCACAAGATCTTTTTGTCCATGTGTGACAAGAGCCACCCAATGTTTCTTCTTGGAGGCATTAATCCTATTATTATCATATATAAAGTTGGTTATCTATTAGTAGCTTCATTTCCGAATACCAAAACATTAGGATTTAGAGTCTCGACACAAGATTTGGAAAGTAACATATTCAGTGTCTAGAACTCATTTTACTTAGCACATTGCCTTGAACAATGAAAAACAGGAACATTTCATTGACTTTAAGGTATCTTGGTGGTTATTATTTAAACTTAGCAAGGAGGAAAACGCTTAATAGAGATCATTCCTGGTTTGCACTAAGTATCTGCAAAAAACTCAATTTGACAGATGGGTTGAGCATTGAACTCTCATGCCTACATAACCAAAGCAATATGCCTGGAGTGTTCCCCAGCCCTGACGGAGCCTTCTCCCTTCTGCTTCCCCACCAAAAGAAGCTTCCCGACACTTACCAAAAGAACCAATTATAGCAACCAAAAAGTGTAGAAAACTTTAATTGTTCTCCAAACTATGTTAACCAGTGCTTTTAAAAAATAAGATGCAATCATTTTATAAAATATAAGATAAACTTCTGGACATAGAGAAAAAAAGAAAAAAAAACTTTTATTTTTATCTAAAAAATAGGCAAGTAAATTGCTCTTTTATGTGAAATATGTGAAAGTGAATCCTAGCGTGTATCTTTAAGAACACTTTGTGTTCTTGCACTTTATATAGCTCTCATTTATCTAGCAAAAATGAAATAGAGTGGCTGGAGCAATACCAGCACAGCTGGTAGGATATTTGCCTTACACGCGGCCAACCCAAGTTCAATTCCCAGCATCCCATATGGTCCCCCAAGCACCACCAGGGGTAATTCCTGAGTGCAGAGGCAGGAGTAATCCCTGTGCATCGCCGGGTGTGACCCCCCAAAAAATGAAATAGAATATTTTATTTTATAGACAAATAACTGTAAAGAATCCCAGATTTATTCAGCAAAATAAAATCATTCATTTTAAGGAAGGTTAGGAGAGCAAAATCAAGTTGATCACCAATACAGTAAAATCTAATCTAATGTTGTTGATAGATTGGGAAAAACTGACATAATGATGAGAGCTCGCCCTCAGCACTGTTGTGTCGGCTGAAATTTTTTCGTCTCACCAATATCCTAAGAAAACTATGTGAAGCAAAACCATAATATTAGAGAAGCTGCACAAGTTCTCAGCTCTTGATGCAGGAAATTGGCCACTGCCTCTGCCTTTCCAAGATCAGCAAATAAAACCATAACAATGTCACAGATGTCATTGCCCACACTTCTGTGAAGATGATGGTAAGAAAAAGACATGGGACAACCATGGCCACCCCTCTCAGCTCTCAACCCTCTCCCACCTGGAGAAAGCAGAATGACTCAGAGCACATTTGCAACTTCTGCCGAAGAGCATTTTGTTGGCAGGACCAAAACTGTCAACAACCCAGCCTGCAGGGCGTTTGAAAGCTCTTCCAGATCCTGCAATGGAAGGGAAATCCCAGAAGGGAATAAAATGACTGCTGAGTGGCAACCCGTAATTTCCAGCTCAGAGAAAAAATGCAAATAATGCTAAAATCAGGGAAAAAAAAACAAGAAGCACAAGAAAATGGCAGAGTTGGCACTTTTCTCTGGTATTACCTTTGTTGACATTCTAAGAAATTATTTTATAAGAGTATTTATGTAAGAGAGTATCACATATCAGTATACATAATAATGTGATGACATGATAATAGAAACAAATTAAATATTTAGGGTAAATATAATAAACACATATATACATGTATACAATTGGATGAAAATTTTCCTCAAACTATAAATGTTTCAAAATTAGTTTTAAATATAAATTTATACTAATAAATATGACTTTCACTTATTGTACATTTTGATATTAGCATATAAAAGTAATCCATTCTGGGACATTTAAAACTTTGCATATACAATATGGGATCAGCGATTGTTATTTCAGTGATATTTTAGTGATGAGAGCCTTGATTCAACATCTTAAAGAATTTTAATAAAATTAATAATTACTTGGAAGCCTCTTAAAGTTCTAAAATATATAATGAAAAGAGAAAGGAAGATACATATCACTGGGGAATTACTATTTCTGTCATAGCATATTTTGCCATAATAAGTAGAAAATACAGCAATTAAATAAATACATTCTTTAGTTAATGAGTACTGCTAGCTGATGTATGTCTATAGTACATTTCAGAATGGGTATAAAAACAAATATTAAAAGTGTGCAGTCTGCAAAGGTGTGCTGCAGAGTTCAATAAAAGAACAGATGTTTCTGGCGTGTAATATGTTATTTTCTAGAATCTGTGCCAATGGTATATTGCAAAAAGTAACTACTTTTAGTCACTAAAGAGGTCCTTAGAAGATGGTCTGAATACTAACATTTTTATTAATTATGCAATATTTAAAGAAGAAATGCATACAAATATAGCCACTGGCAGAAAAAGTTTTGACAAAAAAATTAAGAGTGTTTAGACATTTCTATAAAAACATAAAGAGGCATAATTTAATATGAAAAATTGTATGTAAAAAAGTATAAAGAGGAAAAGTTCATGTGTGAAATTAAAGTATTTTTTACAGAGATGTCATTGAAAAATAAATGCATAAAAGATAAAGTCCTTAAAATAATAAAACCAAAAGATTTTAAATACTTTAAAAGTAATTGAAATATTTTATTATATCCTCAGATATGCATTTACATGTCTTTAAGCAAATAATTATTCTTCAGTTTTATTTAAACAAATAGTAAGTTTTCTTAGTATAAGTAATAGTAAGTATAGCTTCAGTTCTACTATATATATGTATTATATATATATATATATATGTGTGTGTGTGTGTGTGTGTATATATAGCTCAGTGGGTAGGGTGCTTGCCTTGCACGCGGCTGTGGCTGACCAGGGTTTGATTCCTATGTGCTCTCGGAGAGCCTGGCAAGCTACCAAGACTATTCTACCCGCATGGCAGAGCCTGGCAAGCTACCCGTGGAGTATTCAATATGCCAAAAACAGTAACAAGTCTCAAAATGGAGACGTTCTTGGTGCCCTCTCGAGGAAATCGATGAGCAATGGAATGACAGTGCTACAGTGCTATACATATATACTTATGTTGGGGAACATAAATTATTATTAATTTAAAGTTGTTATAATTTTTCATTTTTATTCCTTGACAAGTTATATTTCTGTTTTTTTGTTCTTGATGGTATGTACATGTTAAATATCAAATGGACATATAATTTAAAAGCAGACATTTATGTGCACCTCTCAAAGTAAAAATATTCTTACAGTGATGAAAATAAGTGTTTTTCAGAAGAAATAACAATGCTTTGAAATAAATATGTAGAATAATTGTGTTATTTCATATTTACTGTCAGATGCCACGGGTAGGGGCTTACAATATTTTATCTATACACACCAAGAAAATAAAAAATTTACAATTTAAACAAATAAAAATAGATATTCCTCAGTTTTATTTCTTATTTAACTAAATGTTATTCATTTTTCAGGTATATGTTGTGAGAAAATTTTCTCCCATTCAGTAGAATGTCTTTTTAATGATATTTTATTTTTACTTGTACAGAAAATCCTTTCACTTTGATATCAATATCATGTATTTTTGTTTCCTATTCCCTTTTATTTTGTCTTATTGATGCTTTTGTTTTTATTTCCCATGGATGTTATCCCCAGCGACACCAATGAAACCAATATCTTAAAGTGTTTTGACAATGTTTATTCTAGGTATTTTATGGTTTTGAGTCTAATATCCAAACTTTTAAACAATTTTGAGTTAACCTTTGTGTGCATGTATGATATGAGTGATTAAATACTCTTGCATGCGGCCCTCCAGTTTTTCCAACACCAGTCATTCATTCATTTCTGTTGGTGGCCATACCCAGTGGTGCTTGGGGGTCTACTCCCAGACTGCTGGCTTGGGAGATTCTTTGGGTAATGCTCAGAGAACTGAGTGGTGCTGTACAATAAGCATCTGACTCCCACTTGCAAGCATGCACTCAGGCCCCATGCACTCTCCCCCTTCTCCCAACACTACTGACTGTAATGAATTTTCTTAGCCCACCTAATTCCTTTGGCTCCTTTGTCATAAATTAGATATCTATGTGTATAAGGATTCAATTCTTGACATTCAATTCTAGTCTAATGATCTATAAACCTATTTTGATTTTAATAAAGTGTTTTGATTTATTCTATAGCTTTGTTTTATAGTTTGGAGTCAAAGATATAATTTGGAGTCAAAGATATAGTTTGGAGTCATAGTGATGACTTCATCTGTTTTCTCAGAATTTTTTCGGTCACTTTGGGGTTTGTATTCTATGCAGAACGTCTTCCATGGAACCTCCTTTCAGTGTAGATTATTAAAATATTTCTCTTGACAGCTCCATCAGGTACCTTGCATAGCTCTGTTGCATTAGGAGTTCTTTCCAGAATTCTGTCTTGATCTGTTGATGTAGGTGATTTCCTCTATCTCCCACTTTTTTGTGGTTATCCCTATGGACTTGTACAGTGACCTAAGGTCTGTATTTGAGCAGACTTATCTGACAACCTGGGGTTTAAGTATACAACTTAGCAAGTATTGGCAGGAGTATTGGGGAGTACCATAGTTCAAGAGGTGAAGACAAGCAGAAGTGTGTAGTCACAAGAACCCGGAGCAGTTGTGATCCAAGTACAAGGAATTTGGGTGGTGATTGAACTTCAATATCGCCTGTGCTCAACAGTCAACACACTGTTTTAATCCCACAGACCTGGTAAGTGGAAAACTTGTGCTCAGTTGAAACAGGGGCCTAGGCCACAAGTGATGACAGAGAAACTACCACAGCGATGGCAGGAAAGTAGCCATGGGGTCCTGTGGCCAACTGACTATAGCTTAGGTTGTCCACAGGTTTATTCAGAAAATAAGAAAAGAGAGAGAGAGAGAGAGAGAGAGAGAGAGAGAGAGAGAGAGAGAGAGAGAGAGAAGGAGGGGGGTGTGAAATTATGCATTCAATCTGGGAGGGAACTGACTCCAGGATATTTTTCTGGAGTACCAGGGTATGTTAGGGTATGTTTTACTACCAGATGAAAGCACATTTTATAAGTGTTTCTCTAACTCCAGATACCTCAGTCTTTGTTAGTGATAGGTTGAGCTCTTCCCTGGAATGTTCCCTCAGAGTCTGTTTCTATGGAGACTTAAAATCAATATCTTTTCCACCAATAAATTTGCTTGACAACAAGGTCACTAAGATGGCACCTGCTAGCAATTTGTTGCCCTGTTTACACCTTCTGGTTTCTTTCCTCCAATTATAATGATAGTAGTATAAATTGTGGAGTTAGAATGCTGAATGATCAACCCAATAACCACTGAGAAAGTCAAACACCTGAGAGGTAAGTGTCTTCACCTTAAAAATGTCTCTCCCTGAATACAGTGAGGTTTCTCCCATGGTTGGTGGGTCTTTTGGTTTTCCATTTTGAATGGGTGTTTTCCTTCTCTCCTGGGCTGTGAAAGTTCGATTCCTCTTGATTTCAGGTCAGCATTTTATTAGATTGTATAGATAGACTCATCCAATATTTAGGTAGACTTTTTAGATTGCTGTTAAGAGGTTAATAAATTGAATTTGAGACCAGATATTACTTAAGGGTAATTTGAAACTTTAAAAATGTTACCAGATTCGATTACATTACTTAACAGTGTTTAACTTAGAATAATAGCTATAAAATTAAAATATTTTAAAATATTATTCATTTATTCTTTCATCTTATCCAACTTAATGTGTACTTTTATTTTTCCTTTTTGAGTCACACCCAGAGATGCACAGGGGTTACTCCTGAATCATGCACTCAGGAATTACTCCCAGCAGTGCTCAGGAACCATATGGGATGCTAGGAATCGAACCTGGGTCAAGTACGTGCAAGGCAAATGCCCTACCCACTGTGCTATCACTCCAGCCCCTTGCTGTGTATTTTTATAATATGAAAATTATAGCAGCATATGTGTTATGTGTTATTCCATGTTACATTTAAAATGCACTCTAAAACTTAGTGGTTCAAAATAGCAAACATTTGTGTTTCACCATTTCTGTGAATGCAGAAGGCAGGTGAAGCTTTTCTTAGATGCCGCCTCTGGCTCATGGTTTCCAAAAGGCGGCACTCAAGCTGTTGTCTGTGAGTCGAGTCTCCTCAAGACATTCTATGAGCAGAAAGATCTGCATCCCCACACCCTCCTCTGGATACTGACAGGTTCCAGTTCCTTGGGGTCTTGTCTGGCACTAATATACACGGACTTTTGTATAGCACTGCTTACTTCAAGGCAACTGGTTTTTCTCAGAGTGAATGACTACCCCCAAAATGATCCAAATCCTTTTTTCCTTTTGCACTTAATCTGAAAGTGATATTTTACCATTTTTGCCATATTCATTATAAGTGCATGAGAGGTTGAACCCACCTCAGGGCTAAAAGGAATCCCAATAATGCATGGATAACAGAAGGTGACAATCACTAAGTATCACATTAGAGTTTGTCTACTACTTAAAAGAAAGCATGTGTACAATTTTTTAGGTATGTAAATATATTGATACTGAGTTACAAAGCATTCATATTGGGGATGATGAAAATTTTTGAAATAAAGTAATTGGATGCAAACTTGATGACTGTGCTTAATCCTATTAAATTCTATACTTACTATAGTTAAAACAGACACTAAAAGAAAGTTTAGGTAATATTTTTATAAAGTTAACTTTTTAATCTATAGAAGAGACAGATTTTAGATAAATCTAATCACAAAATATTAAATTATTGCTTAATAAATATGAGATTTATAAATAATATTTTCACTGAAATTTATAACTCCTAGTCTTTCTATAAAGAGGAGAACAGAGAAGACAAGAGTTGTGATGGAATTTTATTTAGTTTCACTTCATTTTCTAAAAACTGAAATCTGACTTCAAAACGTAGGTGTAATTTAGAATAGGATCCAAACCTCGGAGTTTAAACTGGATTCAGTATTAATGTATCAATTTTTCCATACCCTTCCAATATATTTTCTATTTTGTATTTTTGCTTTTGAGTGGAACTTTTGTAAAAGTCTAACCTAAAATGTCTCAGCATCTTAACTTATTTCGCATTCTGCACATTTTACTGTCAATATTACTTTTAACTTTAGAAGAAAAATCTATTTTTTCTTAATTGAATTACCGTGAGAAACATAGCTACAAAGTTGTTCATGATTTGCTTCAGTGATATAATCTTCCAACACCCATCCCTTCACTAGTGTACATTTCCCACCACCAATGTCCCCAGTTTCTCTTCTGCCATCCCCCTTCCCCAACCCACAGTCTGTCTCTATGGCAGGCACCTCTCTCTCTCTCTCTCTCTCTCTCTCTCTCTCTCTCTACCTCTCTCTCTTTCTTGTTCTTTCTCTGTGTGTGTGTTTGTGTTTGTGTCTTTCCTTCTGGACATTATGGTTTGCAATACATGTAGTGAAAGGTTATCATGTTCTCATGTATATCACGTTACCTACTTTCAGCACTCAGTTCTTGTCAAGAATGATCATTTACAACTGTCATTGTCATAGTCCCTTCTCTAATCTCTAGTCAAATTTTTTCATGATTTTAACACAATATTTTATTTGAAAAACTTTAACATGGAATATTTTGTTCATTTTTTATAGGTAGGTAACATAGTTGCAATAATGCCAACATTTTTGGTATCAATGCACAGTCAGTCACTGCACCTCACACCATAAAAGGACCCCATACCCCCCACCAATGCCCCTAGATCACTTCTAGTCCACTTCTTCCGGCTCTACATCCTGCCCCCCTTGGTGATCTGAGTTTTACCATCTAAGCCAAGAATTTTTCAGTGTTCAATGCTGTCTGTCATTGTTTTGTCTCTCTATATAATACAGATGAGTGAGATCATCTGGAATTTATCTTCCTTCTATGACTTATTTAGTTTAACATGATAGCATCCAGTTACACCCATGTTGTAGAAAACTGCATGATTTTTATCTTTTCTTAGAACTCTTAAACCTGTGCTTTTGCATTTTTTCATTTTTAATGTGCTGATAAGATGGACTCTACTAATTGATTATCTAATATTTAACTACCTTGTACACCTGGGTAAATTCCATTCATGTGATGTGTAGATTTTTGCACACATTTTTAAATTTAATTTTCTAATTACAGACTAGAGCAATAGCACAGTGGGCAGGGCGTTTGCCTTGCACGTGACAGACCTGGGTTTGATTCCTCCATCCCTCTCGGAGAGCCCGGCAAGCTACCAAGAGTATCCCACCCACACGGCAGAGACTGGCAAGCTACCCATGGCACATTCAATATACCAAAAATAGTAACAACAAGTTTCGCAATGGAGACGTTACTGGTGCCCGCTCAAACAAATTGATGAACAATGAGATGACAGTGTTTCAGTGGCAGTGCTTCAATAATTTTTAGACTTTTTGAATCTATGTTCCTGAGTGGTATATTGATCTATATGTTTGTGTTATCTCTTCATCTTATTTACTATTACAGAGCTTGTTTTAGCATTCCATTTGGAATATTTCATATTCCTTATAAAATAAATTAGAAAGCACTTTCTCTGTTTGTATCATGTGAAAAAGATTATAGAGATTCTATAACTATTTCCTCAAATGCTTGGTAGGATTCACCAATTAACCAATCTGGGTCTAGTGCTTCCTGTTTGGGAAGGTTAGTAATTATTGGTTTAATTTATTTATTAGATTCAGTGTTATTTTGATTAGTTCTTTATAGGAGAGTGTTGAATTGTGTCTTTCAAGGAATTGGCAGATTTCAATTACCAACTTTGTGGGTATAGAGTTGTTTATAGTAATAATTTACTATGCTTTTATTACTCATGGTCTCTGTAGCCTTTCTTTTTTGATATATGTATTTGATGCCGAAACTTTCACTTTAAGTATTGTTTTTACTGCATTCCACAATGTGCTTTTGTTTTTTCTTCAGACTTGAATGCTCTAGCATAGGCTCTCATCTTTCCTTTTCTGAGTTAGTGAAAAGTATTGTAATTGAATTTTCCACATTTCCATTTCATTTCTTTATAGCAGTCATTCTTCACGATGTTACAGTGTTTTTTATTTTCAATTACTATTTGGCTGCTCCTTTCTTAAAATCCTCCAATAACTTCTTTGTAGATAAATGTTTAAAAATAGTATAATGTATAAAAACTTTAATATCCTAAATCATCCCTCCTTTTATGCCTTTCCATACTTTTATCTCAAATGATCTTCCATTTGTAGTCAAACATTTCCTCTTCTCTTTTTTCATTTTCTTCTTTCCTGTTCCCTCTCTCTTCTCTTTCAGTTCCTTTATTCCTCCCTTCTCTTCTTTCTCTCTTTGTTGGCTTTTTTTTTTCCTTTTTCCATTGGCATAGATGTTATTACATGGTAATGGTAACTATGTATGTGTGTTTATGTATTTATATGTATATAATGTTCATCTTTCATAATTATCCAGGACTTATTGAAAGAGTTATTCATCTTTATTCTGCTGGGCTTAGATCCAGTGCCATTTCCTTGCAAATAGTTACAGTCAGTGATTGTTATTTGACTTGTAAGAGAATGAATAAAATATTTATATGATTAAAGAGACATGAGTATCACATGAAATCTTTAATACTAAATAACTTCTGAGGTCACTTCCATCCTTTTTTAGGAAATGACAAATCATGTTTTATATTTTGTAATGTGTGAGAGATAGTTGTATCAATATCATATGGAAAGACCACTAAAATAGGATTCAGGGAAATTTCTTTTGCTATTCATCCTATAGTTAACATTGCTACTTAAATTAGCTTTTCTCATGATCTCAAATTTTTTATTACCAAACTTTTTAAATATTTATCTTCTTGAATTGATGTTCTCCTTACACGTGGCTAACCTGGGTTCGATTCTTCCGTCCCTCTTGGAGAGCCCAGCAAGCTACCGAGACTATCTCGCCCGCACGGCAGAGCCTGGCAAGCTACCCGTGGCATATTGGATATGTGCCAAAAACAATAACAACAAGTCTCACAATGGAGGCGTTACTGGTCCTGCTCGAGCAAATCGATGAGCAACAGGATGACAGCGACAATGACAGTGAATTGATGATCATTTTATCAGACAGATGTATGAGAGAGCAAGCCCTTTACCTGCATCTATACCTGAATCAGCTTTTGTCTCCTTAACAAGGAATAAATCACTTAGAAGAGATTTGAAGATGAAGTACCAATTCAAAATATTATTGTTACACAATAAAAATTTCCTTCAACTTTGCATAATTTCATTGAGCTTTCTTATTAGTGAGCATTTGTAAGGAGACATCTTCGTATGCCTTTGTTACAGAGGAACTTTGAGTACAGTGAGAGAACAAACATTTTATAAGGTATATGTTAAGGTTGTCTGCTCTGAAAACACAAATGTCACTGTCACTTCGTTGCTCATCAATTTGTTCGAGTGGGCACCAGTAACATCTCTCATTGAGATACTTATTGTTACTGTTTTTGGCATATCCAATGCGCACGCACGGGTAGCTTGCCAGGCTCTGCCGTGTGGGCACAATACTCTCGGTAGCTTGCAGGGTTCTCCGAGAGGGGCGGAGGAATCGAACTGGGGTCTGCCGCTTGAAAGGCGAACGCCCAACCGCTGTGCTATCGCTCCAGCCCAACACAAATGTATTCCTTATTATTTCTGATGCTTGCTTTTGTTTATTGAGGCCTGTCTTTTTTTTTTCTGTAATTTGTTTCAGGGTTCCCATCAGGATCCAGTACTACATAAAGAATGCTTAGCTTTTCCCACATTCACGTGGCCACTGGGCCGGACTACGGGGCGTGAGTGCAGAGCTCGGGAGTGCGGCAGTCAGCGTGTTGGCAGGACAAGCATTTAGAAAATTTCTTCCGTTCTTTGACCAGGTATTAGTTGAGAGGAGTGCAGCTGAAACTGTAACCAAAGGAGGCATTGTGCTTCCTGAGAAATCTCAAGGAAAGGTGTTGCAAGCCACGGTGGTTGCTGTTGGGTCGGGCTCAAAAGGGAAGGGTGCAGAAATTCAACCAGTTAGTGTAAAAGTTGGAGATAAAGTACTTCTACCAGAATACAGAGGCACCAAAGTGGCTCTAGATTACAAGGATTATTTCTTGTTTAGAGTCGGTGACATTCTTGGAAAGTATGTAGATTGAAATAGCACTATTGAAATGGCATCCCATGAAGCTGCCCATTCCACTGAAGTTCTGAAATCTTTCATCATGTAAATAATTTCCATGTCTCTTTTATAATAAACTAGTGATACCCAAACTAATGACAACAGTCTCAACTTTTAGTTTCACTGTACTGATATAAATGCTTCTAAATAAAAATATATATAAATGAAAAAAAAAAGAATGCTTAGATGTCATCAGGAACACATAGGTGGCAGTTGGGGAGGAAAGGTCAGACAGAGAAAGGGTCAGATAAAGACAGCCTTGCACATGCAAAACTACCACAATAAGCCACATCCCTGATTTATATCTTTAAAAATTAAGAAGGTGATAATCAGTATTTTTAGCTTTGCAACTTTGCTTTTTATTCTAAATCCTCTTCTTATTCTAAATCTTTAATCATGAGAGATTTTTGGTTTAATTAATAATTTTCTATTTTGTTTCAGAGTATTATTGCATTCCTGAATAAATTAATTTAAGCAAATACTCATTATGTACTCTACTATATGAATACAGTTTCTCACTATTCAGTGTTGACAATGACATCTTGTATTTAAAGGACCATTAAATGCTACCTAGCCATACTCTTGCTTTTCAACAAATCTTTAAGAATTATTCTGACCAAAAAGACTTAAGAAGCTAAAATGAGAATTTTTGACCTACCAAAATATTATGTATGTTATTCTATTTTCTGTCATGCTTATTTTCTTAACAAGTACTGCTAAGTAATTATTTTCTGGGTGTGAAACTGCACCCAGAAACTGCCCCCTGCGCTGTGTAATCTTATCAACTGCCAACATCCAGAGATTATAAAACCAAGCTCCCGGAGGAGAGCAATGCAGTCTCTTGCTTCCGAGCCTGGCTGGCTTCACCAGGGCCCCTCAGAGGGGGCAGGTTGAGTTTCCCTCTGCCCTGAGCAGAGCCCTGGCAGCCAAAGACCTCAGGAACCCAGCCACAGTCATGGTCAAGGCCCCTCTCCACACTTTCAGATGAGCCTCACACATGAAAGAACCGGCAGAGGAATCCAGGTGTGTGGCACCAGGAACTGAGATCTCCAAGCCTGCTCAGATTGGACCCGGCCTCTTCCACCCAGATCCCCCATTTTCCAGCAGCTAGACAGTCACACCCAGAAACTATCCCTAGCTCCATGTAATCCCATCAATGGCCATGATCCAGGGACTATAAAACCAAGCTCCTGGAACCTTGAACATCTTATAGCCTAGTTCTCCCTCTCAGAGAACCTGGCAAGAATTTCCTGCTCTCATGGCAGAACCTGGCAAGCTCCCTGTGGAGTGTTCATATGTGAAATATAGTTAACAATGATGGGTCTCATTCTGCTGACCCTGAAAGAGTCTCTAATGCAGCACCGTTGGGAAGGACAAGTAAAGAGAGGCTGCTAAAATCTCAGAGTTAGGACAAATGAAGACTTTACTAGGCCCGCTTGAGCAAATCGAGGATCAATAGGATGATAGTGATAGTGATAACAGATAGAAGTAATTATTTTAATCTATTCACTATACTAAAGGTGGCCACAGTTGAAACGGTTGAAAATTTTGGTGGTAATTTTATCCCCTTAAATATAGAGCAAGTGGAAAAAGGCATAATTATGGAATTGAAAATTGAATTTCCTAGTTTATTCATAGCATAACCAATAATTCTGTATACCTCTTATTCTTTTTAATGACTGTGAAAATGAAAGAACATGGTCTTGGAGACTAGACTCTCAATCCTCGCATTTTTCTTTCAGTTTATAGTGTTTTCTGCTAAGAGGCCCAAACCTAAGCCTTACCACAGAGAACCTTCCATGTCAGCCTAGATCGCCAGAGCATCTGGGCAGACCATCTACACTGAACTGAAGGTGTAGAATCTAAACACAACCACTGACGTTCTTTCACAACCATTTTTCCATTTTATTTAAAACCTGTCAGGGTGCCGGCTTGATAGCACAACGGGTAGGGCGTTCGCCTTGCACGTGGCCGACCCAGGTTCGATCCCCGGCATCCCATATGGTCCCCCAAGCACCGCCAGGAGTAATTCCTGAGTGCAAAGCCAAGGAGTAACACCTGAGCATCGCTGGGTGTGACCCAAAAAGCAAAAGCAAAAAAAAAACCTGTCGAAAAAAATTATCACGGCCACAAAAATTCAAAGCAATCTACAAAAAGAATGGAGCTTTTGAATTTACTGTGCAAACATACTTTCTAGAAAATCATAGTAAACTTACTCATTTGTATGTCTTCTTGGGAGACATGTCTTTCCAATTTCTTTATCTATTTTAAAATCAGATTTTTTTCCTTTCAATTTATAGGAGTACCTTATTTTGAGGCAAGCTCCCAAAGTGGTGCTTGGGGCCTCAGGGGTCATCCCCACATTCTTACCCAACCTGGTCACAAGTTCAATGCAAGAATCCGAGGATGCAGTGATGCTCAGGCAGCCAGGCACCACCAAGGAAGTATTTGGGGCCTACACTGTGTCGATTATAAAATTATAAATTATGCAATGTAATTACAATAGTGATAAAGGCTATGGTATCAACATACAAAGTTACTGCACACTATTACCACTGAAGTGACCATGGCCCCCCACCTTTGTCCTTAAAGCCACTCTCAAGTCACCTTCATTCAATGTGGCATTTTCATAGTTGACAAACATGGAAGAAATCTAATGCGGATTACTAAATTAAGAGTTGAACTGTGGCCTGTGGCACACATACACACAAACACACACACAATGAGATAGTATTGAACATTAAAAGAAAATTCTGCTCTTTGTAGCATAAATGATTGCAAATGTATATACATATTCCATATTTTATTTATGAAAATATAATACATTATATTTTATTATTTCTATATATTGCTATATATGATATCTAAAATAGTCAAAATATTTTAGGAAAGGTATTTACTAGGGACTGTGGGTCTGGAAGGGAGAAGAAAATAGGAAGTTATCAGGGATACAAAGTCATGGTTACCATCACTGTATCACTGCCATCCCATTGTTTGTCGATTTACTCGAGTGGGCACCAGTAACGTCTCTATTCCTCTCAGCCCTGAGATTTTAGCAGGCTCTCCTTACTCATATTTCCCAACAATTGGAGGCTCTTTCAGGGTCAGGAGAATGAGACCTATCATTACTGTTTTTGGCATATTGAATACACCACAGAGAGTTTGCCAGGCTCTGTCTGTGTGAGCAGAATACTCTCGGTAGCTTACAGGGCTTTCTGGGAGGTATGTATGTATCTGTTACTGTATTTTGGATATGAATATGCCATGGGGAGCTTGCCAGGCTCTCTGTGAGGGCAATAAACTCTCAGTAGCTTGCCAGATTTTCCAAGAGGGAGAGCTAGGCTATCAGATGTCAATTGTATCATGGTTATAAAAGACTAAAAAATTGTGGGGAGATCTTTTATTATATTTAACATGTGTATTATGCATTTCTATTTGTTAAGAAGACATATCTCAAGTAAAGTATTTTTATCACAAAATATCAGTAGTAGTATAGCAACTAGCAACTAAATAAAGTAGGAGAAAACTTGAGCAAGATATTGAATATATTTATGAAATAGGTTATTATTAATTAATGGATAATATCTAAATTTATATGTTTTTATACATTATTTGTGTAAATTTTTTCACTTATACCTCCATCCCCCTCGGAGAGCCCTACTGAGAGGATCTCACCCACACAGTAAAGCCTGGCAAGCTTCCCGTGGAGTATTCGATATGCCAAAAACAGTAACAACAAGTCTCACAATGGAGACGTTACTGGTGTCTACTTGAGCAAATCGATGAGCATAAGGATGACAGTGATACAGTAATACAGTGATACTTCAAAAGTATGTTTCTTAATTTTTTTATTTGTAACCATTATAATAGTGTTATCTCTAACATATTCTGCTGAGCTATTTCTAAGAGCAGAAGCTCTCTTCCCTGGAAAGCGTATTTACTGATCAGTTCATAATATTATATGGGGATCAGAAACACAGAAGTAAATGGAGCATCACTGAACCTATTAAATTAGCCTGAGCTCTTTCCACATGTGATTGGGATGATCTAATTGGCTTGTGCAGTAAGTCAGTTATCCTGAGTGTTTGAATATAAGGCATGGATAGTTACAATATCAAATCATGTTAGAAATAGCTTTATTTACTCTCTTTCTTTTGACATTCCTCCTCAATTCCTACTCAAGAAAGTAGGAATTTCAGTGAAAGAAGAATATTTGGAAGTTATTCATAACAGCCTCCTAAGAGAATTGCACTGTAGTCAAGTCATCAACTTTCTTCAGATGCCATCTTAAGAAAAGGGTGCTTTTTAAGTCTATGTTTACCTAAATCATTTTTGTGTATATTTGATTGATAGACCACATGAAAGAAAATAGCACCCATTCTTAATAGCATAGTCAACTATGGCGGCAATATATTATATTCTCTATTGCCTAAATTTTCTTTTAGTCTTTAATAGAAGCCATTCAGATGATAATAAGAAAATATTCAGAGATAAGGAAAAGAACATTTTACTTTTATTGTCATTTCAAGATACTGTTGCTAGCAATTAAATTCTCTTATTCTTTAACACAGAATATACATTGAAAGAAACAAAAAGAATATAATTGTTGAATCTTACATTAACTAATGGGTCCTTTATTGATATTTTTATAGTCTCAAAATTATATATAGAAATAATCATCAAGATGGTTAAATAGAACATTTGGACCACAAAAGAACTATTACTTATTGCTGATTAATTTTAGTAATATTCATGGAATTATCAAATCTGCAGGAAGGCATGGAATTAAACCGATAATAGAAAAGACATCCCCTAATTGCAATGAAATTGAAGAGCAATCAGTGTGTATGCATTAAACATTGTGACAGGTACTCCTGTATCTAATATCTGAGTCTTTTTTTGTTTTTTTATCTAAAGAATTAAAAACTCTCTCTAAATTTTACTCACCAGTTTTTATTCCTTCAGTAACCACTTACAGATTACCTGCTTCATACTGAACACATGGTTTGTTGCCCATGTTCTCTACAGGATTACATATAATATTAATGGTCAGGAAAATCTGACATACACCGTTGTTTTTAATATCTTTGAGTACTTTAATGGGTAGTGTATTATGAGATTAGAGGCAGCCTTTTTTGTTTAATGCACACACAAACCTAGCTTTTAATAATTTACTATATAACAATAACAATTTTTCTAGGTAATATACTAGAGAGAATTTAAAAAACATAAAAGCTCTGCTCACCATGGAATTTACACTGCTTCATTGTGACAGAATAAAAATGGGCCTCCAAATTTGCAAGACCATGGTCATTTGAGTATTAACTCACATCATTCATTTTTAGTTCTGCTTAAAAGGAGAAAAGTATATAACCATGCTACTGAAATTTTGGGGAAATTTTATTCTGGGAGGAATGCCTTTTCAGTGAGATGAATTTGATATTCAATTCTATCAGATGTTTCATGAAAACCACAGCAGGTGAAATGCCCTATCCAAGGTCATCTGCTTCTTTTCAAACCATTTAAAAGGAGAATACCTGTTATATAATATATGGTATATACTGAATTGTGCCTGTTCAAACTTCCTGTGTTGAAGGTTTCATTGCCAATTTTACTATATTCATTGACAGGACTTCTACGATATAATTAACATGTCCTGAGGGAAAGGCCCTAATCTGACAACACTGGTGTTCCTATAAAAAAAAAAAAAAGGAGCGAGCAATCAGAGAGATACACAGGTTAAGGCACTTGCCTTGCATGTAACTGTCACTGGTTCAATCCCTGGCACTTCATATGATCCACTGAGAACTTCCAGGAATGATCCCTGAACACAGAGACAGGAATAAGCCCTTAACAAAACTGAGTATTCCAAACTCCACACCCCCAAATATAGAAGAGATAGAAACATTACAGGTACATCCAGACAAAGTGTCACCAGGGGATATTATAAGAGTGTACCATGTAGAGGAATCGAAAGAGCTGTGCTGGGAATGTCATGTCTCACTCAAGTGAGAAGGAATCCGGAGTTCTGACCTCCATCGACAGTCAAAAATCAGAGGTGCTGTCTCGTTTGCCAAGGCATCAAAAATCAGATGGGCCAGTCATGTAATGCAATTCAGAGACGACCGTTGGACTAGAGCTGTTACAGACTGGATTCCACAGGACGTCAGAAGACCTCTGGTTACCCTCCAACTAGATGGTCAGATTTCTTCGTCAAATCTCTGAATGAATGATTTGAGGCTCTTTCTGTCCCTGGAGCGAGCAGGTATTATTGGGCTACACTAGCTCTCGACAGGGACAAATGGAGATGTTACTGGCACCCGCTCTAGCAAATCAAAGATCAACGGGACTACAAGTGATATAAGTGATATCATGTAGAAATTGAAGACAGAAGCCTCAATAGAAACCAATTTTGTAGGAGTATTGAAATTCAACCTCCATAATGGGAAAAAAATGTGTTTTAAACCACAGCATCAATTGTATTTTGTTACAGCAGTCCAAATAAATTAATACATGACTCAGGGTTGTTCGGTTTTTTTGTTCCCTAAGAAACAAACAAAAAGTGTCAGATAGACCAAGGTCTTAAAGAAGACCCAGTCAACGAGGGTGTGCATCAGTTCATAGTCCACATAAAGAAGGTCCCTAAATATCATTACATGTGCGCTGGGCTCACTGATGGGAAAGACTGGGAAAGGTAAAAGGGAGAGAAAGACAGATGAGATGCACTGAGCACTCAAGTTGATATGCAGGTCTGACACTTGTAAAAAAGAGAAACAGACGGAAGAAGGGTTAAATGAGTAAGTAGTGTTCCAAACTGTAAATATGACATGAGACAATCTTGGTCAGTTACTGCAGAGACCCAGAGGAAATAATGCTAGCCCTACATTAAGATGACATGTTGAAGTAATAGAACCCCCACTGTGCTCATTCATTTTCTAGGAGCAGTGTGGAGTGAATGGATGTTGTGTAGACATGAATTCCGTGTCGGTTTTAATGCTGCAGTAATTGGAGATGAGCTATCAAAAGGCTTCCTCTCAGCAGATTCTCTCCATGAGTAGTCCAAACAGGATAGTTATAAGTTTAGAGAGTCATTGTATATAGATAAAAACCATTGCTCAAACTTAAATAGCTCTGTCGCTTCTTCGTCTTAATGCCTTGCAAAATTATAAGGCTAAGAAATTTCATGTAAGTTAAGGTGGTCTACAAAAAAGAACTTGTTAAAAAACTGCATCTGAGTAGAAATGTTGGCTAAGATATGTTTTGTGTGAGATGTCCCTAGGGATTTAGAAATCAGTAGCAATGTTTGCTTTATCTTTTTCTGTGATAAGATAAAAATTCAAGTGATGTGATTAATTATACTATGTTGACAATTATGAGCTTGATATTTGCAAATAAAGTGATAATAAATTTCGCGTAAGAAACTATCGCCTATCATCACAAAATTGTCATTGCATAGTTACCAAACTGGCATGTGCAATTTTAAAGACCTTTTAATGTTCATGCCAGCTGACCATAACAATCTGATTAGAATCCTCCCATTTATTAAATGAATTATGAATGCAGTTTATAGCAGTTTCCTCCCTGTGTTAGGCATAGGATTGGTCCGAAACTCTTCAGTTAAAGAATTGGTCTCAGTGACTTAATTAAAATCTTCTCTAATACTCTTGGTTTATACAGTTATCCAGATACCAGTTCCTGAGTATGTGGGGAAATTACATTAGTGAAAGGTGGAAAGGATGGGCCTGTCTGAGGCACTTATGCTAGAATAGGTACCTTTGTGGAACAAACATCACATTATCTGTGTGCATTGAGTTGTGTCCCACAAGATTCATTAGTTAAAATCCTTAACCTGAGTGTGATGATATTTAGAGATTGTACCTTAATAGAAAACTATATTTAGATAAGGTAGCAAGCACAGACTTTTCATGATGGGATCAATGTAGAATTTGGAGAGGCAATAACACAAGAAGAATGTTCACTTGTTCTCTCACTTTTTCTTTTCTCCTTCTTTTCCTACTCACCTCTCTCTTCCCTCATCTTTCTCCTTCTCTCCTTTTTTCTCTCCATCTCCCTCTGTCTCTCACTCTCACTCTTGCTCTCTCTACAGAAAGCTTATAGAGACACACAGAATGCTGGCAGGGCTCTGGAAACCAGAAAGATGACCCTCACTACTAAGTGAATTTTTTCGCTCCTTGACCTTGGCATCCAGAACTATAAGGAACAACTCTGTTATTCAGGAATAAGTGTCAAAAACAATAGAGAAGTTAACTGTTAAAATTATCTATTGTTTATTTGAAAACATTTCATAATTCAGATAAATTTTCACTAATAGTAGAGTCTTATCAAGGTGCATAAACCCTCCTTGCTATCACTCACAACATTGTAGCTTCATCAATACTTCTTTAGGCTATTATTTTTTTTGTACCTTCATTAACTTCCAGCAAGGTAGGATTTCCTTTGGCCCATTTCATTTCAGTTTGCAACAGCTCTAAATAGGCAAATAATAAGTCATTAATAAAGGTAGTAGTAAATAAAATTTCAACTATTCTAAATGTTATTTATAAAGTTTTGAATATCTTATTATAAATGTTTTATTTTGTAAGGGAGTAGCTAAAATTATTCTGGATAAGCCACTCATCCATATTAACTTTGATTATTACACCAAAAAATCAGCTTGATGACTTGAAAGGTATCTTGACTGGGAGGGCACTAGGGATAATGGGGAGGTAGACGCTTTCATGGACCTATGGGTCCCCTGACATATTCCATGCTTCCTTGCCAATTCTTATTAACAAGAGCAAGCAAATGGCTCTCAGGGTGATTCATAGTTAGGACTTGCTGTTCAATATGCCATAGGCCAAAAATATGCTGCTTATGCTGATCTGCAGGCATCCAGTGGAATTTAATAACTCTGTAATTTTAAGCATACCTAAACACAACAGTTTAGCCAAGTTCTTACTTTCTAGGTTGTACTGAAATACTTGTTTATAGCATCATGCCAGAAAAGAATATAAAACAGATTTTCTTCATATTAAACTAATATTCTCTTTTCTGAGAGAAGGAAAATCATATCATTAGACTCAGAATCATTTCCTAATTAGGATGGAGGAATAGTTTATAGGAAACAAAAGAATTTGTACTTGGTGAAAGGTTCAAATATGACAAACTTAATGGGATGCTTCACATACTTTATGCATTTTAAAAGCTCTGCTAATATTTCATAAATTTCCATGAAATATTTTGGTTTTTTAGCAAAAACATTTCTACATGTCTTTTGTTGTTTAAAATAATTGACAACAGTACAGGCTTTATGAGCCAATATTAAAACATAATTCCATTACATAATTGAAGAAAGAAATATTAACATGGAGTGGTTTTGTTATGTTTCTATAATTGCAATAAAAATAATGGCAAAACCATCCTTGACTATTACTGAGCCCCTGACTGAATAGTACTGCTGGCTTAAACCTGATTCTGCAAACCTCTACCTGAGTTGATAGCTCCCAAACAGAGTCACATGTACTTTTTCAATCTTATTCCTTCCTTTACATTAGCACTTCTTCAGTATTGTCGCAATATAGTATTGGGTTTAACTGTTATTAATTCACATAACAACAGTTTGTGATTATTTCTATGCATATAGATGTGTACATATGACAGGTGTGCATATTGATATTGCATGCATGTGCATATATTATTTATCATAATGCAATAAATATATAAAATTAAACATATATATTTGACCTCAATGAAACAAAGTAAATATGAGACAGGAGAGATAATGTGGGCTTTAGGCATTTGCCTTACATGTAACTGATCTCAGGTTCATCCTTGGCACCAGGCATCGTATTTGATTTCCTGAGTGACCCCTGAACACAAAATTTGGGGTAATCCCTGATCACAGCACCCCCCCAAAAAAGAGTGATAGCACAGCGGGTATGGCGTTTGCCTTGCACGCTGGCTTATCCAGGTTCAATTCTTCCGTCTCTCTCGGAGAGCCCGGCAAGCTACTGAGAGTATACCACCCACATGGCAGAGCCTGGCAAGCTCCCCATGGCATATTCGATATGCCAAAAATAGTAACAACAAGTCTCACAATGGGCATGTTACTGGTGCCCGCCCAAGCAAATTGATGCACAATGGGATGACAGTGACAGTGACAGTGAATAGCAGCTTATCACATGGCAAAAATAAGAGAGAGCTGACTAGGGTGATCAGGACAGTGTTTGTTGGGCTTTGAATTCACTGAGAAAAATCACATATTCTTTTTATTGAGAACGGATTCAGGAAAATCAGTAATTTTTACTTTATTTTTTGGAATAATTTGTAAAAATTAAAATCAAGTAATAATAAGAAACAAAACATACCTACACATTTAGTAAGAAGACTTGGTAATTTCTCATCAAGTCCTTTAATATTCAGCACTCACGGAGGTCCTGGATGATGACAGAAACAAAGTTGACCGTATCTGCCTAGTATTCAGCATTCTTATCTTCCTTCCACCATTTTTGTTTTACTAAACATCATAATTCCATCAAGTAAAGTAAGTTACCTGGGACCCTCAAAGGTTTATTCCAGTAAAGCTGAAGAGAAATTTTCCCCTGAAATTCACAGGGAAAGGCAGGGGCTCTGAGGAGCCAATTAGTTCTTGGAGCTAGATAGACTCACAGCCCCCGATCAGGATGGAAGATGTGGGTCAACTCTGCAACACAATGCCGGCCTTTCACAGCTTCATATTCAGTGCAAATTCCTTCTGAGAGCTGAACTGATTTTTTTTTCCCTGAGATTTGTTGCTTCTAAGAATGAGATGAGACATTCAAACTCATTTCCCTAGAGGCTCAAACCAAATTTGAAACTAGCAGAAAAACAGTGAAAGACCAATAATTTCACCAGCTGGCTCTCCCACAATAATCTAACATTGTATGGGAAGTTGTAATATCTTGTGTGATTACTTCCTTTCTTTTATGTGTTTCCTTTCCCCCTCTATTTCTGAGTTATCTTTCTTCATTTTGTGAAGAACAATATAAATATATAATGTTTTCAGGTTAGAAACAGGTTTGTTCAAAGCTGCTGTGCTTGTTTTTATTTCTGAATACTTGAACAGTAAGCTATAATTTTCATTTTTCGCTATGTAGAAGGTAGAAAAAGAGTAATCATAGAGTCAGTTACGTAATGATTATAACAAGAAATTATTTTTATTGGAATCCTGCATGCTCTTAGTTATCAGGCTGCTAGTTTTCTGTATTCAACAGTTTTCAAACTGTGAGATTTGTTTAATTCTTTGAAACATCACAGTACTCTTTGCAGAATTTAATCTCAAATTATATTTCTCTAGCTGCAAATTCAGTAAATAGTAAGTGCCTCATTTATTGTA
This sequence comes from Sorex araneus, assembly GCF_027595985.1. Taxonomy (NCBI): domain Eukaryota; kingdom Metazoa; phylum Chordata; class Mammalia; order Eulipotyphla; family Soricidae; genus Sorex; species Sorex araneus. The sequence continues at coordinate 86,716,871 of NC_073303.1, read as the reverse complement.
ATTGTTTCAGTGCAGTAGTCTCAGCTTCAACAGTGCATATATATTCATATATATATATATATACACAGATCTTTATAAAAATGTATCTTGAATGTACTACTCCCCAGCTGTCCCATATTAATACACATATCTTCAATGTATGAAACATCACTTATTCTTTGACATCTGAAGTGTCAGTTTCATAAAAATGCACACATATTTAAGGGACGTTTTAACTGATTTGACATTTTAATATAAATTTAATTATAGTGGTATGAATATTATTTCCATTTACAAATATCTTAATCTACTATTTTGTTTATCTTCATTAATTTTCCCTGATCTCAGTTATAAAGTGCACTTCACCACTGTTTTATCTTATCACTGATTCATCCACAAAATACTATTTTAGTATTATCTGCCATAGTTGTTCCAGATTCTGGTTTTAAAACAGTAACCACAATAGGGACAAACCAATCTTCAAACATATGCTCAAATATTTTAGAAATAAATTTCAAAACAAGAAGCATAATTTTTAATAATAACTAAATTTCTTTTGTAAGTCCCCATTATATAAGTTAATAGATTTAATTAATTTAGAAACAACTTCTTACCATGATAGAAGACAGTGTGCTGATGACATAAAAGAAAAAGAGAGAGAGTAAGACTGAGGTTCTTGGTTGAAATAGAAACCCAAACTGGAATTGGTTTTAGAATATTCTATTAAGAGTCACATGATTCCTGTTATTATTACTTGAAAACTGTTATTTAAGCTAAATGTTCAGTGACTTTCAACTAACTGCTTCCCAACATGAAAACATATTTCATAAATTTGTAAACTGAGCATTTAATAAGGGAATCAAGCATGGAAAAATATTTGAAGATAAATGTGAAGAACAATGATAAAACTGAAAAATAAAGTATGATTGGAACTGTAAAGTGTAACTTCTAAGATATGGGGTTAAAATTCAGATAAGCACTCAAAATCATGTTTTTGCATTAAAATACAAGTATTTGCATTTAGATTTTATCCTAAGGTCAAATAAGTTAGTTCAATAATAAGGAGGGATCACTTCACTTGTATCACTTGTAGTCCCGTTGATCTTCGATTTGCTGGAAGCGGGCGCCAGTAACGTCTCCATTTGTCCCTGTCACAAGCTAGTATAGCCCAATAAGGAGGGATATGTGATCAAATTTGCAAAATTAGAATAGACTAAATATAGTCTATAAATATAGTCTGACTTGGTTCCTAGGAGAGAGTTGAAGAGAACTAAAGTGAAAGAGGAAATCAACTGAGTTTTATAAATGACTGAAATTCAGCCATTGCGTTGAGAGATGAGTAAGAGTTTAGTAAATTTTTTGTCATGACAACTGGTGGAGGAATTAGAAGTATCTAAAAAATAGAAATATTGAAAAACACTTTTCTCAAAAAAAGTACACTATCTTAATTATTTGTAGTTATTCAAACTTAATTGTTCTTATAATAGAATTATAAATCAACTATGTCTATAAAATAGCCTGCATCATGTGACTGAGCAGCAAACCTTAATGAATTTAAACAAACCAAATTGTTAATTATATTTATTATCAAAGAAATACGTTACTTGTTTGCAATAATATTAAACTTTGCATCAGAGTCAAGTAATTACTACGATAGTAAGAACACCAAAATGAATGTATTAAAAACTGTATTTTTTTATTGCTATGCTTATAAACAACTGGGCCATAGCACAGCAGGTAGGGTGTTTGATTCCTCTGTCCCTCTCAGAGAGCCCGGCAAACTAGCGAGAGTATCCAGGCCACATGGCAGAGCCTGGCAAGCTACCTGTTGCATATTCGATATGCCAAACACAGTAACACATTACTGGTACCTGCTAGAGCAAATTGGTGAGCAACAGGATGATAGTGATACAGTGATACAGTGATAAATTATTTAGGGTCTGCTATTGGGGCAGGCTTGGGTGGTGGTTGCAAAAATTCAAAATATTGGTGGTGGGACTGGTGTTGCAATATTGAATGTATAAATCATTGTGAACAACTTTATAAAAATAAAATTAAAAAAGAAAAATATATTGACAAAATATTGTTAGTGGGAAGAATACATACAATGGAACAATTATTCTTCTTGGTAGTCACTTAGGGCTGTCATTGTCATCACTGTCATTGTATCACTATCATCCTGTTGCTCATCGATTTGCTCTAGTGGACACCAGTAACGTTTCCATTGTGAGACTTGTTGTTACTGTTTTTGGCATATTGAATATACCACGGGAAGTTTGACAGTGTCTGCCGTATGGGTGGGATACTCTCGGTAGCTTGCCAGGCTTTCTGAGAGGGATGGAGGAATCAAACCTGGGTCGGCCACATGCAAGGCAAATTCCCTACCCGCTGTGCTATTACTCCAGCCCAACGTAGGGCTAGAAACAGAAAGAAATATTTATAACATCCATAAACCCAAAGGATAGAGTCAGAAAGACAAGACAAGTTAAGGCACTTTCCTTGCACAAGGCTGACCCAAGTTGAATGTTGGCAGCATACAGAGTCCCCCAGTACTCTGAAGAGTCCTCATGGATCACAAAAATAGGAACAATCCCTGAGCACCCCAGGGTGTGGCCTAGAAAACAAAAACAAAGCCAAAAAATATAGGGCCGAGAGAAAGTACTGGGATTTAGGTACTTGCCTTGCACACAATCCCGAAGGATTCTATCCTTGGCACCACATATGGGCCTTCAACAATGCTAGGAGTTCTCCAGGAATACAGAGCCAACATTAAACCACCACTTTGTGTCCACCCACCCCCACCCCCCAGTGGAAAAAGAATAAACAATAGAGGAAGGGACAATTACTAGAACTTATTCTTCCTGGCCTGGAAATATGACAAAGTTGTGAAGCCTTGAATTCAGTCCCCTAAACATCACATGGTGCAGCCGGTACCACCGCTCGGCTGCCCTGAGCCCTCAAACTGCACTGCAGGGCTGAGAAAAGCAGGGAGTGAATACTAAATTTCCCATACCCCCAACATCACTAAGTGTGACTTCTATAAAAGGAAAGGAAAGAGAAGGAAACCCTTCAGTCAGGGGTATTACCCCTATAGGAAGCAATCATATATGTAGCGAGGAATAAAATATGCTGATCTGACTCTTTTTCTTCCCACTGATTTTCTGTGAGGACTAATCATTAACTGAATGTAACTGGGGGATCTTAGGAAAGGCATATGTTAGATATAATTTTTGTTGTTCATTCAACCCTATATAGCTTCACTCTTGAGGATATAGAGTAAAGAGAGGAGAGAGACTAAAGGGGATACAAGTGTATTTACCCTCAATGGCATGATGGTATGATTATATTATCTGAATTCATGATATATGTCAAGATTAAGTATATGTTACATTTAACTATTAGGATTTTAAACACTGTGAAAATGAAATAACTCAAAGCCAGAAACTTTTATATCAAAAGATCTGTGTGGATATAAGAGCTCACAAAAACCTAATTAAGTGTTTTAATTAGTTTTTCCTGCTGAAGATATTAGACCATATTTGTTTATAACCTAACAGAACAGCTTTGTTTTATTTTGGGGTGATGAGAGAAGTATAATAGGATTAATTATGAATGAAAGAGCAAAATTGCAATATTAAACTATATTAATACTTAGTGATTACTTAAAATGTAATTGTGTACTTAGTGAATTATTTTTTATAGACAGTGTTGTGATAATTTCTAGTACTAAAAGGGATTGATACTAATAAAAGGCTTCTTAGTTTGACTTGAATCTTGGAGTGGTTTGTAAAGATAATTGATGCTTTATCAGTTCTCTCTAGGAATCAGAACCATCTGGAATATCAGAAGAACCCATCTTGTAGACCAACTAGGGTTTTATTGTACAAAAGTTGCAGCACTAACTAATAAAGAATACATACTAAAGAAAGGGGAAGCAAGGGATTCCAATTTGTTCTTAAAAGAAAAAGTCAGCAATTCTGGAATGTGACGAAGTATATATTCTTTTTTTTTTTTTCATTGCTCTGGATCCACAGTGATTCGGTGCTCTGGATCCACAGTGTGTGGACTGGATCGGGACGGCCGGTGGTCAAGGACAGGCGAAGGAAGAATGAGGACCAAGCTGGTTGCTGATTAGTTACCGTTTATTCAATCTTCCATCTTTCTCATCTCCCGCACTCCCAGCTCAGACCTCTCTCTGGATCTACTGCAGCCTCTCTCCCTTTTCTTGTCTCTCTCCTCCCTTTTTCCTCTCTTGCCCTTGCCCCCAGGTTACACACTGCCAGGTAGCAAAATCATCATAAGAAAGCCCTTCCTGAGGGCCTTGCATTCCAAAGTCCTTCCTGACTATTAAGGTGTTTTTCTCTTTTCCTTTGTCCAAACACTCATTAACATCTTAATACTAGTTATTTTTGTATGGACATAGCAAGAGATACATTGAGGCTTGCAAGGCAGCTCTCCTGGCAACATCTTTCCAGTCTCAACTACAGCACTCAGCCCAGATTAATGATTTCTCACCCTAGGAGGGTCTAAATCTAGTTATCAGTGTTTGGATCATGACAACATTTGTCCATGATCAAGCTCTTAACTTATAGTTAAGCATTAGGCACTTTGGCCAGGCCCATCTCGATGCCAGGGTAGCATATAACTCACCGCTTGTCCTGGGTCCATCTCATCCCTCGGCGGGACCCTGCTTTTGGGGGTGCTAGGAAGTAAGGGCAGCTGAGCTTAGGTTGAGAGAACAGATGCTCAGGAGGAAAATATCATGTAGAGTCAAATGACTCCCAGGTTACAAAAGCATGGCATTTGCTAAGTCTTCCTGTGTCCATACAAAAAGGACATGGCTCTGAATAAACTTATGCAAAGGACTCAAGGAGAAGAGAAAAACAATATTCACAAGTCAACAGAACACTAAGAAAGAAGTTACAAATAAACAAAGAGGAATGGGAGCACTGTAATGGGTGTAACCCAATAAACCTAAACTACCTGAGGCTATGTTATCCTACAACTAAATATTGCAGTTAGCTCTATTTTTTGATGTTTGTGTTTCACACTCTTTTCCAGGTTAGTAAGTTTAATAATATGGCAGAGTCTGACTGGTAATATAAAACTACATATTTTAGGATTTAGTATCACTGTATCACTGTCATTCCATTGTTCATCGATTTGCTCGAGCCGGTAACGTCTCCATTTGTCCCTGTCATGTGCTAGTGTAGCCCAATGGCATATTGGGTCTAGGATTTAGTATTTATTTTAATTAATAATTCATTCAGAAAATTTTTATTGAGCATCCACAAAATAAAAATAGTGATAGCTTTTTCAATTTAGCAATATTTGTAGTTCCTCATGGATTAAAAGATAGAAAGAGAAGGTACCCAAAATTTGACATTACATGATCTGAGAATTTGCCATGGAAAAATAGTGGTTCAAATTTCTACTTAAATGTAGTTACAATTTATTTTGGGGTGTTTAGGGGTTCACGCCAAGCAGTGCTCAGGGCTTACTCCTATCTCTGTGTTTAGGATCATTCCTGGTGGACTCATGGGACTAAAATTTGTGCCAGGGATCAAATGTAGGTCACTGAATTGTCTTTATAAAGTGTTTAAAACAATGCTAAACTCCAATGATTATTTTTTTAACATCTTAAAGAATGATATCTAAAGCAGTTGATGACTGACAATGTATATGTTTGAAATCAGTTACATATGAAAAATAAAATTACTCTATTCAGTGGTATAAAGATATTACTTTTACCTACCTCTGATGACATTACTGTTTTCTAATGTATTTCCATTATGAAATAAGTATCACCTCTAGAGAAACCAACATAAACTGAAGCTACTAACATTTTTTCCTGTGGTCATAATTCTAGCAACTCATTTTCCTTGTATAACTCCTATGGTTTCCATTTTAGATATTTCTAATACAGTGATGAGAAAAAGAAATCACAGCCATAAGATTTTATTTCTGTATGCCAAATTTATAGTCATATTCTCACATTAAAGCCAATTTGTTAGAACAGTTCCAGAAAATACAATATTTAGTGTAAGCCATATGAAAAAGTATTTATGGTTGTAACAATTCTTTCACCCTTAAAAGTGTTGTTTTTGTTGTTATTTCTTTAACAGTTTGCTTTTAAGAATTGGAAAAAAATGGAAGAATTTGTGAAATGCTATGATAAAATTTTATAAATAAGTGTATATTCATGGTCTAGGCTATGGGATAAAAATCTAATCTCTGTATTATCAGCAACTTTTATTAAAATTACAATACCATATGTTTACAGGGTTTGGGGTTTGGGAGTCACAAGTTGTGCTCAGGGATTACTCCCATCTCTCTCAGGTATGAATTTTGCTGAGGTTTGGGTGCCAACATGGGGTGCTTGGGATAATATCTGGGTAGGTCACATACAAGACAAGTGCTTTGTCTGCTGTACTATATCTCCGGCCCTGAATACCGTATCTTGCACAAGACTTGTGGGGTGCAAATGCTCTTTACTGGTTAGGATTTGGGTCACTATTATTTCTCATGTAATCCCATCAACTGCCAAGATCCAAAGACTACATAAAATGAAGCTCCTGGAAGCTTATAATCTATATAATAATCTATATAATAGCCTCTTATAATCTATCCCACTGACATGCCTAAAGCACACATGTGTTTGGTTTTAACATACTTGCTTGTATTCTCTGATATACATTCTCCATCCCCCTTGGAGAGCCTGACAAGCTACCGAGAATACACTGCTCTCACAGAAGAGCCTGGCAAGCTCCCCGTGGCATATTCAATATGCCAAATACAGTAACAATAACAGGTCTCACTCCACTAACCCTAAAAGAGCCTCCAATCATTGGAAAAGATGAGTAAGGAGAGGCTGCTAAAATCTCAGGGCTGGGACGAATGGAGACGTTACTGGTGCCCGCTCCAGCAAATCGATGGACAACGGGATGACAGTGATACAGTGATACAGTGATTTTTTCTCTTAATGAAATCAATGATAGTCAGTCTTAACACAAAAAGAAATTATTTGGATCCATTTACTAGAAATTTGTATTTAATGTGAGACAAAAGTTGATTTGAACACTTTAATAAAATGACTGCTGACAGGTTTTATATTAAACAAATAACTGAATAGTGCTAACTTTTGTTCAAAACTGGGTAATAAGATCACTGATTAAAAGTTTGATCTCTCAGTTTTTCTCTGTATTACTAAAAGCTAGCTTTAAATTCCAAAATTTTGGGTATGATAAAAATATAAGTAAATAGAACTTTATTCATTAATGTGAAAAATTTGTGTTTAGCATAAATTAGTGTCAATTGACCATTGGTTATCTTTACTCTAAGTATAAAATCATTTTTCATAGGTATAAATAATTCTATTTTTTCATGTCATAATACTCGTGTGCCAGTTTCATAGTGACATCTAACAATTTAGCTATACCCAATAGGGTTTAATTAAGAACAATTTGCACATGAGATAATAATAAGTGATAGTAAATCATTTATTTGTGTTTTAATAATTTTGAAAGAAAATAGTACAAAGTCAAAATATACACAAAGACATGTAGAGAAAAAAAATTTCTACTTCAAAATGCTAGTACAACTCTTACCAATAATCTACATGAATTAATTTTTCTCTATGAATTAAAGGTATTAACTTTATATATGTTGGATTAATTAAAACAAATTGATATATATGATTGTCACAACATCAAAATTATCTCCCTTTATCTGTTTTTTAACTTGTATCACTTGTATCACTTGTCTTCCCGTTGATCTTTGATTTGCTCAAGCGGATGCCAGTAACGTCTCCATTTGGCCCTGTTGCATGCCAGTGCAGCCCAGTGGTATCTGCTCGCTCCAGGAACATGAAGAGTCTCAAACTGTTCATTCAGGGTTTTGATGAAGAAGTCTGACCATCTCATTGGTGGGCGGCCACTCGGTCTTGACATCCCGTGGAATCCAGTCGGTAACAGCTCTAGTCCAGCGGTTGTCTCTGAGTCGCATTGCAGGTCTGGCCCATCTGATTTTCGATGCCTTGGCAAACAAGACAGCATCCCTGATTCTTGATCATTGATGGAGGTGAGAACTCCAGATTCCCTCTCTCACTTGAGTGAAATGTGATATTCCAAGCAGAGCTCTTTCGATTCCTCTTTGGGATACCCAAATAGCGTTCTCATCCTGTTTGCATAGGGTCCAGGTCTCTGAGGCATATGTTAGTGCAGGAAGAACGGTGGAACAAGGAAAATTTATTTAAAAATTTAATCTGAATATACTCATTAGATGTACTTTTATATGCAAATGTACTCATAACCACAGTTTCCCAGACATGTCTTATTTCCACTCTTGGACAACATTTAAATTTCTATTTCATGTTAGGTGTGATTGTTCATAAAACTGTGAATGTAGGGTTTGATACATAAAACATTTCCACACCACACCCTCTACCTAGTGTCCCCTCCACAGCCATCATTTCCCACTCTCCTCCACTGCCACTTAGGAGACTTCCTACTGAAAATCTGTTTTGTCAGTTTCTGTTGCTTTTGGACATTGGTCATTCACTATTAGGTTCCTTTGCATCCTGAATATGACAGAGATCATTCTATGTTTATCCCTCTCTGTCTGACTAGCTATGTACTGTATGCACCCATTTGGTCATTTATAATTACCATATGTATACTCTATATTATCTTTTGGACCAGACCTGTTGCTGCTCAGAACTTACTCCTGACTCTGCGCTCAGGAATCACTCCTGGAAGGATGTGACTTAGGGAACAATACAGGGTGCTAGGGATGAAACCTGGGTAGTCACATGCAAGGCCAGTGCTCTCTATCTGTGGTTCTATCACTGTGGTTACAATACTACCACTACAAATTTTTTTTTATTCTAAACCAAAATTAGGTGAATTAGAAAATTTACTATATTAGACCTGTTTCACATGATATATTTAAAATTCCTTACTATCCCCCTTTCCCAAAAAATTATACTCTGACTCTAAGACATTTCTCCACTATATCTTCTACCAGTAAAACTAAACCTTTTCTTGTCTGAAGATGCACTAAGTCCCTTCACTATCTTGTTTCTGAATAGTCTTATTTTGTTATGAAAGATAACCATTGATCTGTTTGTCTATTTTGTGGGTTTATACATACCATTAAATATCTATTTCACATAGTTCCATCTTTGAAAATCTATCCCCATTTAATGCTTACAAAAATAGAACATTTCTCTTCTATATCCCTAATGTTCTAATTATATTCTGATCACGTTAACTCATTGAATTTGTGTAACATATGTCTTCTGTCTGAGATTCTAATTATCATAAATATAACTTATTTATATTTATGAACATTTGCAGACAATTGCTATTCACCAAAAATTTGCTTAACAAAAGCCTTTAGGACTGAAACAATTAAAGTTATAATTTAAGTGATTATTAAAATTATAATGCATGTATAATGAACATGAAACAAAACATATCAATCAGTATCATCAGATTGACGTATTTTACATTTTGTCCTAATGTATACTAAGAAATTATGTGCCTATGGCTAAACCAACACCTTTCCTAATGTGGTAAGTAAATAATGATGTTTAGTTAATAATTACATATTTTCATTTTTCAATAAATGTAATTTGTTTTCATATTTGTTTTTGCAGCTTTTGTATTTGAATAGGTATCTGTCAATAATAGAAGAGTCAGGGACTGGAAAGATGGATCAATGAGCTACAGTCCATGCTTTGCAGTAAGGAATCCCAGGCTTGACCTCTGACACCACATGGTCTCCTCAATACAGCTGCAGGTGACCCCCAGATACATAACTTGGAGTACCTCCCCATAACGCTTAATGTGCCCCTAAATATAAGATGATGATGACAATGATAATGCAGAATCTGGAAATATACAATATGGGAATTATGTAATATCTTAGAAATTTCCCTACAAATAAAAAGGTGTCTAAAAAACAGGTTTCTAAAACACTTAATGTAAACATAAGATTAAAAAATTTAATGTAAACATGGGCTGAAGTGATAGCACAGTGGTAGGGCATTTGCCTTGCACAAGGCTGACCTGGGTTTGATTCCTCCGCCCCTCTCAAAGAGCCCGGCAAGCTACCAAGAATATGTCGCCTGCATGGCAGAGCCTGGCAAGCTACCCGTGACGTATTCCATATGCCAAAAAACAGTAACAAGTCTCAAAATGGAGACATTACTGGTGCCACTCGAGCAAATTGATGAGCAATGGGATGACAGTGGCAGTGACTGTAAACATAGAAATAAAATAATAAATAAAATTAGAGAACCAGGGGCATAATACTTACAGCAGATAAGGTTCTGTCCTTGCACTTTACCTGACCTATGTTTTGTCTGAGGTACTGCAATATGGTTCCCAGAGCATGGCCAGAAGTGATGCCTGAGCACAAAGTCAGGAGTAAATCAGGCAAAACCAGCCACGTTTTGCCACAATTTACTACAAATAAATAAATATAATTGCAATCCATACCAATCTTGAAATTCCAACACCTACCAAAAGGTTCCTATAAGTGTAAACAAAATAGAATATGTACAGATATCATTGAAAAATTTATTTTCCAAGGCAAAGAACTTGTTTCTAATTAAAAATTTATACTATGTATAAACTTTGTATTCCTCAATTAAAAACAAAAACAGAATCCTACAAAATCACATCACCATGAATTTCATAATGAGAAGAAAAGTGAGGAGTACAGAGATTCCTAAAATTTCTTTTAGAAATAATGAGATACTGCTCCTAAAGACTATGATCCAAGAGGTCTTCTAACCCATTTTGGTACCCAGAGCGGCTTCTTATAGGCATGCACTAGACTGTGAGCTGTACTACAACTATGTGCCGCCCGGGGAGGGATTTTCCCTTTCCACCCTGTTTTTCTGCGCTGAAAATGGTGGTGGTGGCATCATACACGTGGCGAGAGCCACCCCTTAAGACTTCCACCCAGAGGTAGGAACTTTGCAATGCTGTGGCTCATAGGCCATCATGGGAAGGGGGCGGTACCGGCACGCCCTCGGCCCAGATAAGATCTGGAGCTGCTGCTCACGAAACAGACCCTCTGCTCATAAAGACTATGATCCAAGAGGTCTTCGAACCCATCTTGGCACCCAGAGCGGCTTCTTACAGACATGCATCTAGACGGTGAACTGAACTAAAACATCAGAAATTCAAAACCGCGCAGCCGCTGTTGCTCATAGAATCTTCATTCTGAGCAATGAAAAGAAATTATTCAATGATTCCTTTTCAGCAGGCCTGATTGCTGAGGGAAAATTCCAAACAATAATAGTGAGTTCTCTATTGAAATATTGAATGTATTCAAAGTATAGAGAATAAAATGAAGATCATTAGCTACTTAGGTGGGAGCTGGGTGGGAGGGAGGTATATTGGGGTTCTTGGTGGTGGAACATGTGCACTGGTGAAGGGATGGGGTTTCAATCATTATATGACTGAGACTTATACCTGAAAGCTTTGTATTTTTTTCACAGTGATTCAATATAATAAAATAAAATTTATAAAAAAAGAAGTAATGAGATAATATGACAAATGTTGGGAATTCAAATTGCAATACTAATGCATATTCTAATGCAGCCATTTTTCGTACATGCAAAATCATACACACACAAAATCACAACTTTACATGTACCCTTTTTATGGAAGTGATGACTACAGTTTATGTTTTCAAAAGGTGATTATAAATTGGGACTGCAGAATATTTCAGCTGGTAGGGTATTTGCCTGCTTTGGGCCTGACATGGGTTTGATCCCAAATATTCTACATAGTCCCGATTCCTGCCAGGAGTGACCTCTGAGCACAGAGCCAGGACAAGTTCTGAGCACCACTAGGTTTGTGGCCCCAAAACCAAATATATATATATATATGTATATATTATACATATATATACATATGCACACATATACACACATATATATAAAATAAAATAAGTCATGATAGTTCAGAGATAATGAATTCAGGAATAAAATAAAGTAAACATTCCAATAGTAAAACAAAGGAGATATCCAGGATGATGTTGAAGGAACAATACATTAAAATGCTATAAAAAGCAGAGGGAGAATTCAGTCTATAATTCACTGAGTTAGAATATGCCAAAAAGATTGCTAAAAATACCTGCCTTATCTGAACATATGGACAAGATATTTAGGAAGCTACTAGATTTGGAATAAGAAAAGTGATAAAAAATTAACCTAATATAAAAATATCCACTATTACTTCCTCCAGACAGATAAGCTAGAAAAGGAGAATAATTTTTCATATATATGTACACCTATACAAGAAACTGATATATATAATACATATGTGATAAATGTGCATATGGATAAAAGGATATATATACTATTGCTATTACATCATTAATCTGCCTTCAATAGAAACCAAAAATATAAAAAAAGAGATGTTGATTTAGTCAATATGGCTATGAAGTATTTAAGTATGTACACATTTTATTCATATTTCATTGTAAGGTATCATATACATGAAGGATGTATATACATATTTTCCATAATAAAAGTTATAAATGCCATTTAATATTGAAAACTGTTATTGAATTTCCTATATGCAAATAATTAGAGGGAAGAAAGTGATATTAAATAAACAATCCCATTCACAATTGTGCCTCAGAATCAGCTTTACTAAGGTGGTAAAGGACCTATACAAAAAAAAAGAAACACAAACCTAAAAAATGCTGCTTCAAGAAACAAAAAACAGAAGAGGACACAAGCAAATGGAGACACATCCCCTGCTCATGGATTGGGAGAATTAACATTCTCCCAATGTTAACATTGCCCAATGTTTGGGCAATATTCCCCAAAGCACTATATAGATTCAATGCAGTCCCTATAGGGATATACATGACATTTTTCAAAGAAACAAATCATATGAAACAATAACCCCCCACAAATAGCTAAAGTGATCCTTGGGAAAATGAAGATGGGAGGCATCACCTTCCCAATTTCAAACTGTATTACAAAGCAGTAGTAATCAAAACAGCATTGTATTGGAATAGAAACAGACACCCAGATGAATGGAATAGAGCTGAATATTCTGACACATACACAAATATATAATCACTTAATCTTTATGTAATATGTAGTATGAAGTGGATCAAGGAAAGCCTTTTCAACAAGTGGTGCTGGGAAAACTAGGCAGCTACATGCAAAATAAAACCATCAGGCCGTTTCTAATGCTAAGCACAAAAGTCAAATCAAAGTGAATTAAAGACCTCAATATCAAAATTTGGGATGGGAGATGTGTGTTGAAAGTAGATAAAGGACCAAACATGATACCTTCTCAGTATCTATATTGCAAACCATAATGCCCCAAAGTAGAGAGATAGTAAGGGGGAAAATTTCTGCCATAGAGGCAGGGGGAGTGTAGGGATGGGAAGAGGGTGAGGGATACTGGGGACATTGGTGGTGGAAAATATGCAGTTGTAGAGTTATGGATGTTTGATCATTGTATGACTAAAACTCAAACACGAAAGCTTCAAAACTATATCTCATGGTGATTTAATAAACAAATTAAAATTAAAAATAAAAGACTTCAATATCAGACCTAAATGCATAAGGAACATAGAGATAAATGTAGACAGAACCCTCCATGACATTGAAACTAAAGGCATCTTCAAATATGAGACACCACTGACCAAGCAAGTGGAAGCAAAGATTAACAAATGAGACTATATTAAAGAAAGAAGCTTCTGCACCTCAAAAGAAACAATGGCCAAGAAACAAACACAGTCCATGGAATGGAAAAAATTATTATGCCCATTACCTATCAGATAAAGGTTAATATCAAAGATGGTAAGGCAGACACTGGTAGAACTTTACAAGAAAAATACATCCAACATCATCAAAAAAATGGGAGACATGAACAGAAATGTCCTAAAAAAAAATACAAACAGACAAAAGGGCCATGAATAAATGCTCTACATAGCCAATCATCAAGGAGATGCGAATCAAAACAATGAGATATCTCACACCACAGAGATTGGCACACCAAAAAGAACAAAACCAGCCAGAGCTGCTCTGAATGCAGGGAGAAAGTTTCTCTCATACATTGTTGGTGAAAATTCTTACTGGTCCAGCATTTTTGGAAAATTATGGAAATTCCTATACAAACAAACAGTCCCTAGAAATTGAGCTTTTATAGGACCCAGCAATAATTTTTCTGGGAATATATCTTAGGGCATTAAAACATACAGTGGGAATTCCATCCATATTTCTATGTTCATTGCACCACTATTCATAATAGCCAAAATCTGTAAAGATCTTGAGTGCCTGAGAACAGATGACTGGATAATGAAACTATGGTACATCTATGCAATGGAATACTACACAGCCACCAAGAAAAATGAAGTGATGGAATTTTCTTATACATGGATGAACATGAAGAGTATCATGTTAAATGAAATGAGTCAAAAGGAGAGAGACAGAATGATTGCACTCACCCATAAGATATAAAAAAGCGTAATATGAGACTAATACCCATTAACAGTGAAAACAAGGGCCAGGAAGACTGGTCTCTGGTTGGAAGTTTGTCACAAGTGAAAAGGTGGGGAAAGGGCAGTTAGGATAGAGAAAGGACCAGTAAGATCATAGTAGTTTGAAATGATCACTCTGTACAGGAAGTAGGTAAGAGGATACACATGATAACTTCTACGTACCTATACTGCAAATCATAATTCCCAAAAGGAAAGAGAGAAAGTAAGAGACAAAGAGAGAGAGATAGAGAGAGAAGAAAAGAGGAAGGTTGGAATAGTGTGTGACTGAAACTCAATCATGAACAGCCTTGTAAGTGTATATCTCACGGTGATTAAATAAAAAAAATAAGAAAGAATAAAACATTATATAAATAATATAGATGTTATTCGCAGGTTACTGAAATATAAAATCCATGTATGCAATTAATTTATAAAACTAAGGAAAATGAATCTAGATTTAAAATATTACTAAAATATATATTTATTAAACTTCTACTGGTTAGCTCTTTAAAGTGTTCCAAAAGCATGCTTGATTTAATATAAAGGTTTAGGGTGGATTTTTTACTATGTCATGTAAAAGGAATGCAACAAGATTTATTTATCCAGACTTTCAGACTTTCAGAAAGAAGAAAAACATTTATAATTCATAAAGATAGGTGAATGACGGAAAGAGTCTTATTTTTCATGTTTTTCAATGAAACTTTAGTTTGTATTTCTCTTATTGCAAGTTTTTTTTTTTTTTTGGCTTCTTCTAAAAACAGATGGGAGCAATAATCCAGGTGGGTCACTATGATACTTTTGTACAAGGATGAGAATCAAAATAGCACATTAACGTGCATTGCTCTCAATTTTGCCCATATAAAATTATTCACTTTACTGAAAGGTTTGGATGATCCTCAAGTCTCTACAAAGATTATACATCATTACATTGAATAGCCAAAATAATCAAACTAAATAATGCACATCTGTGGTAGACAAGAAATGGTGCCCTTTCCCCCGATTTATTGCTATGGTAATTAAAGATAGAAATTTTCCTTAATTGTTGACAATGTGAGCTTTCTTCTAACTGGCTTATGTTTTTAAAGAAAAATCCTTTTTTGTCTTAAACCAGAAAACTTTAAAATCATAGCTACACAAATGTTAAGTTCTGGCTGAAGAAAGCCCAGTTACAGAGAAGCCAACATTGTGAACTCATTTTTAAGTTTATTTTATCTTGTTTCTTAAGTTTTATCGTACTACATTATTTCATTCCTAATCTAAAATTCCCCTGTTACATTGATCATCAATAATTATCAGAGTTGTAAGGTGTTGGATAACATTGGGTTGTCCCTGCTCCTCCTGCAGAGAGTTTGGGTATATTGAGTTACTCCTACAACAGCGGCCCTGAGGAACACCCAATTCCATCAAGCACTAATAACCCTATATTGCTTTTCTCTTTTCTTTATGTCACCTGCAGGGTTTATTCAGCAGCGTCCTTTTTGTATAAACACAGGAAGACAGTTCATGCTATGCTTTTGTAACATGGGAGTAAATTGACTCAAAATAATATTTACTCCTAGGCATCCATATTTACTTGATTTAAACCTCAGTTGCCCTTAGTTCCTAACACTCCAAAAGCAGGGTCTAGTTGAAGGAACTGGATGGATCCAAAGCAAGCTGTAAGCTATTCTGTCATCAAAAAAGGAAAGAGGGAACTAGAAGATGAGGACTAAAGGAGGACTAGAAGGAAAAGAACTCGAAAGTGGAGAACTTTGAGGTCTATGAAGAGACTAGGATGATGGAACTATGATGACTGTGACTACGACCAAAACTATGACTACTATTGTGCTGTGAGGGAGAGATTGGACTACACTGAGGAGGAAAGAGAAATAAATGGTCTACCTACAAGTCTGGGGCCCTGTTTCTCCGTTCCCATGGTCCTTCATCCATCCATTGCCGTGGGCCAGCTAGAAGAATGGTTCTCAGCCACCGAACACTTGAGTCCCATGCGCGCCCATGCTTTTCTTTGGAAACTCGGAGTGAGGTATCATTGGTTTTCTCCAATTTTAAAATTATTCCAGTATGCTGCCAATATTGGATTACATCCAGACCTTAAATAATTTTTCTAATCATTCCCAAAAGTATTTCTTTAAAAGACAGAAGTTACTTTGAGGTAATATAAATTAGACCTCATTCTTTTTAAAAATAATTCATTTTCCAAGTAATTTATTGGATCTATTTATTGGTAATGGAGAAGTGTTCTAGAAAAAGTTAATGATAATTCTCCCTGAAACCCTATCGTCACCTATGGTCAATAATGTTTCAGAATAATAAATGGAAGAAGTTCTGAGTTTAAGTGATATTTGGTTAAAGTAGTCAGCTTTCATTAAGGAATAAAAAAATCATCAGTACTTTTAAAAACAATTTAAAATGTTTGGATTATAACTGAAATTTTATTTCATAAAGGAAAGTTTAGTACATTAAATTAGTTCCCACTGACTAAAGCAGGATTATAAACTTTCTGAAATAGTGCAGCTTTTTAGAATGTACTTTTTATGTGCTCATGATCCATCAAATTTTCTATATTTAGAAAATATATAAAAATATTTTTAAATATTATAATGAAATGTCTATTTTTATAGTGTATTGGTCATTTTTCAAAAACCAGGGCACGATTTCATGAAATTTAAAGAAATTTTCACAGGTACTTTTAGATCTTTTCAGGAGCTAGGAAGACTGAAATTGGTTAAATTGCCTTGGGTTCCATACCCCATATCCCATATGGTCCCTTTAGCCCATCAGGACTGATCCCTTAGTGCAGAGCAGGGAGTAAAGCCTGAGCACAGTCAGGTGTAGCCCCAAACAAACAAACAAATAAATAAACAAAAATTCTCGTATCTTCACAAAGAGCTGAAAAACTTAATCCCTGGTTGTAAAAAAAAGTTATATGCTTCTGATTTATTCTTATTCTACATATAAGGTTTGATAAGCCTATTTGTAATCATTTAAAATATTAACTTGTATCTGTGGCTGGAGCTATAGCACAGCAGGTTCATTTCCACCATCTCTCTCGGAGAGCCCGGCAAGCTACGAGAGTATCTCACCCGCACAGCAGAGCCTGGAAAGCTACTCATGGTGTATTCAATATGCCAAAATCAGTAACAACAAGTCTCACAACGGAGACATTACTGGTGACCACTAGAGCAAATCGATGAACAACTGGATGACAGTGCTACAGTGCTATCTGGGATACTGAACAAATGTGTTGATACAGATGTTTGAATACAAGAATTAGTATTTATTTCTCTCGCTTCTCATCCTTTATTCATGGTCTGTTCACTGCATATCTGTACCAGTTTCCATTCTGAAGATATGTCTAATTTGAGGGAACATATTATACAAAGCAATTTCTTATATGGATATGGGTTTCCTCTTTGAAAAAGATGAATTTTGATACATAATATATGTTAATATATTTGTCTCTGGACTGGAGAAATAGTGCATTAGATAAGGTGCTGCCCTTGCTTGTTGCTGACAGAGGTTGGATGCCAACACCACTCATGGTCCTCAAGACCCCAGGAGTAATTTTTGTGTATGGACCCAGGAATAAACTCTGAGCAAGCTTGTGGCCCCAAAACAAAAGTAAATAAATAAATTAAATACGTGTCTTTGTTGCGACTTTAACATATAACAATAAAAACCAATAGAAAAATTTTATATACAAGTGCATATATCCTACATATTTTATTTTTAGAATATTGTGAGAGCAAAATTAGATCATTATTATGTGCCGAAGTAAAAACTTTAAAGTAGTTGATCATGTTTCATTGCTGTATATACACAACCTATGGTTTTTGAAAACTGATTGTAAGTTTATGTGTTGGAGGTTTATTTAATGTTACCTTGGTCTTTGATTTTTAGTCCAATGGACTATAACGTAAGTTACTGAAGAATTGTCCTTTCTTGGTGCTGGAGAGATAGTACAGTGGGCAAGGTGCTCGCATTGCATGCATCCCTGAACACTGCTAGTGTTGTCCCAAAATAAAAATAATAATAATAATGCAATAATAACTACAATTACTTTAATAGTAAAATAAATGTTTAGTCATGTCAGCTACTGTAAGGATTAAAAAATTTGATACTGTTACTGACAAGCATTAAAAATGTTTAAAATTTATTAGCTGAGCAATGATTTTAAAAATATTAAATTATATTGTGATATATAATTAAGACTACAAAGTGTTTAATCAATAAAACTATTCAAGACAAGAGCACAGTGCTTACAATAATGTATGCTACTGTGTCATGAGATAATTGAATCCTACTATTTTCTCTGCTTAAGTCACAGAAATCTTTCAGTTTTATGGAACTTGATATGCTGTGGTCTCCCTCTGACGTAATGAAGATGAAATATGAATCCTTTTAGACACACTAAATTATATATCAGCATTTTATTATAAGTCATTTCAAACTATTCAGGATATAATTTAGTTGTTTTAAAATATCAATAAGATAAAAAATGTATTTTATAAAGTCATATAGTAATCAAGAGACCCAGAATATAGGCCTTTGAAACACGTTAGGGTGTTCTAGTGTTTATATAGTCTTAGAAACCTTGATAGTTCTCTAAATATCTGTTTGAGAGTATGTGAGGAAATACAGGAATTTGACAGGATGGTGAGACTAGGCATGGGTCAGAAACTGTTTCAGAAAAGTTGTGTGTTATAAATGGGTCAGGAAAAAACTTAAATGAATTGGAAGTCAAAACACTGGAGGCAACTAGACATTTTTCCAGTTGCTGTAATGCTGGATGTCCCAAATATACTTGAATCTAATTATCATTTTATCTCATTAACACATTGAAAATAAAATTATTTAATCATGACATTTAAATGAGGTATAAATGAAGATAAACTCCTATTTTTTGGTCAAGTTAATGCAGATTGACAGCCTTTTGTGTTTCAGGATGTGATTAGCAGGGAAATATATTCATCTTTATCTGTTAATTTTTCATACAACTGGAATATGAAGAAAAATTTTCATTATTATTCTTTAGGTAATTTGATTACAATAGTGTAATATTTATAATTTTGGTATATGAGTTATTGCATCTTACCACCACCGAAGTATTCAAGAAGTTCCACCAACATCCACATGCTACTTAAACAACCTTACTTAATTCCTGAGCCACCATCCTATTTGGTAACTATTTTGTAATACAAGGTTAATATATTTTTCATCAATCTATAAAAGTAAGATGATCCTAAGAGAACAAAGAAATTAATACAAAAACAACTTAGTAACTCTGTTACGGAAGTATAGGACCAGATAGATGACCATTCAATTTGCTTTCTTACTTACTAATCTGAGTCTAATTATCTTCTTTAACTGCTTAGACATATTTGATAATATAAGAATTTTAAGTTGACAATGATGCTGCATATGCTTTATAAGCATGGCAAAAATTATGTGTATCTAAATTTTATATATATATATATAGTCCTATCAATCTAAGTGTATATTTACACAAACACATGTTGCTGTGCATGTGTCAACTGAAAGGTTGAAGCATATAAATTATGCTGGAAATACAAGATTCCTAGAACAGTATGCAGCACAAATGCATATAACTGTGATGGAGATTCATTTTAGGCCAAGTATAGAAGAAGTGATTTTAGTATCTAACCTTAGCCTCCAAAAAGAACCTTTTTGTTTGTTTTTCTTAATACCATATATCTCTATAAGGAAACACAATTTTCTTGGTTGAAAGAGAAACCATTTGGGAGTAATGTGATTACATAAGTAATATATTTGTCCATACATAGCTACATAAAATATAACCTGTATCTCTAAACTTAAGTTCATAAACCATTTAAATTTTAATGTCACAGCTCTGAAACTGTCAGGATTTGCAAGAGAAATATTCTGCTTTATGCATTTCATTCTTTCCACCTCTTTTGTATTTGCCATAGAATCAATCTTAGGAGTCATTCTTATAAATCTTCATTTTTAAACAGTCATTCTATTAAAAATGCTTGAAACTTTGCAGGATAAATTTAAATTAAATACAGCTGGGTCTTCCACAATTCATGGCATATCGATACCTGACTAAATTTAATATAACTGCATCTACCACAGACTGTCAACACTTCAGTCAATGTTAGACATGAGACGCATGTGTTTCTAGTCAATGTACAACATTATCTTCCATTGCCAGCCTTTAGGAAGACTCTGGAGACCAAGGATTGAGAAGGGATATAACTTAAAAGAGTCTTTAAAGGATATTTTTAGAAGAAAACTGAACAAGAAAACTAAATTGATTTATTTTTTTCTAGAAAGTAGACAAGTTTGGTGAACAGAGGGGTTTAATCCACTAATGAAAACTTGACAATAACAAAGGGCCTAAATGTATTGTATTAGAGAGCAGGGTTATTGAGTTATCCTCTAAAATATAGATCATGGGAGAAGAGAAACAAGAACCAACTCTAAACCATTCTCAAAATGTACACTCATCAGGGATAAGTAAGAATTTTAATATTCAATAGATTGGAAAAAAAATAACCAACCGCGGTAGACATTAGATTTCAGCCACCAGTCTGATATAACTCAGACATTAAAGACGAGCTGTGTTTTCTTAAAGGGAGGTAAAGTCATGTTATCATAGAGAATCGAAGTGATTTATAGTGTTATGCAATATTCATACTGTATGAGAGAATTTTAATTGAATTCTTAATAGCTTTTGGAACAGAGAGCTCAAACTGTACTGGTCATTATAAAATGCAGAATTTAGCAGAAGAATCTAATTTTCATTAATGAGTAACTGAGTCATCAAGTATCTAAATGGGGCAATTTTAAGGGATCTGGTTTTAAAAGAGCAGAGTTATTATATCCAACATTAGCAGTCTCTCTCCCTGCATCAAATCTTATAATATCTATGCAGCATTTCTAAAATCTGAGATGAGTGCTTTAATGGTTCAAGACACTGGGAGAACTTTATAAGAGACTGAAGAACAGAATGATGGGTAAGCCTCCCACTAGTAAGTGCTTTGAGCACCTTCTTGAACACACGACTGTATCAAAATAGGTTAAATAGGACTTAGGCACAGTAACTGATTCATGAACAGAAAAACATTCAGGGAACACATAGGCATGGTAAAGTAACCAAAAATAGAATTTACCTTACTATGTCTGCCAATTTCCAAGAGAAAATCTTATTCTAAACAAAAGTTTATGTGGGAGTTTTAAGAAAAGATATAAGGCAGTAGTTTAGGGACATAGACTGACTACCACCCTGTTAAAAATGTGGAACACAACCATACAAATAATTACTAGTCTTACCAAAGGCTGATTGTTTAAGTGTAGCTTAACAGATGAAAAAGTTCCCCAAAATAAAGTTGAATACAAAATATTAAGTCACTCGATATTTGAGAAGTGCCTTCAATATGAAGTATCAATAATAATAAATAGAAATTAAAATAATATGGGATGTTTAAATGTCTCCAATTTTAGAACTATTTTTCTAGATTATTAATATATAGTCAAATTATTATAAGGAACTTATCTAAAACTAAATAAAATATAAATTTTAAATATTATATATTAGGTATGGTAAAATTGGTCTCTTCCTAAAATTCTTTAGTAAAGGAAAGAACACTAAAATATGATAAATAGAACATAAGAGGACAATCAATAAAAGCACCAAAAGTTTAGAACAAAGAAAGCAAAAAAATATATTTTCAAAAAATAATAAAAAGAAAAAAATTATAATAGCAAGAAACAAGAAACAAATCTCAGGAGGGTTATATAAGCCATGGGGAGGAGAAGAAAACCAACTGCCATAACCTTTCCAGAGTCACGAATTAGAGATAAGGAAAACTGTTAGGTCAAAACTGAAAACGGGAAAATAAAATATACTTTATGTGTTTTTTAAAATTTATATCAATTTATATCAATTAATTGTTCTTAACAGGGACATTTTTTAATCTGGCTATTATAGTTGGGTTTCAGGCTTACAGTTTTGTTGGCTGTGTAACATATGTATATATTATGTATGTGTATATATAATATATACCACATACACACATGCACACACACATGTATATAAGCGCATAAACCTCCAAGGATGAGAAATGATTCTTAATCAGAAAAATACATAGGGAAGGTAGATGGTACAAGAAGTAAAAAGTTATTATATGAGTATCTGACCTGATTCAATCACTGTTAACACATGTCATCTATTAAGAACCGCTGAGCACCACTGAGTATGACTCCAAAGCCAAAACACACACACACACACACACACACACAAAAAAAAAAAACAAACTAGAACAGCTATGACAATTTTGACAATGCAATAAAGCAAGAGATTTACTCTCTCATGTAGGATAAATTTTATAACTATATTAGTTTGGTTTAAGTGAACCAATCCATTCAACACTTTATCATCAAGTGGTATTGAATAAATTCAAAGAAATATATTCAGGGCCAGAGAGATACAGTACAGTGACTATTGTGCTTGCCTAGCATATAGTCAACCTAGTTTGGATTCTTGGCACTACATATAGTCTCTGGGTCCTGCTAGGAATGAGCCTTGAGCCCAGAGGCAAGAGTAACCCCCAAGGGCCTCTGTATGTGGCTCAACTACCTCCTTGTTTCCCCTCCCCATATCTGCACTGGTCAAAAAATAGTAATGATACAGTAATTTTGTACAGCAGAACTATGAATGCTAATACTATTATGTAATTATCCTCTTTTATACTCGAAATATAAATGCAAACAAAATCCAATTTCAAGGGACATGAATATAGCCCATTGGTAAAACTTATGCTTATTATATTTGAGAATCTGGTACACCAAACAATAATAAACATAAATATACCTAGAAAGTGCATAAGTATATCAGCAGAGAATGAATCAGAAGTTTCATCTGGCGTAAGGTGGTCAAAGATACAAACTAGGTTGGGGAGATAATATAGCAGGTAGAGCAATTTCCTTGCATGTGGTTAACCTGACTTTGATTCTGGGCACTGCATATTGTGCACCCAGCACTGCCAGGACTGATCATTGAGCACACAGACAAGAGGATGCTCTAAGAACCACTAGTTGCAATGCTTCCCTGCCCAATTAAAAGGTAAAAACTAGGGCTAGATAAATAGTACAGCCAGCTAGGAAGGTGCCTTGCAAGCAGGCATCCTATTTGGTCCCCCAAGCAACATCAGAAGTGTCCACTGAGCATGAAGCCAGGAATAACACTGAGCACCACTGTTGTGCCCGTGTTTCAGATTCCCAATTGCAGAAAGAGCAAGTCCACACACGATAATGCAAAAGCAAAGGAAATTTATTACTAGCCCAAGCCATTGCTAGCTCAAGCTAGGGTCCAAGTCTCATCCAACACAGTGGAGTCTTGACAAGGACCCCAACTCGAAATCACAAGCAGTTTATATAGGGTTTATATAGGGTTCGGAATTAAGAAGCAATTTATATACTGGTCTATTTTTAGCATTGGCCCTATTAGGACAGTCATCAGCAATTAGACAATGGTTGTAACAGTTTCTAAGGAGGGTACAGTGACCCCTCATGACCAGCTAGACCCAACTGCCCAATTCATTATCTAGGCAAATTAATCAACTGGGAGTCTACCAGAAACTGCAAGTTCTGCTTCAGGGAAACAGAAACTGAGCCTAGCTGAGACTTAATGTTGGTTGCAGCTTGTCATGGCATCAGCTTCACCCTCATACTACCAGGTGTGGCCCCAAAACCAAAGTTTTTAGAACGCATAAATGTACATTCTAAGATACAGTATATAGCATGATGATTAACTACAGTTAATCAGAGTATTGTGAATTTGAAAAAAATAATAGTCTGTAACTTACAAGAAGTCATCATTAAAATAAAATTGTAACTGTATGACAAAGAATGTGAATTGAACTTGTAGTAATCATTTCCATATGCATACACAAATCAGGTCATTTTGCCATTGTACATCAAAGACTAATGTGTGCTATATAACCCTATTTTTAAAAGCAATTGAGTAATAAGTATTTATCTTTTAGCTAATAAGACAAAATTTGGTATCTACAGTGCATAAGAGAATTCTAAATAGATAAATTTTTAAAATATTGACCTGAAAAACAATATGCATATGTGATTCGTGGAAAATATAAATCAAATTTAAAAAAGAGGAGATGCTAGGCATCAATAGTCAATAGGAAATTTTAGATTAAGAAAACACTCTTTACAGAGCATTTTTAACCCTTTAACTAGCAAAAAATTGGCCAGAATGATAGATACTACAGGTGATAAGTTGCTTTCAGTGCATGCAGTTCAATCCCAGTTCAAATTAGCAGCACCATATGTAGTCCCTTGGACATCACCAAAAGAGTGACCTCCTAAAGTATATATATGGAACGTCTAAGAGAAGGCAGGTTCTTTGTCTTCTGGGATGTCTGAATCATCCCAGATAGATCCAGATCTGGGCTGAGAGCTCTGGGACTTTCTCAGAATGGAGGAGGGTGGATTCTCCTCCCTGTCAGAAGGACCAGTAGCCTCACCCACACTTGACACCCTCTCACATAGAAACTTCCCATCTCCACACCACTGAACCTCATCAATCCATCAAGCTACCAGATTGTCCCAGTTCCACAGGTCCTGGAGTAGACACAGCCATATGACCCCTCCAAATTTCATTGTACTTACAGCTCAGTCAGAAACACTGCAAATTTGATGGGAAATTATATAGAAGCCCACCAAGCTCAATGAATGTAGACAACTCAGAAGGCTTGACTAGCACCAACTAGCTCAGTGAATTCTCAAATGCTGACTTCAGTAACACCGTTGTGTTCATAGCAACTATGAACATTTGTATTTTATTGATCAATTTTCTTATAATTCCACTTGCCCTTTTGTCAGAATAACCAATATGAAGAAAATTGTGCCTGCTAAGGGGGCAGGCTTGTGGGTGGGTGTGTAACTGGAGACATTGGTAGAGCAGAGTGATGGTGTCACACTGGTGGCCAGATTGCTGCTGGAACATTGAATACCTGAAACAACTACATTTTGAACAATTTTATAAATGCCAGTGATCAAATAAATTTTTTAAAAAGAAGAAAAAGGCAGGTTCTTGGCGGTGATGCTATGATATAGACGAGAGTGCTGAGGATCCTACAATTATACAATCCATAAAGAACCAAATTTTCATCATATAAGTCAATAAATCTACAGCATCTCAGGTCAGTTAGGTTAACTTTCACAAAATTTTCTTCGAGATACATAACTTAGACTTATTTTACTTTTTTGCAATTTTATTAGCAAAATATATCTCTCTACCTTATCATTAAAACGTATTAAATAAAATTTCTTAAACTAATAGATTTCTGAGATCTACTAATAAGTGCAATTTTTGAAATTCTACTAAAGTATTTGAGATAGAGCATACAATATTTAAAAATATATAAACACATCTTGGCAGAAGACTACAAGTAAGCAATCACTTTAGGTACTTTATAGGTTTACTTGCATAAACCTAAATAATAAATACATATAATTAGAAGGAAAAATTGTAGTTGGATTCAAATGAAGTACTTAGATAAAACAACTGCTACAGATGGTATTTCTATTCACTTAATTAATGCTGAGAAAACGCAGTTCTTTCTTTTTATAAATGTTGCTCTTTTAAAATGCAACATGAACGGTATAAAATTTGTAGGTTAAGGGACAGATCCACTTCTTGTAACTGTTATGCTTGAGTGAAAAGAGAACACCATCAATGAATAGGACCTTCAAAATAAAGACTTTTTGTTATCGTTCTTTTCCCTGTGCTTTACATTCTGGTCTCTTTTCTTCTGTCTTTGAGAAGTTCAAGCACAAGAGGACCCATTCACTTCCTCTCTGTGTGCCTCTGTTTTCCTTACAGCCAGCTGTGCTCTTTCCCTAGAACGTTGCAGTATTCAACTGGGCACTTTCTACTTCATTTTACCCATCTTTAATAAGACCATTGAGAACGCTGATTCTCAGTACAGCATTAAAAAAAAGGTTTGGACTATCTTCAATGGTCATTTGGCTTAAATGTCAACATACATGGACAGTGTCTCACTGTGAGTGTATCACATTCATCACTCCCACACAGACACAGAGGTGCCAAATGTGGGGTGGGATGGGATGGACACCTGTTTATTGAAAAAATGGAAATGGTACATAGTAATTACACATGTGTGCTAATAGGCTACATGAAAAATGCCAATGGTAATAACTTTCAATTTCTGGGTACAATTATGACTTAAAGGAATTACATAAAAATTTATAGCTTATGTTTTTTTTCTGTGTTATTTCCATGGCATTGCTTCTCTAAATTATTTTGTAAAATGATACCATTGTTTACAATGATGAATTTATATAACCCAAATAAACAGGTGGTCTCTCTGCTGCAAACTGACAACCAGATTGTTAATTGTAAATTAATTTCAGTGAAATACCTGATTAAGGCAGAAAATCAATTCATTTAGAAAATGAGTAAATTTGAAATCTAAAGCTTCAGTGGAAATAGATATGTTATTATTAAATAGAACTATATAGTTAAATAAATTAAACAAGTTAAAATTGTATTTGTAGATCTTTTGTCTTGTATTCAAAGCCATAGAATAACACAAACAGAACTATATGGCATGCCAAAACGGTCAGTGAAAGATAATACCTATTAGGTTTTTTGAACTTTATTTTTCAAACCCTCCTCCAATTTCCTGTTTAATCTATTTTATGTATTTCAAATGTTCTCCTTCTTTAAAACAAAGCTGTGGTTTTCTGTGTCATCTAATATAAAAGCCAATATTTTAGAGACCAGAATTATGATAAAATAGGTTTATTTTGGTATTAACAACCTGAGAATATGATGAGTTCCATTCCCCAACAAATCTTACTTTCATAGAGGGACTTGGTGTTTATAAAGGGCTGATGGAGGAATTAGATTAAAACAGAAAAATGGTTTAGGTAATGGGAGAAAAGAATCCAGTCATGCAAGTATCTAGCTAACATCAGTGATTTGATTAAATCAATTGGGCATGCAAACTTGATCTTCCTGAAAAGAAAAGTTAGTAATGAGGTTTTATTAAAAGGGAGAGAAAAGAAAATTTACTAGAGGTAATGCGGACTTCCAGACAGGAGAGCCCACAAAATAAAAGAGAGGAATTACCCCTGTCCTTTGTAAAATTTAATATAATACCACTAACTTAAAACATCTGATTTAATTGATCCACAACATGACCACTTTTGCCCTACAATTTTTAATATGATCCTGAGTGTATAGGTATATAAAATAGATATATAAATTAAATGCACACTAATAATGGATCATAAAAATATTTATGTTAAAACAATCTCTGCATTCAATTATGTGACCCCTCTATAGGATTATCTTGGTCACAGTTTTAAAAAGTAAGTCTATGCTAAACAATTCTGGGGAAAAAGATGATAGGAGGCATCACCCTCCCCAACCTTAAACTTTACTACAAAGCGGTAACAATTAAAACAGCATGGTACTGGAACAAAGGCAGAGCCACAGACCAATGGAACAGAGTGGAATACCCCAACACACGACCCCAAATGTATGATCATCTAAACTTTGATAAGGGGGCAAGAAAAGTGAAGTGGAGTAAGGAAATCCTCTTCAACAAATGTTGCTGGCATAACTGGAAAACCACATGCAAAAGAATGGGCTTAGACCTCAACTTGACACCATGCACAAAAATCAGATCAAAATGAATTAAAGACCTCAACATCAGACCACAGTCCATAAGGTACATCAAAGACAAGGTTGGCAAAACCCTCTGCAATATTGAAGATAAAGGTATCTTCAAAGATGACACGTAACTTAAGCAATCAAGTAAAAACAGAGATGAACAAATGGGACTACATTAAACTAAGGAGTTTCTGCACCGCAAAAGACATAGGGACCAGAATACAAAGGCAATCTACAGAGTGGGAAAGGATATTCACCCAATACCCATCCAATATGGATTGATATCAAGGGTATACAAAGCACTAGTTGAACTCTACAAGAAGAAAACATCCAACCCCATCAGAATATGGGCCGAAGAAATGAACAGAAACTTTTCCAAGAAAGAGATACGAATGGCTAAAAGGCATATGAAAAAATGCTCTGCATCACTAATCATCAGGGAGATGCAGATCAAAACAACCATGAGATACCACCTCACACCACCGAGAATGGTGCACATCCAAAAGAACAAAAGCAACCGCTGTTGGAGAGGATGTGGAGAGAAAGGGACCCTTCCACACTGCTGGTGGGAATGCCGACTGGTCCAGCCCTTTGGAAAACAATATGGACACTTCTCAAAAAATTAGAAATTGAGTTTCCATTTGATCCAGCTATACCACTTCTGGGAATATATCCTGGAGAGGAAAAAAGTACAGTAAAAATGACATCTTCACTTATATGTTAATCGCGGCACTGTTTACAATAGCCAGAATCTGGAAAAAACCCAAGTGCCCAAGAACAGATGATTGGTTAAAGAAACTTTGGTACATCTATACAATGGAATACTATGTAGCTGTTAGAAAAAATGAAGTCATGAACTTTGCATATAAGTGGATCAACATGGAAAGTACCATGCTAAGTGAAATGAGCCAGAAAGAGAGGGACAGACATAGAAAGATTGCACTCATCTGTGGAATATAAAATGGCAGAGTAGGAGACTAATACCCAAGAAAAGTAGTTTATAATACCAGGAGGTTGTCTTCCATGGCTTGGAAGCTAGCCTCACACGCTGGGGGAAAGCTATCCCAGATAGAGAAGGGAACACAAAGTAAAATGTGATTGGAAATCTCGAGCGGGGAGGGAGATGCACGCTGAAAGTAAACTAGAGACTGTACATGATGGCCACTCAATACCCCTATTGCAAACCAGGACACCCAAAAGAGGAGAGAGAGAACAAATTGGAATGCTCTGCCACAGAGGCGGAGTGGGGTGGGGGGATGGAATAGGGGGGTGGGAGGGATACTGGGTTCATAAGTGGTGGAGAATGGACACTGGTGGAGGGATGGGCTCTCGAACATTGCATGAGGCAAAAAACAAGCACAAAAGTGTGTGAATCTGTAACTGTACCCTCACTGTGACTCACTAATTAAAAAAAATCAATAAATTATAAAAAAAGTAAGTCTATGATTGTTAGCAGGAATCAGACTTTTTTGTTTGTTGGTTTTTTATTTTGTCTATGATTGGCTCCAAATTTCATGAAAAAATGCACAATTTACAGGAATTTACTCCTCTATGTCAAGAGGAAAAAATATATATATATGCATGTATATATATATATTTACACACAGATATAGCATGATGGAGTTTCAAGTGCTAGCCCATTTAAATTTGTAGTTCTAAAATTTTTTAATTATTATTGCTTTGATATCATTTAAACTCTTATTCTTCACCACACATTGAGTCAGGTTATTATATCTTACTATATCTTGATGCAACACATGATACTACTTTGAATTCTGTTATTGAATTCATTAAATTTGCTTCTTCATAATAAATACAACAATGGCTTCTTTTATACTGAAAAGTATGCAACAGTAACATGCATACCAGTATGTATCACTTGTGTGAGTTATTAAAGTCAGAAAATATGCTTGAAGCATCTGATAACTTTCATGTACTGTGTGAGGAATGATGAATATGACAGTGCTAAAAAGAATGATAGAGAGAGGGAGAGAGAGAGAGAGAGAGAGATGTCTTGGTCCAAAGGAGGTTATGTTTTAGTAGACTTTTGTCTAGATTACATATTCAATAACAGATTTGCTATATTATGTTATACCTATTTAATTTTATCAAGAAATTTTATTATAAAAATACTCTCTGAAACAGTTTTGCTAAGTTAAAAATTTTAGTAATGTATGAATACCCTGCCTTCCTGATACAAACCTGTTAGACACACATAATTACCTGATTTTCTAAAATTTGCCTACCATATAATTATATAATGGAGAGCCCGGCAAGCCACCGAGTATGGAAATGAATTAAATAATGACATGATTTTTTAAAATTTAGGATAAAATGTGCTATAGATAACTCCAATGAATTTGTAAATTACCTATTTAGAATTGCTTCCAATTTGTCTAATTTTTGCTTGATTATTCTTTGGCCACACTGAGTGATGCTCAGATTCACCCCTGTTGGTGTTCAGGGGACCATATGTGGCAATAGGAATTCAACCCATGACAGCCATTTGGAAGGGAACCATCCTCCCCATGATGCTATCTCTCTGGTCTCTACTTTTGTTTTTAAGCACTTACTATTTTATAAGAAAATAAAAACCAAACAAGTAAACAAAAAAGTACAACTGACCCAATACAGAAAGGCAAGGGGAAAAATTATATATAAATAATAACAATTCTCAAAGACACAGAGAAAAATTGCCACAGTACACTAAAGAGTTATAACATTTGGTGAGGAAAAACAGTTCTTTGCAAAACAAGCCAAAAATAAAAAACAAGAAGAAGAGAAATATTTGGTGTTTCATAACATTGGTTTGTCCTTGCTTCTCCTGCAGGGAGCTTAGTTTTATTGAGTTACTCCCATTGCAGTGCTCCTGAGACACACCCAATTCAATCAAGCACTAAATGATTCTCTATTGCTTTTCTCTTTCCTTTATGTTACTTGCATGCATGGTTTAGTAGTGTCCTTTTTGTATAGACACAGGAAGACAGTTGATGCTATGTTTTTATAACATAGGAGTTAATTGACTCTGATTAATATTTACTCATGGGCATCCATCATATTTATTTGACTTAAGCCTCTGTCACCTTACTTTCTAACACCCCCAAAAGGAGCATACTGATGAGGGACAAGGATGGACCCAGGGCAAGCAGTAAGCAAGCTTCCCTGGTATCAAAAAAGGACAAGCTAAGCACCATAATAAATATAACAAAGTTAAGAGCACGGTCATGTGTTGGATATCATTAGTTTGTCCTTTCCCCCTTACCACTAGGAGCTTAGGTTTATCAGTCACACCCATCAAAGTGCTCCCGAGTCACTCCCATTCCTTTGTTTATCTGTAACCATTTCTACCAGTTTATCTGCTCTTCCCTTAATCAAACTCTGTTAATTGGTAAGGTCAGAACTTCCTAGGACACTGAATATTATAACATTGCCTTTCTCTCCTCTTTATGCCTTTTGAATAATTTACTTTAAAGCTATGTCTTTTTTGTATAGACACAAGAAGACAATATTATGTTTTTATAACTTAAGACTTAATTGGCCTTGATATTCCCTCCTGGGCATCTGCTTTCTCCACTTAAGCCTCAGTTGCCCTCAGTTCCTAGCACCCCAAAGTAGGGTCCCCGACGTGGGACGGGAAGGATCCAGGGCAAGCGGTGAGTTATGTGCTACCCTGGCATCGAGATGGGCCTGGCCAAAGTGCCTAATTCTTAACTATAAGTTAAGAGCTTGATCATAGACAAATGCTGTCATGATCCAATAGTAATTATGAGACTGGGACCCTGCCAGGGATAGGAAAGACTGATCTGGCCTGAGCACTGTAGTCTGAGATTGAGATGGCCCCAGGAGAGCAATTCTATAAGCTTTAATGCATCTCTTATTGTGTCCATACAAAATAATTAATATTATGAATTCTTATATGTTTGCTGGCTGAGGAGAAGAGAAACACATTCATGGGACTCCGCCCTTGGGTGGATCCTCCTGCTGAAAGAGAATTAAGTCCTAGGAGAAGCATCCCCTGAGGAAAAAGAACCTTAATCTATTGCTGACCACACCTATGTGTATGCCCCAACCCCCTCATGCGGTGGAGATTTAACTAGGCTGTAAGAGTGGGTTGGGGGCCAGATCCACGGCGAGATCCACAGGGCCAGATCCACGGAGCCAGATCCACGGGGGCCAGATCCACAGATCGAGAGAGAGACTGAGAGCCGGGAGAGAGGCAGAGAGAGAGAGAATGAAGTAGGATGGGGGAGAAAGAAGCAGGAGGAGAATTAGAGGAGAATGGAGATGGACATGAAATAAACCGATAGAGCAACCAGTTTGGCCTTCTTCCTTCCTTCACCTGCTTCGCCGCCTGCGCGTCTTTTCTTTTTATTTTTATTTTTATACAGTCATGGAACAAACTCTGTCATGAACTGAAAAGAAGTAACTGCATAAGAATCCTGCTGGTGTTAGGAAAGACTAACATGGCCTGAGGACTATAGTCTGGGATGTACAGTGAGATGCCCCAGGAAGACTCAACCTTTAAGCTTAATATGTCTTACTGTGTTCATACAAAATAACTAGAAATATTAGTATTCATTATTCAATAGCACTGTAGCACTGTCATCCCATTGCTTATCAATTTGCTCGTGCGGGCACCAATAACATCTCCATTGTGAGACTTGTTGTTACTGTTTTTGGCATATTGAATACACCACGGGGAGCTTGCCAGGCTCTGTCCTGTGGGCAGGATATTCTCGGTAGCTTGCCAGACTATCCGAAAGGGATGGAGGAATCGAACCCGGGTTGGTCGCATGCAAGGCAAATGCCCTAACCTCTGTGCTATCACTAGTATTAAATATGATTGTTTAAATGGATGACTAGCTAATAAAGGAGTAGCAATACACCTTTAGATGGAATCCCACCCTCGAGCAGATCTCCTCGTCATCTAGAGTGCTGAACTCCCAGAAGAGATCTTGTCCTTGAGTTAATCTCATTTATTTTGCCTTTTGGGTCACCCTCAGTGATGCTCAGGGCTAACTGTTGGCTCTGTACTCAGAAATCACTCCTGACAGTGCTCTGGGAACCAGATGGGATGCTGGGAATCGAACCTGTGTCGGCCGTGTGCAAGGCAAAAGCCCTACCCTGCTATGCTATCTGGACAGTGACAGTGACAGTTAATCTCCTAGAAAAACTGCCCCATTGTATAATAAAAACAAAACTATTTTCATTTTGCTTACATCCAGGGAAAAACTTTCAGAGAAAACAGAAAGCTGTTAAACAAGAGAGAGATTCTTAGTGCTGGAACTAGTTTCCCTGTAAAAACTTTTGAGAAACATCTAAGAGAAATAAGGATTAATTTTTGAGGAGTCTAAGAAAAACAAGTCTATTAATTGACTGCCATTTTCAACGAAGATTTTAAAGATTTAAAGATTAAGTAGGAATCAGGTGCTATTTTATAATAAGAATGGTTTAGCAATTATGCAAGTACTATAATTAATGACGTAAGAAAGCATGTTTGGGCAGAGAAAAGTAATTATCCAAAGTGCATTCTTTGTGGCATTTTATAACTGCAACATGATCTTGGGAGATACAATACTGTTAATTGTTAATTTTTCAGGTGACTTTGTCTGTCCTCCTATCTTGATTAATGTCAGAACTACCTTTTTGCTTTTTCAGTTATAACTCATTTTCACTCTTCAGTCTGGATTGATTAGAATCCTTCACAAGTAAAGGAACTTTAAGCAATATAATTGAAAGAATACTTTATGAATGCAATTAGCTTTTTCTTAATTTCACCAAAAACAAGTAAAAATAAAATTTAGAGATAAAATATATTAAGAAAAGTGGAATATGTAAAAAAATGTTGAAACTTTATTGATAGAACATGTTAACAAATATTAAAAATATGTTGTTCTTAATCAGAACAACACAAATTGTAAAGTATAGAGCCCTACCATTTTACTATTTGTACCATTATACCATAAAATTAATTCTCAAATGTCAATTAATTCCTGAAACAGTTCTGGGAACACTTGAAAATATTAACTTTAAAATTTGTATGATAATATACCTCTACATATCTAAGACATTTTTTAAGTAAACATAAAAACAGATTGAGGAAGTACTCAACTGTGATGAAACTTTAAAACAAAAATCATGACATTAAGCCTCTGTGATAAAGAAACCAATTGAACTAAAATAGTATAATGCCAGGTAGATAATTATCTCATCTTTGAATCGTGATAGATGAAAGAGATAAAATTAGACATTATTTGAGAAATTTCTTAATATTCTTAATATTTCTAATGTTTGCATTGGAGAAATGACTCATGATGCAAAGAAAAAGTAATATTAAATTTCTCCCTCAGAACATGTACAGATATAAATCCCAAGTCAGTCAAGTATTTCTACATCAACTGTAAGACTAGTAGAAAGAGAGATTACAAGGTCCAGATGCTTCTTATAAATGCTCTACCCTATCTCAATCATCACCAGCACTGCATGGTCCCCTAAGTAAATTTGGAAGCTCTTTGCAATCACTGAGCCTGAAATGGCATCTGAACACTGCAAGTATGACCCCTAACCTACCCACTCCTAAATATCAATAAGACTATTAAGTTGTACGTCCTGACCACAAGACAGGCTGTCTTCACTGGGGCAACTGGGAGGGGGGCATGTTGAGTTTCTCTCCCCGCCCCAGCAAAACCCCGGCAGCTGAAAACCTCCAGAACTCAATCAGAGCCATGCTCAAGGCTGCTCTCCACAAGCTTGGACAGGCCTCACCCATGAGGGAAACTGCAGAAAAACTCAGGTATGTGGGACCCGTGACAGAGATCTCCAAGCTAGCTTGGAGCAGGATTGGGCCTCCTCCCCACAGATCCCAAGTTTTTCCAGTAGCTTGGCAGTCACACTCACAAACTGCCCCTGGTGCTGCATAATCTCATCAATGGCCAAGATCCAGAGACTCTGAGATCCAGAGACTCTCCCGGAAGAGAACTATATAGGCCTTACCCATGAGTAAATCTGCTCTATAATCGTATTCTAAATTTCAGAATTCCTGGACCTCTCATACTTTGACCCACTGATATAGCAAAAGTAGCACACATTACATATATGTTTGTAATCTCTTATGCAAGGGCTTAATGGCCCCAGGACTGAACACAACAATCTTCACACACTTTCCTCTGATGGTGGTGGGAAGGTGCATGGTGGTGGGATTAGTGTTTGAATATTAAATGTAAAGAATTACTGTGAACAATTTTATAAAACTAAATTAAAATTTTAAAAAATTGCTTGGAGAAAAATGAAAAATATTAGAAATTAAAAGAAACTTTGTAAAAGAAAAAACTATAAAGAATTTTTTAAAAGAAAAAAACTATAAAGTTAATAAGAAAAAAATGGAATGCCTTACCTCCTTAAAATCAGAATAATTTGCTTTTTAATGGAGTGAAAATTCAAACTTAATGATTATTTTTATAAACTACAGACTATGATCTTACTTGCTTTTAATGAACATTTCTAAAGATTATAAAATAATTTCTATTCACACACTTCTCTATATTAGTCACCATTTATATTAATAAAAGAAACTTCAGTAGAAGTACTAATACAGGAGGTAAGGCACTTGCCTTGCACATGGCCAATTTGGGTTCAATGCTCAGCATCTCATACAGTGTCGTGAGCCCCTCCAGGAGTAACCCCTGAAAACAGAGCCAGATATAGGCCCCGACCACTGCCAGGTCTGCCCCTCCTCAAGAAAAAAACTGCAATAAAATTATATTTAGAAAGTGTTATTTGCACCTCTAATTGTTACATGTCCATATATATTTGAGCATCCCAAAGTATCTAAAAACTTTCTTCCATGAAGAGGAAAACAATTAGTACTATAGGTAATGCAAATCACCTTTTATTTGACAATCGGCTGAAAGAGTATAGGCCTCAAGAAATAAAAGTATCCCTGAAAGTGGATTATAGATCAAACATGATGGCCACTCAATACCTCTGTTGCAAACCACAACACCTAAAAGGAGAGCGAAAACAAAAGGGAATGCCCTGCCACAGAGGCAGGGTGGGGTGGGGGATGGGGTGGGGGGGTGGGAGGGATACTGAGATTATTAACGGTGGAGAATGAGCACTGGTGGAGGGATGGGTACTAAAGTATTTTATGACTGAAACACAAGCACAAAAGTTTGTAAGTCTAACTGTACCTTGTGGTGATTCGCTAATATTTTTTTTAAAAAAGAAATAAAATTATCCAAAATTGTGAAATCATGATAAAACTAGGAAGGTCATTTGAGAGACCAAGGAATGGTAACACTTCTGCGTAAGATTAAGTTAATAAACTGGCATTGACAAAATGTACTAGCTTTTTATATGTTTATAATAAATATCACATCTCTCAGTTACAAATTGTGTTGTTATATTTTCCATTTTCTTTCATTTTTAACTGTAGTGACCCTACTGTTACTAAAAAGTACTAAGACGCAACTAAGTATAACAAGAATAAACTAAGTATTGGTGAGGTATAAGAGCTTGACCTTAGTTGGCTTTGTAGAAAAAGAATGTGTACTTTCATTAATTTTTGTTTCTAGAAGAAAATTATTACAATTATCACATAGAAGAAAAACAAATAAAATGTTTAAACATTTTTTAAACTTTCAGTTTCACTGGCAAGGATGCTTTTATCTTTTGTCATGCTGTTCTTAGCTTAAAGAATCCTGTCTCTTTCAGTAGAAATACTTGACAGCTGATATTTTTTTCTTTTACTTCTACTTCAACTGCTAATTGCATATTTACAATCCTTCAATCAAGAGGAAAAAAGAAACAGATTAGAAAAATTTTCTATCTGTCAACAGAACTATGTACTATAATGAAACATCTACTCATTAAATATAGAGAACTTCATGGCATCAATAATAAGTGTTATAAAGGGCACAAAGGTATTATTAATTCTGAAAGAATGCAGGACTGTAAAAACAATAAGTCATTTTGACAGTTGCTATGAAGACTATTACCAAATGTTATGTTTACTCTGCTAGCTCAATTTATAAAACAAGGCCTATAAAAAGTCTACAGTTTAATCAATTGAGATGTGCTATTATAAACAACTGCTAATGGACTGAAGCTTTGCTTTCCTTCTTAATGACTGAATTGTGACTGCATTTTTTAAAATTAGGGTAATTACAAGTGTGGGCAGTTTATATGCATTTTTAAAATAATCTTGAGAAATAAAACTGAAGAACAGATTTAATAAGAACATAAATGTTTCTCTTCATGTTAAATTAAGCTAAAGATGAAAGTCTCTTTAAATACAGTATATGATTACTTTTTCAGGGAGAAGTCACAAAGGTATTTGTTTATCATGCAAATTAAAGAAAACTAGTGGATTTAAGTCCCAACCATGATCAATGATTACATTTTTCTGTATATCTCATGAAAGTTTAAATCACAATCCTACAAAATAGCATTTTATCTTTGATTGCATTTCATTTAGTTAAAAGAAAAGCAGTTGATGAATTTGATCATATAGGTAATCTAAGAGATTAAATTATGGATTTGGTCATAAATTTGGGCACTACTTTAAAGTGCTTGTGTTTCAGACAAACTTATATGAAATAGGATTATCTTTATGAAATGAGAATCAGTGATTTGTTCATTCATTTTATAAAAATGTGAAGACATTCTTTTGTGTAAACTTTTGTAGACAACAATGAGGAACATAGAACTCTATCAAATATAAATCTATATATACTTGATTTATAACCCTATGAGTTATTTATAAAACACTGAATAGTCACTGTCACTGTCATCCCATTGCTCATCGATTTGTTTGAGCAGACACCAGTAACATCTCTCATTGTGAGACTTATTGTTACTGTTTTTGGCATATCCAATACGCCATGGGTAGCTTGCCAGCCTCTGCCGTGCGGGCTCGATACTCTGGGTAGCTTGCTGGGCTCTCTGAGAGGGGCAGAGGAATTGAACATGGGTCAGCTGCAACACTGAATAGTATCTCTATTAATTTGTTGATTTATAGATTCATGTGGGAATGTGTTGGTCCGTGTGCATAAGTAGTTTGAGTATGTAATAAGGTGTGTTTAGGTACAGAGATTATATGGAATCATGTTATTATAACCATTGCTAATAGTGCTGAAATTAATACAACATGGTACATATATGTAATTATGTATGACAAAATGTGCATGTATAGGTAAGTGACACCCAAATTTAAAGTGACTTCAAGAAAACAAGAAAATATGTGTTCAAAAGATAATGAACATACTTAATGATTCCATGTACACAGTCCTACAATATTTTAGTTTTTGTTCTACTTTGAGATAAAATAAGCAGAGATTTTTTAAAATATTACAACTGGTCCATCCCATAACTCAACAGGATCAAAGATGAGCCCAAAGCCATATTGACCTAATGGCCACAGCCAGGGAAGCCCCTCCAAGCTGCAATGAACAAAGAAGTGCAGATGGTTTCTGCTATTATTTTTTTAGACCTTCAGAGTATATTCCCAGAAATGGTATTGCTGGGTCAAATGGGAGCTCAATTCAAGTTTTTGAATGTCCATCCTGTTTTTCCAAAAGGCTGGACCAGTCAGCATTCTCACCAGCAATGAATGAGGGTCCCTTTCTCCCTGCATCTGTACCAGCAATGGTTGTTCTTGTTCATTTGTATGTATGTCAGTCTCTGTGGCATGAGATAGTATCTCATTGTTGTTTTGATTTGCATATCCCTGATGATTAGTGATGTAGGACATTTTTTCCTGTGGCTCTTGGCCATTTTAATTTCTTCTTTGAGGAAATTTCTAGTCATAAGGAGAAAAACAGATATAAAATGACTGCATTTGTTCATTTGTGGGATATATAAAAAAAGTATGAAACTAATATCCAAGGCCAGGGAAAATGAGCCAGGAGGACTGGTCAAAGGTTGGTCAATGGTGTGGGAGATGGAGGTTGTTAAGATAGAGGAGGCTCCATTGTGACAATACTAGTTAGAAATGATCACTCTGGGCAAGAATTGAGTGTTAAAAGCAGGTAACGGGATATAGATGATAACATTTCAGCACCTGTATTGTAAACCATAATACCTAAAATGAGAGAAAGATAGAGAGGAGAGAAGTGCCTACCATAGTAGTAGACTGGGGTAGGGGGTGGCTTTATGGGGCAGCGAAAATCTGGGGACACTGGTGCTGAGAAATTACATTGATGGAGGGATGGGTGTTGGAATATTAGATGACTGAAACACAATCATGAATGATTCTGTAGTTCTCTATCTCACAGCAATTCAATTAAATAAATAAATAAATAAATAGATAAAATAAATCAGTCAATGGATTGGGTTTAAAATTGAACAGAATGTGGGGTGGGGAGACAACAGAAAGTGGAGAAAAGAAAAGGGAAATCTCAGGAAGAAAGCAGTCATTGCCATTTCCCTCCGTGTAACACACTAGAAGATAAACTTTCGTAAGTTAAAAAACAACAACAACAAAAGACTAAGGAGTACAGACAAATCTTCCCATGCAAAAGAATTCCAAATTTTTGGAGTATATAATCTACCCTTCATAGTGATGGAGTAAACCACCCAGCTCCTTGGGTGTGAACTGAATATAATTATTTTCTTCTAAAGAGTGGTATGGAAAAGAAAGAAAGTTTATCTTCCTTTATAATGGAGAAACTGTATAGCCACTATGTTAGCCAATTTATCAAGGGCAGCGGTATCAATAAAAATTTTGATATTAAACACATTCTCATATCTTTCACCTGATGTGCTGTGAATAACACCTTGCTTCTATGGTCATTTTTCAAAATTCATCACTGGGTCCAAACATTAGAAAACTATAGTATATAAATTATAAACTATTAGACTTTGTTCAAATAACTAGACTAGCAATTGTCAACACTGTCAAGAACACTGAAATTAAGAAAAGTCTGATAAATTACCCTAAGAGGAATTTGATGGTGAAACGGCAACAAAATGTAATGTAGCACCATTATTCTGCAGAGGACTCTGAAACAATAAAATGGCACTGGATATATAAATTAAAAAGATTTGAATAAATTGTATTAGGAAATGTATATTATTTACTAATTATTCTGACTACATACTAATGTAAAATGTAATCAATAAAAGCTAATACAAGTATTTGGGAATTTTCTTTTGTATGTTTTTCTGCAAAAGAGAATATATTTAAAGAGAAACATTTATTATATTAAACCGTTTTTTATATTATTGGCTCCCAACATGCCACCTGCATGGCAGAGCCTACCCATGGCATATTCGATATGCCAAAAACAGTAACAAAAATGAGACTTATTCCCCTGACCCTGGAAGAGGCCCCAATACGGCAGTTTTGAGAAGGACAAGCAAGGAGAGGTTGCTAAAATCTCAGGGCCAAACTAGGCTGTCAAAACGAAGAAGGACGGAAACGACTGTCTGCTTTTTTAACTCACATATGCTGGTATCAGAAGCATCCATTGAGAACCTGATGGTGCAAGTGCAGAAGATCAAGTAAGACCTAATTGGATTGACTGAAACAAGAAGGCATCGATCACATCACGCTGTTTTCAACAATAGAGAAGAACTGTTCCTTGGAACATGCAACAGTAGAGGCATCGGTTGTGTTGGTGTCCTTATCAACATGAACTTGGCCTGAGCACTGATTCGTTTGAATACCTAACAACCCAAATCAGACGCTTACGTTTGAAATAGATGTGACTCATTGCCAGCAGTTTTTATCTTCGTTGTCTACACACCAGCATCCAAGAAATTAAAAAGTTCTACATGGAGCTGGAAAAGTTCTATAAAGAAGGCTGTCTCCTTTGTGCAAAATTGTATTTCGCAGAACAGGGAGAAAGAGCTGCCGTTTAAGAAGAAAACTTCCAGAATGACCACCTATGGGAGCTCTTTGGCACTATTGCGGCAATATGGGAAGATGCCATCGTTGACAGCATTGACAAGAAATATTATCAACTGGTTCAGCACCTCCATGATTGTGCGAGGAATGCCGAGAGAGAGAGAGAAAGCCACAAAAATACACCTGTCTTCAGAAACTCTCGGGCTCATTCACCAATGTGGTCTGGCGTGAGCCTCAGGCAATCACAAGCTAAGGTCCAAGTTCACAAAGCTGTACAGAGAAGCGATAAAGGAAGACCTCAAAGAGAGAAGAGTAGCAGTGTTGGCCTATGTGGCAGAAACCAGAAAAAGTATTTGCAACGCCTGCCTGTTCTTCACCAACTATAAAACCAAGATGACTGCCCTATGACATCCTGATGGATCTATCACATCTTCCAGAAGGGCAATGGAAAAGGTTATCCAAAACTTCTGCTTGGATCTCTTCAATGGCCATGTCCACCTGCCCACATTCCGAATTCCGCAGGATGGATATGTCGTTCCCAGCATTCTCCCTTCCAAAATCCAACATGACATTTCGTCTGTAAAGAAGCATACAGCACTTGGTCCAGACAAGGTCAGACCCGAACACCTGAAGAATCTGCCACCAGTACTTGTCAATATACTGGCGCAGCACTTCACACACTACCTGTCTGAATGCAAGGTTCCGTCCCAATGGAAAACCAGCAGTCCTGTTGTACAAGAATGGAGACATCCACGACGTTGACAACTATAGCCCAATCAGCCTGTTTTCCGTTGTCTACAAGTTATTCACTCTTGTCATCCTGAATAGGATTGGCAGAAAACTAGATGAAGGACAACCATGCGAGCAAGCAGTGTTCTGAAAAGAATTCAGCACAATTGACCATATCCACACGGTGACCAAGCACATTTAGGTTTGGCGAGAGTTCAAGATGCCTCTCTGTCTAACTTTCACTGATTTAAAGAAGGCCTTTGATTCTGTTGAGACTGAAGTGGTCATCAGAGCCCTATCCAAACAGGTATTCAAGGTCAATACATCAGGATCCTCCATGAGCTGTATTACGGATTCACCACCAGGATCTCACCATTATACAAGAAAGTGATCATCAATGTAAAGAGAGGGATTCAGCTACACGATACCATTTCACTTCAGTGCCACTCTTGAGAATGTCATGTGATGACTGGAATGGGAAGGAATGGGAGTGAAGATAGATAGTCGACAACTACACCACCTCTGCTTCACTGATGACATCGTTCTAATAACACTAAACATTAGCCAAGTGGCAAGAATGCTGGCCAACTTCAACCATGAGTGCAGAAAGGTTGGAATGCAGCTGAATCTCATGAAGACAATGTACCTCCATCAACTATCGAGAACCAGGGATGCTT
The DNA here is from genome assembly GCF_027595985.1 of Sorex araneus. Classification (NCBI taxonomy): domain Eukaryota; kingdom Metazoa; phylum Chordata; class Mammalia; order Eulipotyphla; family Soricidae; genus Sorex; species Sorex araneus. Next base: position 86,674,408 of record NC_073303.1, on the reverse strand, counting down.
TCTCATTTGCCAATGCGTCAAAAATAAGATGGGCCAGATACCTCATGTGATTTGGACTAGAGATATTACTAACTGGATTCCATGGGACATCAAAAGAACGCATGACTGCCCACCTACGAGATGGTCAGACTTCTTCGCCAAGACCCTGAACATATGGTTTCAGGCTTTTCATGTTCCTGGAGTGAGCAGACACCATTGGGCTACACTAGCACGCGACAGGTAGGAATGGAGACATTATTGGTGCCCACTCGAGCAAATTGGTGTTCAATGGGATGACAAGTGATACACGTGAAGTGATATTATTGGCAAATCTTTCCAAATGTCACAAACTAACTTCTAATAGCAGAGAACTTGACTTATAGAACTGATCCTGACAATTTTGAAAAGAAAAAATTCATAAGCTTTTTGCTTTCTCAGACATTGGAATGAACAGTCAAGCCACACATGAAGAGAATAGATATGTAAAATGTATCTAACAAAGAACTATTATTCAGTATATTCTAAGCATTCTTAAAACTTAACAACAGTAAAGCAAAAACCTAATATTCAAACGACCAAAACCCAAAGAAGATACATAGATAACAAATTAGCACATGTAATGATGCTCAACATCATATGCCAAAAGGGAAATACAGATTATACTAACAATTATGCTCCTTTATACATTTATACAAGTGGTCAAATTTGGACAACAAACTACCACATTCTAACTAGAATGTTAAGTGTGAGTTCCGGTATTAATTGAAGGTGAGAATGCAAGTGGAATAAAATTATGGAAGGCAGTTTTGTACTTTCTCATTTTTTAAAATTTATTAGTGAATCACCATGAGGTACAGTTACAGATTTATATATTTTTGTGCTTGTGTTTTCAGCTTGTGTTTTAATGCTCAAGTACCCATCCCTCCACCAGAGCCCATTCTCCACCACCGATGATCCCGGTATCCCTCCTACCAGTTTGGTACTTTCTGAGAAAACTAAACATAGTCTTACTAGATGTTACAGAAACTGTATTTTCTAGACTTTTACTCAAAGGAGTAAAAAGGAATATAAAAGTCTGCACAGGGATGTTTACACAGCTTTCTTCATAACTGCCCAAATTTTGAAAGCATAGAGAAAAAAATTATTATGTATTTCTATGTGACAGAATCCAGACTAGGAAAAAAAAAGTGCATACTATAAAGCTCTAAATTCTTGACATTCTTGAAAAACCAAAACATGACAGTAAATGAGTATGTTTTGCCAGGGTTCGGGGAATGAGGGGTGGATTAGAGAAGTACACAGAAATTTTAGGGTAGTAAAATTACTCTCATGTTGTCGTGATGCTATATATGTGCCACTATACACTTGTTCAGATTCACAGAATAAAGTTCAAGAATAAATTTTATTGTAGACTAGTAATGTAGCTCAGGGGCAGAGTCCTTCCCTCATAGGTGTGAGTGTCTGGTTTGCATCCCCTACACTGAAAAAATAACAGCAACTACAAAGGCTTAATTATAAATCATGGACTCTAGCTAATAATGATGTCAATTTAGAGCCATCACTTGATAAAGCACCACTTTGCTAAGGGACATTAATCAGGGAGATTATACATGCATGTATAGAGGTATAAAGTGTATGGGGATCTAGTAACAGTCTAGCTATTTTTTCTCTAACTCTCAAATTTCTCTGAAAGGAGCTTATAAAAATATCGATGAGCAGGTCCAGAGCGACAGTAGGTTGGGTAGGGTACTTGTCTTATACACGGCTAACTCAGTTTGATCCCTGCCAAACCATAGCACTGCAGCACAGTAGCACTGTCGTCCCATTGTTCATCCATTTGCTCGAGCAGGCACCAGCAATGTCTCTGTTGTGAGACTTGCTGTTACTGTTTTTAGCACATCGGATATGCCACCAGTAGCTTGCCAGGCTCTGCCGTGTGGGATCCAACCCTTACAGTCCCCCAAATTTACCTGGAGTAATCACTGAGTGCAGAGACAGGAGTAAGCCCTAAATACCTTTGGTGTGGCCCAAGAACCAAAAACCTAGATATATATGTATGTATGTATGCATATATTAATATTTATTATTTATTTTAGAAATAGAAATGTTTGCAATTAAATTCCACACAAAGTGGGCATACAAAAATAAAAAAAAAAGAGGGCAGAGACATAACCCCACACATCATATAGGCCATGAGCCTAACTGGTAGTGACCCTTGAACTCCAAGCAAGGAATAACTTTGTGGGGAATTCACAAAGTGAGGAATGACCATTGCTGGGTGTGGCAAAAAAAAAACAGATAGTACTTATACAGACGTTCCAGATAGATAAGCAAAAACATAAAAATGATAACTTATTTGCAAAAGTACTAAAGACAAAAAATACATTTTTAAAAAAGGCATAGCAATTAAAAATTGATTACATTTAAAGGTCGATAAATATAGTCTTTTTTCTGAATTATCTTATGAACTGTAACTAGACATATCCTAAAATTATTTTAGTGAATAAAAGAAAATAAAAAGACAAACTAAAAATTTCATAGGTTTGCAATCTCCAATAAATTATTGTATCCAGACAATAGAAATTACTTCTAATATAAAAAAGTAAAGATAAGTAGATATCAAGTGCATTCTGATTATTTTTTAAAGTTCAAAATCACTGTATTACCAAAGGAACTAACTTGCATATGATCAAACCTTGGGATTCAGTAGTCAAAATCTGCAAAACATAGCAGACAATGAAGCATGATAAGCTAGACCATGAGTAGTCCATTAGCACTCAATAAATTGATGAGAATTTCCACATGTGAAATTTCCAGGCTTCTATATCAAAAACCTTTTAAAGGGGAGAAAGATGATTTATAAAAACTTAAAATAGTGTACCAAAAAAAGAATCATTTAATGTCTAGGTTTGCTTTCTCTGGTGCTAAGCCTACTCAGAATTGGTCATTACAAAAGTCAGACTGGTAGTTAATTTTTTAAAAGTGTCAGTAAAATGATGCCTTGAGTTTTATGGAACAATTCTGGGTAACCAATAAAGTGCTTTTGTAATTCCAGTGGTTATTTTAGCTATATCTGGTTTTATGTGATTTTCTATAATTCTATTTTCTTTTATACTGTGAAAATTATAAAGGAAATAAAAGTTCTGGATCTGGCTAATGTGAAGCAAGCATAGTCCATCCTGTAGGATAACATTGGTTTGGTCTTTGTCCCTTGCCACAAGGAGTTTAGGTTTATCGAGTTACACCCCGCACAGTGCTCCCAAGTCACTCCCATGCCTTTGCCTATTTGCAACCTCTTTGTGCTCTGCTTCCCTAACCAACCTAGCTCTGTTATCCCTTAAAAACACTCTGTTTATTTTTTTGGTTTTTTTTTCAGACTCTGTTAAATTGTAAGATTGGGATCCTTCTAAGAAGACTTGACTTGTACTCATAAGTGAAATATTGCTTTTCTCCTTCTCTTATGTCTTTTTTGCATAGTTTGCTCTAAAGCAATGCCCTTTTTGTATAGACACAGGAAGACAGTTGATATTATGCTTTTGTAACTTGGGAGTTAATTGACTGAAAAATATTCAATTCTGAGCATCTGCCCTCTCAACTTAAGCCTCAGTTATTCTTAGTTCCTAGCACCCCAAAAGCAGGGTCTCAATGAGGGAGTGGATGGACCCAGGGCAAGGTGTGAGCTACCTGGCATCGAAATGGGCCAGGCCAATGTACCACAATACTTACTATAAGTTAAGAGCATGACCATGGACAAATTCTGTCATGTTCCAAAAGTAACAACTAGACTAAGACCCTGCTAAGGTTAGGAAAGATTGATCTGGCCTGAGCATTGTAGATCTATAGTGAGATCGCCCCACAAATCCCCCACCTCAAATATCACCAGGGAGATTGGAAAAGAATTAAAAACTCACAGAAGCCTGATAAGATGGTGAGTTGTTGCTGCACTATAAAATTTCTGTATATTTTTCTTCAGAATTTAGAGAGCTTGATTCTTCAAACTTAGAAGATTAAGACAGAAAGAGTTCTTTTCAGAGGAATATCAAGTAAGGCCTTCAGAATAGAATGAGTGTAGACCGCCTTTTATTTCATTTTTCTACCAAACCAGCAGTCTTTTAATTAACTCCAGTCACGAAACTAAATTTCTGTTGTGGTAACAGTGGTAGCAACAGTTCCAGAAGGGGAAAAAGGTGATATTTTCTTTTGAGCAAAAGATTAAGGATTACAGCTGAGACATGTAATAAACTTTGAACAAGAACCTGGAAGAGAAATATGGGAAGTGTTTCTTTGGGAATGGAGGATACTTTCATATCCTGCATAATTTTAAATGCTCTGCACATGTGTGAGACTTGAACTATGCACAGAAATTTCTAAAAAGACTCTAAACTTTTACTTTCATCTGAACAACTGGCTCAGTACAAATAGATTATAAAGGCTAGGACCTCTTCCTTAGCAAGCTAGCTATATATTGTAGAAGTATCCCAGAACAGAACAAATTAACAAACTCCCAATCTACCTCTCTCTTCTCTCTTTCTTTTTCCATATATATAAATATATATACACACAAATATATAATTTCCTTATTTCTTCAATAAGATATTCAAAATGTAAAGTAAAACACATGTATCATTTAAAATATGGCCTCTTTTACTGATAGTAAATTAATAGTAAAATGCCTAAAAGATGGTTCAACATCTAGAAGTATTTTCCTGGCAAACACAAGTTTGTGAGTTCAAACCCCAGTAATATAAATGCACTGTTATAACCCTGACTGCCCCATAGTCTAAAAACCCTGGCAAGAAAAGAAATTAATTCAGAAGTTAGAAACTATCCCTGGGTAATCATATATGCTTGGCTTATTAAATGAAAACCTTAAAACACTAGTTTTAATATACCCAGAGCTAAAGGAAATAAGGTGCCAATAATGAGGAAGTTGGAATGCAAAAAAAAAAACAAGAATATAAAGAAACAAATTCAGTTAGAAACTTCAGGGATGGGGAGATAGTACAGTGGCTAAGGTGTTACATACACATATGTTACATACACATAGCTGACCCAGGTTCTATCCCAGGCACCAGAGATGGGCTGCCTGAGTGCTACCAGGAGTGATCCCTGAGTGACAATCCAGTGGTAATTCCAGCACAGTTTAAGGCTTCCCCCCAAATCAATCAATCAAACAAGAGCTGAACTTTAAAAGTTGAAAGTACAATTAATGAAACAATAGAATCACTAGGAGTTTCCATCACAGATTAAGGCAGGTAGAAAAAGAGTCAGAAAACATAAAGACAAGCCACTTAAGTTTTTCAACTAAAGGATCACATGAAAAAGGAAAATTATAGAAACTTATTTGTGAGACAGCAGCAAGAATATAAACATATGTATTACAGGAATTTCCAAGGAAAGGAGAGAGGAAGAAGAGGTAGAGAGTTTATTTGAATTAGTAGCAAAAACCTTTCCAAATTTGATAAAGAACACGTATACACATTCCAGGAGCTCAATGTACTTCAAGGATAAACAGAATTCATCTGTATTAGGTCCATTAGTCTAATGGAATTTTGAAATCTGATATGTGCACAAGAAATAATTTTAGATACCCAAAACACATTTAACTTAGTCATCCAAGTAGTATTGCTCAGGACACTCATTTCTTCAAATTCGGGGAACTTCTCTGACAATTCACCTTCTAAGTCACCAGTGTTTAGGAAAATAGAAAAACATATCATAAAAATTTTTCTCAATTTAGTAACTTAGTATGCTATAAATCAATATGACTGTCAGTGTATAGAAAAGATGGAAGTAAATGTAATTTACTTACAAGTTAAATGGTTACTATCCTACTTTATTAGTTATTAAATAATTTTGAGAATTTTATCCTAATTTGTTCTTAAAAAGAAATATATTTTGTATCTGAGGCAAAAGACATAATATAGAGGTGCTTGCCCTGCATGCAGTCAATCCCGGTTCAATTCTTGGCACTGCATACGGTGCGAGGTGTCATCAAAAGTCTCCCCTGAGTACCAGACAGTTTTATTCCTCAGAGCTGAGCCAGGAAAAAAACCTTGATCACTACTGGATATAAGCATCACTCCCCCCATTATTTTAAATACAAGGAGACATTAAGTCTTCAACAGCATGTGACTATAATTAAAATCAGGAAAGATTCTGGAACCAATCTAATGTAAAATATTTCAAAAACTGTTTTGTGGGAAATTAAACGGATTCTTGATAACTGTATTAAAATATTCCCATAATTCAAATTAAGAATTCAATTCTTTGTTTTTATAGTAAGTTGAAATTTAGAGCTCAAATTTGAAAGATGAGTTTCAATTCTACTAGATAATTTTGATCTCATCTCTCACACACAGCACTGGTCATATCTGCAAACATCAGAAAATAATATTATTTAAGCCTTATTAAATGAAGTAATCAAATTTTAAAGTTCATAGTACTGTTTTTAGTTTATTCTCTTTTGGTTTATGGGCCACACTCTGGAGTGCTCAGAGCCTACTCCTGGCAGGGCTTGAGGACCATATGAGATGCCAGAGACAGAAACCAGATCAGCCATGTGCACAATAATTGTTTACATTCAACATTTCAACACTAATCCCACCACCATTATTTCAAATTTTCACACCACCAACCAAACCTGTCCCATAGGCAAATGCTAAATAATTTATTTTGTATTGCTTGTTATGAGAGTAGTATAAGATGTGGTATGGATGCAAAAGAGGCTGTGCAGTCCTGGAATTCTAAAATTTTTAAAATATTTGGGGTCAAGAGGCATATATGCAGCATGCTGCTTTCTTCTGAGATTCATTTGTGGTTCTCTGAATCATGGTGTTATTGTGCTTAAATGGCGCCCAGTGGCAGTTCTTGGGCATGACTGACAGAGAACCAGAAGAGTGGAGAGATGGGGCAGGTCGCCCATCCCTGACTCCGTGAAGCCTGGAGTTTTCAGTAGCCTGAACAAATTCTTGAAATAGTCCTATACCTCATTGCAATCCCATCAACGGCCAACATCCAGAGACTATAAAACCAAGCATCTGGAAGTACGCCCCCGCTTCACAGCCACGGGACATCATATAGCCTAGTTCTCCCTCTCCGAGAACCTGGCAAGCTACTGAGAATTTCCTGTCTACATGGGAGAGCCTAGCAAACTCCTTGTGGCATATTCATACGCCCAAACCAGTAACAATGATGGTCTCATTTCCCTGACCCTGAAAGAGCCTCCAATGCTACACCATTGAAAAGGACGAGAAAAGAGAGGCTTCTAAAAATCTCAGGATTAGGGCAAATGGAGACGTTACTGAGACCGCTCAAGAAAATCAATGATCAACGGGATGATGATGATGATGATGATGATGATGATGAGTTTCAATTCAGTTTTAACAATTAAGAAAGTGATGATTTTTAAAAGAATTATCAATATTCATTAGAAAAAAAGGAAGCTAGTTCACTCATTAAACATTACTTCATTCAGTGCTTTCTATAAGTCAGAATTTAGACTGTATGTGATCTGCTCACATAATTTCCCCATCTAAAATTATAGCTTTGATATCATGATTAGTAATGAACACAAGCCAACTATCCTTAGATGTAAGTGTTCAAGTTATTCACAAAACACATGCAAAAAAAAGTATATAAAATTTTTTATTATATGTGTATTTATGTGCACATATATAACTGTATATATATTTTTGTGAAAAGAAAGAGAAAATACATCACTTATCTTATTTTTAAAAAGCACCAGTAGTTAAGATGGGTTTTCCTTTCAGTTGTAACATTTTGAGTTAAGTATATTGAAATATGATAGCCAATGTCCACTATTCTTTTTCTCTCTCTCTAAAATTAGTCCAAAATTCAAATATTCAAAATGTACTCCAACCATAAGGACAGAATATACTCTTCTGAATTGAGAAAATGTCATTGATAGTCTGGTAAATTAACCAGTCATTACTTGAAATAAACCAGAAGGAAAGCTTTCTTGTGTTTCTGTGAACATGTAATGTTAAAATTTGACAAGTCTTAAAGTACACTGAGCAGGTTATACCAATTCTATATTTGAAGTAAATATATATATATATATGTTTAACTGCACATGGACATCTATGTGCATATGTACAAACTATAACAATGTATTTTTAATATAAAATTTTAAGCCCAAAAATATGAAGCGAAGGAAAATCTGCAATTCAAAGAGACAGGATATGACTTGAAAATCAAAATTTTAGGGTTATCTCCCTGGAAAGCAAGGGTAAAAAAAAGGAAGCATAATTGCATTGCAATTCAAGTTTCAAAGCAAAAACTGTATCTAGAAAATCACAGTCATCATGTGCATGAATAAAATCTTGCTATTGCTTAGAGACTGTGATTAAAAAAAATAAAGTAATATCAGGGAGAATATTGAAGCTGACATTCTAAATACAGGAAAAGCTAACTGATTCTTCTAACCTCTTAAGAGATAGCATCAAGGTTGAAAATGTGTTCCTTTGGATACTTTTCCTAGAGAAAATAGGTAAAGGAAAGATTCTGGGAGAATATAACTTTAAGGAAGTCATGGAAATAAGCACTGGCCTATGTCTCCTGGGTCTAAAACCAATCAAGTCTGGCTTAATAAGAAACAGGCTTTAGAAAAATGTAATATTCTATCTACTTTTTTGCCATGAGACATCTGTGTTTTTGCTATGAACAAATGCTTTTGTTATTTTAATCTAATAAGAGAAGTGTTTTCTTAAAAAAAAAAAAGTGAGGGTGCCTATAAAGAAAGGGCATGATTCTGATATGTATGTTCTTATCAGACCTTTATTACCCAATTTGTTAAGATTTGAGGAAGCAGAGTAGAGCGAACCTAACCCTGAACAGTAATTTTAGGAGTTGTAAAACCTACTTCAAAAAAAACAAAGGATTTAAAGATGAATCATATTGTTCATTTCCTCAGCAAAAATCGACTCTATATGCAGCAAATGCATGACAAGATTCAATTCCAGAATTTAGCAATTCCCATGGCAAGAATTTTACAGCAAAGAAATCATAAATAACATAAGACTGTGTTAGCTGCTATATTTTGAAATAAATATCTATTGAGCTTATTCATTATAGGATACTGGGCATGCTATCTAAATTTTCTGAGTTTGGGGCTGGAGCAATAGCACAGCGGGTAGGGCGTTTGCCTTGTACGCGGCCGACCCGGGTTCGATTCCCAGCATCCCATATGGTCCCCTGAGCACCACCAGGAGTAATTCCTGAGTGCAGAGCCAGGACTAACCCCTGTGCATTTCCAGGTGTGACCCAAAAAGCAAAAAATAAAAATAAAATAACATAAATAAATAAATAAATAAATAAATTTTCTGAGTTCTATGTTCTCTAACATATGTTCAGGTCAATTCTTTGTTTTCTGAAATGTTTTTCAGACTACATTTATTATACAAGAGAATCAACTAGGTGTGTATGGGAGTTGGGACATAGAATTCATGTAAAGATGAAAATGTCTATGTCACCTTTCAGACTGAATGAATTAGAATTTTTGTGTGATGATTGTTAGCAAATAAGTTGATCATAGATTTTTGGATTTGTCTTTTTTTTTTCTTTTTGGGTCACACCCGGCAATGCACAGAGGAATTACTCCTGGCTCGGCACTCAGGAATTACTCCTGGTGGTGCTCAAGGGACTATATGAGATGCCGAGAATCAAACCTGAGTCGGCCGAGTGCAAGGCAAATGCCCTACCTACTGTGCTATCGCTCCAACCCTTGGATTTGTCTTTGGATATTTAATTCTAATCCATTTTCCAGAGCTTCTGTCCTTATTCTAGTACCTAGCTGTTTTGGTCACTATAACTTTATAGTTTAATTTCAAGTTAGTAATAAGAATGCTCCCAATTTCCCATTGATCAGTCTAACTTTGACTATGGTACATGTTTTTTTTTTTTTTGTTCAATACAAAATTTTCTATTAGTTGGCCTAAGTCTTTGATGGAAATTGCTTTGTATCCATATAATAATTTATATGCACTAACCATCTTGACAATATTGATTCTTCCAATCCATGATCATGGGATATTTTTTCCATTTTCTGAGTTTTTCTATCTCCTAAGTTTTATTATATAGATATCTTTTTTGTTGAGTTTATTTTTAAGTATTTAAAGTTTTGAAACACTTATTAAATTTTTTTGGTGTGTATAGGGGGAACATCTGGCTATGTTAAATAGAGGCTTACTCATGGCTCTGTGCTCAGAGATCACTCCTGACTGACTCAGAACAATATGGGATACTACGTATTGGACACAGGTCAACCACACGCAAAGCAAGTGCCTTACCTGCTGTACTATCTCCCCAAATAGCAAGACACTATGTTGAATTACGTAGACTTTTTAATCTCTTTCCTTCTTGTTCACTATTTGAATATAGGAATGTGACTGCTATTATCACTTATACCAGCCATTTGTCTCTTTTCTCTTTGTCCTCTCATTCTGGTATTCCTATAATTTGATTATTATTTCTTGCTGTTGTCCATTATGTATATTTAATTCTTTAACTTCTTTTTTCTTTTGCAACTTCAGTTTTGTTGATACCTTGTATTTTGTCTTCAGTTTTATTGGCACAGCTCTCTGCATTAAAATCCTGCTGTTGTGATTTGCTGCTCCATAGCTCTATTTGTACGCATTCTTGCTGTTGTTGTCTGCTAAAATGCTTTGTTTTTCATTGTGGGTGCTGACAGTAAATCTTTAGATTCCTGATTATCAGAGTACTGACCTGATTTGTTATTTTACACTAACATGCTACTGCTTTTGACCCTGTTATTTTGACGATTTTCCATGATCTTGTAAGGGTGGGAAGGAGTGCAGGGCTGGAGGGCATTCATGGAGGAATGGAGTCTCATACCCAATCAATGGAAGCTTCAGAAACCAGTCTTCCACCCTTCCTTCCTCCCTCCCTCCCTCTCTCCCTCCCTCCCTCCCTCCCTCCCTACCTCCCTTCCTTCCTCCCTCCCTCCCTTCCTTCCTCCCTTCCTTCCTCCTTCCCTCCTTTCCTCCCTCCCTCCCTCCCTTCTTCCTCCCTCCCTTCTTCCTCCCTCCCTTCTTCCTCCCTCCCTTCCTTCCTTCCTCCCTCCCTTCTTCCTCCCTCCCTTCCTTCCTTCCTTCCTCCCTCCCTCCTTCCCTTTCTCCCTCCCTCCCTCCCTCCCTTCTTCCTTCCTTCCTTCCTTCCTTCCTTCCTTCCTTCCTTCCTTCCTTCCTTCCTTCCTTCCTTCCTTCCTTCCTTCCTTCCTCCCTCCCTTTCTTCCTCCCTCCCTTCTTCCTCCCTTCTTCCTTCCTTCCTTCCTTCCTTCCTTCCTTCCTTCCTTCCTTCCTTCCTTCCTTCCTTCCTTCCTTCCTTCCTTCCTTCCTTCCTTCCTCCCTCCCTTTCTTCCTCCCTCCCTTATTCCTCCCTTCTTCCTTCCTTCCTTCCTTCCTTCCTTCCTTCCTTCCTTCCTTCCTTCCTTCCTCCCTCCCTCCCTTTCTTCCTCCCTTCTTTCCTCCCTCCCTTCCTTCCTCCCTCCCTCCCTTCCTCCCTCCCTTCCTTCCTTCCTTCCTTCCTTCCTTCCTTCCTTCCTTCCTTCCTTCCTTCCTTCCTTCCTTCCTTCCTTCCTTCCTTCCTTCCTTCCTTTCTTCCTCCTTCCCTCCCTCACTCCTTCCTTTCTCTCCCTCTTTTTCACTTTTTCTCTTCCTTTCTCTTTCTTTTTTCTTTTTCATGCCCTTCCTGTAAAGTTTTGAAAGTCTTTATATACCCTATACATTAGTCATTTGTTGAATATCTGTTTTGTAGATACTTCCTTCCATTTTTTTAACTCATCTTTTTATCATCTTAACAAAATTCTTCATATAGTAAAGGTTTATATTTTAATATGATTGAATTTATAATTTCCTCATCTAAAATTATACCTTTGATATCATGTTTAGAAATGCATTCATTAACTTTAAATATCAACATTTTCTCCTTTTTTTCAAAAGATAATTTTATATCCAAATCTAACCAAAAAAGACAAATCTGAAATGGTATATTTTTCAAGAAAATTATGATACTATATTGAAAGTATTATAATTAGCTTTAGTTATAAGTATCTAAGACCCTAGCTCCACTTTTTCAAAAGACTACTGCCATTATCTCAATTAAGTCTTCTTGTACTTTCATTAAATATCACTTTTGTGGGCATTTGTTGTTGGCTTATGCTATTGGATTGACCCATGTGTCAATTACTCCACAGAACTAAACTCTTAATTACCTTGGTTATTATAGTAAGTCACTATATTAAGTAGTGTGATTCATTTTTGCTTTATTTTTTAAAATTACTTTAACTCTTCCAAGTCCTTAATTTTACTATATAAATTATAAAACAGTCTTGTTATATCTGTAACACTGGCATCTATCTTGACAGTGTGATAAAACTGCATATTATTTAAGCAAAATAAAAGTATTACTAAAGTAAGTCTTCTAATTTTCTAAGATATTATATATCCACAATTTTTTAGTTCTACTGGTGTTTTGTATTAAAGTTTTATGTGTGTTTTGAGAGATGATACATTTATTTATTGCTAAATCATAAAAGTATCTTATTGTATATTCGTTTATTTCTTGTATATTCATTTATTTATGAATAATAAATAGTATCTTCAAAAAAGTATATTCATTTTTTCTTGATAGTATATTGAAATAGAACTGATTTTTGGATTTCTTATTTATTTTGATGTTTTATTTTTGGCACAGACAAGTTTACAATTGCTTTGTAATATTTGTGAAATGAAACTTTTGTTATGATGAAACTTTATCCATGGTAATTTTCTTTGCCTTGAAGTTTATTTTGTCTGATGTTCTGTAGCTATTCTGCTTTTTACTATTAGTTACTATGATGTGTTTTCATGTTGTGTTCTCACAGTTTTTACTGACCTATGCCATTTTGGTTGAAGTGAGTTTCTTACAGACAGTATTAATTAGTTTTCAAAATATTCTGGCAATTTCTGCTTTTTAGTCAAATAATTTAGACCACTTGCATTTAAATTAATTATTTCCATTATTTGTGAGACCCGTTATCTTTATGTCATCTTTTGTAAAGAAATTAGAGAGCTCTCCTCCCATTTGACCCAGCAATATTACTCCTGGGAATATATTCCAGAGAGGCAAAGAGGTATAGTAGAAATGACATCTGCATTTGTATGTTCATTTCAGCACTGTTTACAATAGCCAAAATCTGGAAAAAAACGGAATGCCCAAAAACAGATGACTGGTTAAAGAAACTTTGGTACATCTACACAATGGAATACTATACACTGTTAGAAAAGATAAAGTCATGAAATTTGCATATAAGTGGATCAACATGAAAAGTATCATGCTAATTGAAATGAGTCAGAAATAGAGAGACAGACATAGAAAGATTGCACTCATCTGTGGTATATAAAATAACAGAGTGGGAGACTAACACCCAAGAGTAGTAGAGATAAGGACCAGGAGAGGTCTGCCCCACAGCTTGGAAACTGGCATTACATGCTGGGGGAAAAGGCAGCTCAGATAGAGAAGGGAACAGCAAGTATAGGATGTTGGGAGGACCCATTCAGGTTGGAAGATGCGAATTGAAAGTAGACTATAGACCAAACATGAAGGCCACTCAACATCTCTGTTGCAAACTACAACACCCAAAAGGAAAGAGAACAAAAGGGAATGCCCTGTGGTAGAGGCAGAGTGGGGTGGTGGGGGATGGGGTGGGGGTGGTGAGAGGGATACTGAAATCATTGGTGGAAGTGAATGGGCACTGGTGGAGGGATGGGTAAATGATCACTGTATGAGTGAAATACAAACACAAAAGTTCATGAGTTTGTAACTGATGAACATCACAGTGATTCTCTAATAAAAAAATTTTTAAAAATAAATTAGAGAGCTCTCATAGTTTTTTGTTTTGTTTTGTTTTCCACTTGTTTTATTTTTTTGTACCTTTCTTTCCCTGTCATGAGAGTCACTGGTTTGAGAGAATGGATGTCTGTGATTTCCTTAACCTCCTTTTCTGCAGGTTCAGAACAGGCTAGAACTCAGTATTTTCACTTCCCCTGACTTTCTCATCTCCATAAACCCTGATTTTCCAGTACTCAGATAGACAGAGGCAGTGACTTTGCTGCCCTGCAGGCATGCTGACAGAAGAAATTCTACTGATTGGATAATCATTTTGTTTGATAATATGGGTGAAAAATAAGATATGTACCTTATACACCTGACATGGGCATCAGTAGGTTAACATTTACAATAACCACTTAAACACTTTTAGTTCCTTGTGAGAAGGGATAATTTAGTGAGGAATATAATGCTTTTATTTAGAATTACTACTTCTCTTAATTATTGATATTAGGAGCTTAAAAAACATCGATTTCATCAATATATATATAAAATACTATCTGCTTTTAGAAGATTTTTTCTTTTAAATGTGCATAACTAAAGTTTGAGGGGTTTTGTTTATTTGATTTTTGGTTTGGGGCCACACCCAGGCAATGTTAAGGAATTACTCCTGGCTCTGTGCTCAGAAATTATTCCTGACAGGCTCGGGGGCTATATGGGATGATGCCAAGAAAAACTCGAATCAGCTACATGCAAGGCAAACACCTTCCCTAGCCATTGTACTATCTCCCCAGTCCCTAAGATTTGAGGTTTAGCAAGTAAAGAGAATAATTATTTCCACAACAAAAGTCACTTCCCCACTACTCATTTTGCCTTATAATCATTTAATCATTAATTTATGAAAGAAATATTTCTTGAATGTTTATTATGCCACACAAAGTGAATAGCACAAACAATAGAATAGCAGAAACGAACATGACTTTTCCTGTTAATTCATTATCAACATCTAGAATTAGTACAATGTACTTTCTTTATAAAGCACTCATTCACCCCTAATCTGATTCTTTTATCACTTGGCAAATAATGAAGATCATCCAAGATGTCTTAACATTCCAACCAAATACTACATCTGAATCCCCGAGTCCTAATCTATTTTTCAAAGCTCATCTTCCTGAACTAGTTCTATCTTAAGCCAATATTGATGACCTGACCAAGTTTTTCAATAACCCATTCTTTATTTTCTTTTCTAAAACTTAATGCAAGAATTTATATATTTTTCTGGGTCTTGTTTTTTTTCCTTTTGTATTTCCCTCTACTGTAACATTAAATTCTTTGCGGCTTTTCATATTTATTGATGTGAATCTGTATTGTAATGAAATTCCTTCACAATAATACTTTTGTTGCTTTTTTATCTCTTAGTTTTTATTATTTTTCAGATAACTTTTCAAAATATAGTTTTATTTTTTATGATCCAAGAGTTATAGGCATGTTGTTTAGTCTCCAAATACTTGAATTTTTTAAATTTCCTTTTTCTTGCTATTTCTAGACTCATTTTATTGTGATCAGAAAAGATTCTTGATATAATTTAAATCTTCAAATGTTAGTTAATACTTTCTTTTGTATCTTCACATATTCATTTAAGAGTAAAGTATATTAATTTTTAGAATTATTTATACATATTAAGTCTTTCTCAATTATCTGATTTAATATGATTTACTTGTTAATTTTTATTTGATGTAAATTTCTTACTACCTTTACTGATTGACAGTCTATTGTTTTCACTTTTTAAAATTTTTATTAAGGTGTGATTTACCATACTATTAATGATGGTTTCATGCATATATCATTGCATCATCAAAGCAATGTTCTCACTTTCCTTCATCAAGGTCCCAAAAGTTCCTTCCATTCAATCTTCCCTTCTTTTATAAAATTAGTACTGAGGACTAACTCTCCATTTCTGTTGCTTTTGGCCACTTTTTTATTTTTTGCTCCTTACTATCTTTAAATCCACATAGGAGTAGATCATTCTATGTTTTGTATATATCCTTTTCCTTTGGACTCTTTTGACTCAGCATTATATCCTCTAGTCTGATGCATGTGGCAGCAAATTGAATGGTTTTGTTCTTTTATATAGGTGCAGTGTACTCTATTATATATATGCATATATGTAAATATATATGTATATATATATATCACAGTCTCTTAATCTATTCATCCATAGTTAAACATTTAGGCTGTTTCTATATCTTGGTTGTTGTACTAAGCACTGCAGTGAAACTGTATTTGTTGCATATATCCTTTTAATTTAATGCTTTTGTGCTCTGTAGATGTTAAGAAGTGGTATCACTGGGTCATCTGGGAGTTCTTACTTTCCTGAGAAATCTTCATATTGCTTTCCACAGAGATTGAACCAGATGCTTTTCCCACAATAATGAGTAAGGTTTTTTTTTCTCTCCAAATTGCCACCAACGCTGGTTATTTCCAGACTAAAATTCTATTATTTTATATCAAAATGGAATTTTCTTCCCTTTTCATTGTATTATTTTATTTTAACATGTAGCTCTAGTCTTTTATTCAGAATTGGTATTTGTCATTATATCTGATGTGACAGTGCTGCATTTAAACTGTTCAACATTAACATAATCATTGATATATTATCTTACATATTGTCATTTGTTTTTTTCCCTTGCATTTGTTTCAATTTGCCTTATAGAGGGATAGTTTTCTCTAGTCATTTTCTCCATTTTTTCAATGCTGTTTCTAAATTATCCTGCTGCAGGTATTTTTTTTTTAATGATTACCAGAGAGGTATATCAGACAAACTTTAAAACTATTTAATAAAAAGTTTAAAAAAAATAGTAGGGCTGTCTTTCTTGGGTGAAAACTCCAACAACAATAATGAGTTTTGTGTTGAAATACGGAATGTAATCAAGGTAAAGAGAAAATGAAGTGAAATTCATTAGTTATACAGTAGGGGGTGGGGGGTGGGGGCGGGGGGTATACTGGGGTTTTTGGTGGTGGAGGGATGGGTGTTTGAATATTGTATAACTGGGACATAAACCTGAGAACTTTGTAACTTTCCACATGGTGATTTAATAAAAAGTTAAAAAGAAATAAATAAATAAATAAAACCAAAAAGTCCATGTGTGTGCATGTGTCTGCACAAGCAAGTGCATGTGTGTTGGTATTGACTCCTCATCCTAATGTGACTATACACAATCTGTTTTCTCTTCTATTTTATGACTTCTGTCTAAGATCAATCTTGTTTCTGCTACTACACTGCTCTTTATCTTGTTGCTCAAGATTTTATGATCTTGCATTTCTTCTTTTCATATAGAAAGGCTCCTGTCTGGGATGAAAATATAGCACAGGAGTTACAATATACACTTTTTTTTTTGCATGTGGCCATCTGTGGTTCAATCTCTGGCACCATTATCGTCCTCTGAGCAGTCCCAGGAGTAATCCCTGAGCACAGAGCTAGGAGTAGCACCAAAACACACCAGGTATAGCTCTAAGCACCTGCCACCTCCTAAAAAAAAGAAAATCTAATTTCACATTTCCTTGTAAAAGAAATATGGTGGTAAATTTTGTTAGATTTTTGTCTTAAAAAATATTTCTCCATAATGGTTCAATACCAATTTGTCATGAACTTAGTCTTGACTGGTAGATTCCGTCCTTTAGACATAAAGAAAGATCACTGCATTCTCTTCTAGCTTGTAGAATTTCTGTGAAGAAATCTGGTGTAGAAATCTGGTGTAGGAAATCTGGTGTCTTTGCACATTACTTTATCTTCTTCCTAGTAGCCTTCAGTATTTTTCCTTTATCACTGACTTTTGATAATTTAGTAATATATATTGGTGTAGATCAGATTAGGTTTAAAATTTTGGGTGCTCTTAACATCCTTAAATATCTGTCATTAGTACTTTTTAATCAATTGGAAAGTTGTCACTTATTCATACTGGTCTCTATTTACATCTCTCTCCCTCATCATATTCTGTTTTTCCATTACACTAATAGTTTCACCTCTAATATCAGACTATACCAGAGTTTTCTTCACTTTTTCCTAAGCCTTGCTTCTCTCATATTCATCTGAGTCACTGATGTAATTTTATCTTCAATTACTTAAATTCTTTGCTCTGCATGATTGTACCTATTTGTTATTCTTTCCTTGTAAGGTTAATATGCTGTTCATACCCAGCATCTCTGTTTTAAAGATTTTTAATGTCATCTATCTCTTTGCTGAAATTTTTCTTGTAGATTTTTTGTTTAATATTTCATTCTTAGTCTCCCTGTTTAGCTGAGATTCTCTCTAATTCTCTAAGTTTTATCATATAGTTCTTAATTATATATTGTTTTCTTTAATTCTGCTTACATTTTTTTATCTGGAAACTTGTTTTCTTTGAGATATTTTATCACTTTCTTGCAATGGTTACTTGCAGAATTTTTTCAACTTAAGCATTTTTTTCTTTTTGGGTCACACCTTGCGTTGCACAGGGGTTACTCCTGGCTCATGCACTCAGGAGTTACTCCTGGCGGTGTTCAAGAGACCATATGGGATGCTGGGAGTTGAAGCCCGGTCGGCAGCGTGCAAGGCAAACATCCTACCTGCTGTGTTATCATTTCAGCCCCCAACTTAAGCATTTCTACTGTATTTTGTTTTCTTGTAAGTGGAACTGCTGATTTAGCGTTTAATTACCCTCTGATTCTATAAATGTGATTGATAGAGGTGAAATCAATGAGAATATTGAGACCATCAATCACCATAGTGTTTCTTATGGGTATTGGATGCCAGAGATAGACCTCCACACTTCCCCAGATCTTCTCTGACAACCCAAGGTCTGTTTTTTTTTTTTTTTTGCCAAGTTTGTATTACAGTTTTCTGCCTCTGAATAGTATTTTGATCACTGTGTTACTCTTTGGAGGAGAAAGTTGGAACTCAGTTGGTCCTGATGCAATAGCTTTACAACACCTGGGCTTAGGTGTTTGTGTGTGAAAACACAAACACTTTGTTTTGCTTCATTTTGTGTTTGGGGTTTGATTTCTGTCATAAACAGTGTTTTTCCTCTAGAAGGCACATTGTTATTTTTGTAGTGTTTGATCACCACCCTTTTCCCAGTGTAATCAGTTTTGCAGATTTTAATGGTAGCTGGTTCACAATGAATGACAGCACAAAAGAGTCTTGACTACTTGATCTATTTCTTCCATTTCCTAATAACTAATCTTCAGATATATCGATGCTTATGTGTCTGAGATATCCAGGCTGTCAAGTCAGGTTGATTTCTGGTTATGCTTAAGTAGGGAGATGTGTTTGCCAGCATATGTTTCATTTCCCCAGATATTCCTTGCTTTTTTTTTCTCTACAGTGTTTCTGAGTACTCAGATTTGATAATTGCTTTATATAACAACAATAATCTACAATCAAATCCCTTTGTGACATTTTCCTTTCTTTCATCATAACTTTGAAACTTTCAAAACCTTCCACTTGATTATATTTAATCATTTCTATCTCCTTACTTATACTCTTTGTAAAAAAAAATGTAATCAGAATTTCCATTACTTAGGTTTCTTTCAGGTTTTTTTTAAATGTATTTATGAGATCTATTTTGAGACCCTTTTGTGTCAAATTCTGCAACTAGTAATTGCTAATTCCTGACAATTCATTCTGTTACACGGGTCTGACTTTCCTGGTTATTTGTATGGTGAGAAACTGCACTTTTGTTTGTACTGTTGCAACTTTGATCCTATTCTCCATCACCTGAAGGTTTCTTGTTATTGTTGTTTAATTTTATTTGCTTAAGGACTGGTTGGGTTATCTTAGTTTAATATATTTCCAGTACATAATGCTAAGCATCTGATTTTGAACATCAAGAAGGCACAGCTTAGAGTATGCCCACAATTGCTTTGCAATGGCAGCACTTTCAGCAGTTCACCTCTTTTCTCTGACTCCTTTTTCACTAATTTTAGGAAGATTAATCTATTCCTTCTGCAATGTCATGCAGCATACACTTTAGTACCAGTTAACTAAGTTTTGGATGCTTCAAACTAAGTGTTCTGTAAGTTAATTAACTGACAAATCTGTTTGTATTTAAATCTTTTCCTAATGATCCTCTAACACAAATGCAAATGATTTTTACAATGACTATGTACTTGAACTTCTCTATTCTCTGATTTAAATGAAATCAATGTGTTTGAGAAAATGTTAAGTGCTCTCTGTTTTATAATCTACTTTTCTTCTCAGCCAACATCTCTGAACCAAGGTTCTAGAGCTGAGGTTAATCAGTAGCACACCTATCTCAGAGTGATGACCCCTGTAGCATCAGTGATTGGAGAAAGGCTGCACAGTAGCCTAAGGTCTTCCTGGTTTGCCTTTTCAGTTTGAAACCAGTTTCACAAATCAAGGCAAAGGCGATCATGGTTCAAGTAGATTCAACAATATTAAGGTTGAGTTTCTACTTAGTACATAGAGACTGATCAGACAAAATGTATTCATTTTCTCAACAGTGGAAGTCCAGAAATTAGCCTAGGGAAAAGGCAGTTGACGCAGGGTGATAAATAGCAATGCTGTGTTTTACTGGTAGTTCCTCCTACTCGGAAATTAAGGTAGGAGGAGACTTGCCTTCTTACCACTGAGAGGGAAGGATTGATGGAGTCATCTTGGTTAAAATGCATCATTTTTTTTCTTTTCCTACACAACATGGATACATTTTCTTCAGTCGAACTTTGTATATATTCTCTGAAGACCATTTCCAGAGGTTTAGTTTTCTTTAACTAATTTGCCAATTTCAGTGAAGACCAGAATCACTTCACTCTGTCATTCCAGAAGCTACTCCTCTATTACACTAAATTTTATCATTTGAAGCTCTTGATTTCTCTATTATAACCAAAACAGGTGAAACTGAACATTTAACTAATATGTTCATGTGTACTATGATGTTTCTGATCAATGAAAAATAACTATGCTTTTAATAAAATATAGAACAGAGAGACAGTGAGTTTTAAATGTAAAATAGTAAACATTTTGCTTCTTTAAAAGCATTCAGACTCCTTTTTTTTTCTAATCTGTTGTACACTGTAGCACTGTAGCACTGTCATCCTTTGTTCATTGATTTGCTTGAGCGGGCACCAGTAACATCTCTATTGTGAGACTTGTTACTGCTTTTGGCATATTGAATACCACACGGGTAGCTTTCCAGGCTCTGCCATGCGGGTGTGATACTCTCTGTATCTTGCCGGGCTCTTGGAAAGGGATGGAGGAATCGAACCCAAGTCAGCCATGTGCAAGGCAAATACTGACCCACTGTGCAATAGCTCCAGTCCATCTGTTGTACAAATCAAAAATTTTTCATGTGACAATGAAAATTAATAATTGATACAAAGTAACAGGAGAAATACTGTAAAACACGTTCCCTAAGGAGACTGACATTATATTAAATTATAGGCTTTCTCTAGGATACAAAGAATCTAGTGAGTAACCGAAAGAAAGTATTAAAGGGAACTAAAAGATATTGTTAGATAAAATTAATTTAATTTTAAATATTTTCATATAAATTATAAATCATGGCAATTTAGACCTTATAAGTGGCATTAAATCTTAGACTTGATTTAATAAGAAATCATTTGTCATAAAAATTATATTTTCTTTAGCATGCATGTTTTATTTTGAATAATCAATGCACGTTCAACTTGAAATAACTCACTTAAACAGAGAATATACTTTTCTATTAGAGTTCCAGTGAGTGAAAAATAAGACATCAGGAGGTTAAGCAATTTTCCTATGTTTTTCATGGTAAATTGACTCCAAGTAGTTTCAAATCAGTTTTCTTTTAAAGAAAAGAAATCACAAATAGATGAGAACATTCTAAAATCTAAAGTCCAGATCAGAGGTTCTCTGAAGAGTCAAAGGGAATGGAAAGTAAAAATGTGAGAGGTGAGTCAAAAACTGTCAATGTCCTTGTGAATATTTTAAGGTCATAAGAAATTTTTCTAAGAAATTTTTGTCTAAAACCATTTAATTTATAGCTGGAATAATGTTACCAAGACCTCTACATTTTAGTCGTTCTATACTTTTGCTACCATTTGTGAAGTGTAGTGAGTAATTTTGCTCAAATGTTTTGTTAAAACTTTTGGCTGTCACTCAATTCCAAAACTGCAAGAATTGACATTTTTATGAAACTATCCTCTGAAACTGCTGAGTATTAAACTGAGGTTTTAATATGAAGAGATACAAGCTTTAGTTTCATAATGAAACTCAAGCTGTTCTATTTAGTCCAAGTTTCACATGAACATAAAACCCAAAGACTAATGAAAACAATCACTAATATTTGGACATTAATCCAAAGCTATAACTCTATTTTACTATCAGCACTATATTAAAAACACACTTTTAGTCTTACTAGAATCCCAATATCTGAAATTCTCTGTGAAAAATCACAAAATTGAAGATAAATTTTTACTGTTAAGATCTTTTTTTATTCATGCTCAAGGAATAATTAAATCTCAAAGTTCTTCCAATGTACTTGTGCATTAGTTCATTTAATTATCATTATAAAGAGCCTACTTGCTATGTGTCAGGCATTACAATATGTTGTGGGTATTAAAAGATGAATATTAATTTATTTGTCTCATAAAGACTGATGGTGGAAGAAATAATTATCAGTGTAATATGTTTAGGCTTTTAGAATGACACATTAAAAAATCATACAATTTATCCAGATTAAAATAGTATGAAGGGAATAAAAAAAATAGGAGATGACGTTTAACACAATTTGAGGGAATAAGTCATGGGGAGGTAAGAAGAAACAAGATAAAAGAATTAAGAAAGTATCTAAGGCAGAATAAATGTGAAAAAATCAAAAAATAAGTAGAACTTTTAGAGTAGGTAGTTGTATATGATACACAATGATGGAATGCGAAACTAGAAAAGTAGGGGTAAACTAAACTAAGTCCTTTAAATCCTACTTTGAAATCTTAGAAAAATTTATCATAGACAAGCATAGAGATATGACATGATTATTCTGTATTTTCAAAAGATGAGGATTATTGAATAAATGTAGTGAGTATTTTGGATACTATTTTAGCAATATGAGTGGGGACTAATTACAAAACGAATACAGTGTAATAGGAAAAGAAATAGGGAAGGGAGCAGAATAATATTATAATACTAAGGAATTATGTTTTAAGAATTGACATTTAGTTGGGTGAAGAGGAGAGAAATAAATTAAGATGCTAAATAAGCTATTTTGGTGTTAGAGAATGAAAGTCTACATAAAAGGAAGGACAAATTTGCAACTCACTCATGAACTATTAAGTGAAAATATCTACTTGGCAGACATTTTCATATGGCTATAGAGTTCTGAAGGAAAAAATAAGATTTTACAGATATGCATTCAGGTATCAAAAGAATATTTAAACTGCAAAACCACAGAACTGTACTTTGAATAACTTTCCTACTGAGGGAGTATAGTTAGAGAGAAAAATTTAATTGAATGCCATAAGTCACGGGACCGAAGAGATAGTACAATGGGTAGGATGCATGCCTCACATGAAGCTGATTCTGGCTTGATTCTCAGCACCCTATAAGGCCCCCAGCACTGCCAGGAGTGATCCCTGAATGCAGCCAGGTGTAAACAGTGAGCACTGCTGGGTATGGGCACCAAAATTGATAAAGACAGCACTGTAACACTGTCGCAGTATCGTCCCATTGTTCATCGATTTGCTTGAGCGGGCACCATTAACGTCTCCATTGTGAGACTTGTTACTATTTTTGGCATATCAAATATGAAACGGGTAGCTTGTCAGGCTCTGCCATGTGGGCAATACTCTCGGGAGCTTTCCGGGCTCTCTGAGAGGGACGAAGAAATTGAACCTGGGTCGACCTCCTGCAAAGAAAATGCCCTACCCACTGTGCCACTGTTCCAGATAAAGACAGAAGAAGAACAAATATAGATCATCTCAATCATGCAGTTTGTAAAGAAACAATGCAAGGAATCAATGGCTAATAAAACTAAAACCTTAGGCTCACCAGATGGAGGATCCCATGAGGGTTTTGGACAGGAAGAATCCTTTGTCCAGTAGCTGAGACACAGTGCCATTTGGGTCTTCTGTCTGATGTGAAAACACTGTATTTCTATGACCTATAAACATTACATTTGTGTAAATGATTAATAATACACACGCAAAAATATTTTTGATGGACAAGTAAATGAAATAACACATGTTTATGGGCACATGCACATAACACACACACACACAACACATATGCACACCCCCATACACTCAACATACATACACAACCTTGAAAAGTAGTAGCCAGAGTTAGAAAACTGAGTTACTGAAATGAAGGGGGAATATGTCACAAAGAAAATGGATTTTTAAAAAGTTCATTTATTTCTGCATTCCAGAATGCACTCATCAGTGTGAGCCAGCAGAATCCAGCAGCAGGGATACAGGGGTCCCACAAGGAGTTCAACTATTGGGGTGCCAATGAGCCACTTATGACATGAATCTCCTGGAGCACAGCTAGTTCAGGGTAAGTGAATAATACTTTGCTTACCAGACTCCTCTGAATCAAATAAAACTTCCAAATTCTTTTCCAGATATTAATTTAAAATATTACTTGAAGCTCTAACCTCATGAATTGAGCTACATATCTGAATCTATTAGAGATTGAATCTCTCAGCACTGTAAGATTTAAATTCTTATTCAAAGTTCATTTAACCTAAAAGTGTATTATAAGAAATTATTGCATATGGCTCTGGGCCACCTTTCCTGAAAAGTGAATATTAAATTATAGTTTTCCAACATTGCTTTCAGTTTTATTGAAAAAAAAAACTAAAGAAAATTAAAATTTTTCAATGAAGAGAAATGTACATCAGATACTATGTTTATCCAGATATTTAATTCTTTGGAAATCTATTTAACTTTGACATTAAACTCAAAGTTACATTGATTATGATTTATAAGATTTTAATATCACTCAAGGTACACAATGTGTCAAGTTATGTAAAATTTAGGTCCAACATCCATGTAAAATCTTGCCTGTAGGCCAAAAACCAGATCAATGTGCTACTTATTTCTTTATGTAATTATTAGACTTTGGCCTCAGTTTATGTACAATGCTTTCATTAGTAAAGCATCAATGTAGTTGTAAAGAATCTATTTCTCTCATTTGAGTATTTTATCTTCTTTACTCCTATCACTCTTCCTTTCCATCTGAACATAGGAGCAAAATAGGAGTTTTCCTCTTGAGATACATTTGTCTCATACATGAGCATGATTGAGTGGAGAAGGGTCTCCAAGACCCAGTCTGAAATAGTAGCATTTAAGAACACCCTTTAGTTGTCACCATCTGTACCCTCTAGAGAAGTGTGGTTTCAATTCTGCTCATGAAATATGAATCAAATAATATTACCAACACATATTTTTCTTGTCATAACATTTCAGTTGCTCTTTAGCCTGTAGAGAGTGGATAGACTGCATCTTTTTTGAGTAAGGTCTTACTCAAATTGTATCACTTTTGCTTTCTGAATTCGTTTTTCATTAGGGAAGCAAAATCAGATTCTCTGCCCAATAAAAAGAGATCTGGCCTAAATGGATGTGTCACTGATGCCAAGTGACACTGCTGGTAATAAACAGCACTCTGATGCCACTTAGGAAAAAGGAGGATCCCAGATACTCTACTCCCCGCATACAGTCTGTAGTCATTAATGATGTTTCTCACCCGGCCCCCAGAATTAATAAGGCATATAATGGACACTGAAGAAACAACCAAAACAATAATTCAATGGTCTGTAATTTAGTCACTATATTTTCCCTATTTTGTAACAATTTCATACATTGACAGATCTGGGGTTAAAAGTCTTAATGGCTATTTTTCATGTCTTGAGTAGGGCACCAAGGAAACAGATAAAGCTCTCTTAGGTCGATTGTTCTGGTTTCCACAAAACATTCTTTAAAATTTAGGCAAATCTGTGCCCACTCGCCGCGCCCGCCGCTCCAGTATGAACGAGGAGGCCAAAAGAGCTACTTTGGACACCAGCAGCCCACTGAAAAACTTGCAGTATGTGAACTGAGCGTTTCCCCCAGGCTGCCCCTGCGGGGGCCTGGTGTTTCTCTAGGTTTTCCCATCTTATGAGCACCATAAAAGGGTAAAAGATTGTACGATAGAATTTCAGGCAGAATTTTCCCTGGACTTTATACAGAAACCCAAAACCATGCGGCCGCTGCCGTGGCCGCTCGACCTAATATCATCTAATCATCAGCAATATGAAATGGTTCCTTTTTAACGGGTCGGACTTTGGTGGGAAATCCTAACAAGAATAGTAAGTCTTTTGTTGAAATATTGAAGGCAATCAAAGTGGTAGCCATCTCTCTAGATTGAACTAAGCCATATCCCCATGCCGGCTGAGAAGAAATATCCTTCTTTCTCTGGAAGAAACGCGGCATGGTGTTAACCATAGTATGATGTCCATTAAGTTGACACAGACCTGGTGGCGTGGGAATGGGATACAAGGGAATAAATTATTATGTACATGGAACAGCGTGACACTGGTGGAATCTCGAGCCGGGGCCGATACCAGCGCACTACTTTTGGTTCCAGAAACTGCTTGCAGACTTTCTACCAGACTATCAACTCTTAAGATAATCAAAGCCATCTACCATGAACCTATGGCAAGCATTATCATCAATGGAGAAAAACTAAGGGCTTTTCCTCTAAGATTGGGGACAAGGCAAGGATGCCCACTCTCACCACTTCTCTTTAATATAGTACTGGAAGTATTAGCAATAGCCATCAGGCAAGAAAAAGATATTAAGGGGATTCAGATCGGAAAGGAAGAAATCAAGCTCTCACTATTCGCAGACGATATGATACTATACCTAGAGAAACCTAAAAACTCTAGTAAGAAACTCTTAGAAAAAATTGACCTATACAGCAAAGTCGCAGGCTATAAAATCAATACCCAAAAATCCATGGCCTTCCTATATGCAAACAATGAGACAGAGAAAAGGGACATGAAAAAAGCAATCCCGTTCACAATTGTGCTCAGAAAATCAAATACCTTGGAATCAGCTTAACTAAAGAAGTAAAGGACCTCTACAAAGAAAACTATAAAACGCTACGCCATGAAATAAAAGAGGACATGAGGAAATGGAATATATCCCCTGCTCATGGATAGGGAGAATAAATATTGTCAAAATGGCAATACTCCCAAAAGCATTATACAGATTTAACGCGATCCCTATAGGGATACCCATGGCATTCTTCAAAGAAACGGAGCAAGCAATCCTGAAATTTATATGGAAAAATAAACGCCCACGGATAGCTAAAACAATTCTTGGGAAAAAGATGATGAGAGGCATGACCCTCCCCAACCTTAAACTCTACTACAAAGCGGTAACAATTAAAACAGCATGGTACTGGAACAAAGGCAGAGCTGCAGACCAATGGAACAGGGTGGAATATCCCCACACACAACCTCAAATGTATGATCATCTAATCTTTGATAAAGGTGCAAGAGATGTGAAGTGGAGCAAGGAAAGTCTCTTTAACAAATGGTGCTGGCACAACTGGACAACCACATGCAAAAAATGGGCTTAGAACTCGACCTGACACCATGCACAAAAGTCAGGTCAAAATGGATTAAAGACCTCAACATCAGACCACAAACCATAAGGTACATTGAAGACAAGGTAGGCAAAACCCTCCCTGATATTGAAGATAAAGGTATCTTCAAAGATGACACGGAACTAAGCAATCTAGTAAAATCAGAGATCAACAAATGGGACTACATTAAACTAAAAAGCTTCTGCACCGCAAAAGATACAGTGACCAGAATACAAAGACTATCTACAGAATGGGAAAGGATATTTACACAATACCCATCAGATAAGGGGTTGATATCAATGGTATATAAAGCACTGGTTGAACTCTACAAGAAAACATCCAACCCCATCAAAAAATGGGGCGAAGAAATGAACAGAAACTTTACCAAGGAAGAGATACAAATGGCCAAAAGGCACATGAAAAAGTGCTCTACATCACTAATCATCAGAGAGATGCAGATCAAAACAACCATGAGATACCACCTCACACCACAGAGGCTAGCACACATCCAAAAGAACAAAAGCAACCGCTGTTGGAGAGGATGTGGGGAGAAAGGAACCCTTCTACACTGCTGGTGGGAATGCCGGCTAGTTCAGTCCTTTTGGAAAACAATATGGACGATTCTCAAAAAACTAGAGGTTGAGCTCCCATTTGACCCAGCAATACAACTGCTGGGAATATATCCCAGAAAAGCCAAAAAGTATAGTCGAAATGACATCTGTACTCATATGTTCATTGCAGCGTTATTTACAATAGCCAGAATCTGGAAAAAACCCGAGTGCCCTAGAACAGATGACTGGTTGAAGAAACTTTGGTACATCTATACAATGGAATACTATGCAGCTTTTAGAAAGAATGAGGTCATGACGTTTGCATATAAGTGGATCAGCATGGAAAGTATCATGCTGAGTGAAATGAGTCAGAAAGAGAGAGACAGACATAGAAAGATTGCACTCATCTGTGGAATATAGAATAATAGACTATAAGACTAACACCCAAGAATAGTAGAAATAAGTACCAGGAGGTTGACTCCATGGCTTTGAGGCTGGTCTCTCATTCTGGGCAACTCAGAGAAGGGAACACCAAGTAAAATGTGGTTGGAGGTCAAGTGGGGGAAAGATGATGCGGGCCGAATATAGACTAGAGACTGAACACAATGGCCACTCAACACCTTTATTGCAAACCACAACACCTAATCAAAGAGAGAGAGAACAAAAGGGAATACCCTGCCATAGGGCAGTGTGGGGTGGGGCGAGACGAGACTGGGGAGGGTGGGAGGGATGTTGGGTTTACTGGTGGTGGAGAATGGGCACTGGTGAAGGTATGGGTTATCGAACTTTGTATGGGAGAAACATGAGCACAAAAATGTATAAATCTGTAACTGTACCCTCACGTTGACTCACTAATTAAAAATAAACTATTAGTTAAAAAAATTTAGGCAAATCTGTGCTCATTCTTTCCACACATATACAAAACTTTTACAAAGTTTGTTTAATTGAAGTTACTTTATAGAGGCAATGCTATGCTGTTTGAAGTGAGACAGACTGATAAAAGTGAAATGGCAAGACCTCATACTGACTTACGATAAAAACATTTTTCTCAAATATTACTACTAACCACATGAGTATTTCCATTAAAACTGTTCCTTTTAACTGTGACTTAAACCTGAAAACTTTGTAACTTTCCACATGGTGACTCAATAAAAAAATTAAAAAAAAAACTGTTCCTTTTAAGAATAAAAGTCACAAGGTCACCTTCTTTCTTTTTTTTTACTGAAAGTCTATAACCAGATTAAAATGCAATTGTTTATAATCTACAAAACACAAGTTGATTACAGAATATACTAAAGCAAATAAAATTTGATATCAATTGTTAACTAAATTGAAAGGTATAAATTATTCTACAAAGGGAAATATAAAGGGTAGTAAAGAGATTCTCTTGATTTTTATGTAGCACACTACATTTTGTCAGATAAAGGTAACAGGATGTGATTGTAACAGAAATAAATCACCAAACACTGACTTCAAAAGCAATAGCACACAGAGCAACCCTTATACTATTTTAAATTAAGTAGTAAAAAAATGTGACAATCAGCTGTAGTTTTTTTATTTAAAATTTATATAACATCCACAAGGCTGGAGCAATAGCACAGCAGGTAGGGCATTTGCCTTGCATGCGGCTGATTAGGGTTCTATTCCTCCACCCCTCTCAGAGAGCCAGGTAAGCTACCGAGACTATCTCGCCCACATGGCAGAGCCTGGAATGCAACCCCTGGCATATTTGATATGCCAACAACAGTAACAAGTCTCACAATGGAGACGTTACTGGTGCCCATTCAAGCAAATTGATGAATGGGATGACAGTGACAGTGACAGTGACAAGGAACATGGGCCTCTTATATAGCTAGCTTTTACTTGTGGTACATACAAAGAGATTAGAGGCCTAGAAGTTTCACAAAGGTTCAGTAAAGTTTGTTATCTTCTCCTTCAGCTTAAAGCGTTAGTTTTCTTGAAAAAGTACAATGTCAAGTATTGAACAGACCACACATTTATCAACATTGATGATGTGTATTTATGTCTAGAAGAGGAGAAGAAAGACTGGGAAAAGTTGGAGAAATGCGATATTCTATTACAAATTTCTTCCAGCTTTAAATCCAAAATAATGTAAGAGTATATCATCAGCAAAAATGTGAATTGAAATAATCTTTTAAAAAACGAAAAAGAAACCAAGGTTAAAATGAACCGAACTGAATGAAATTGAAAATAGCTTGATATAGAAGAAAGTAGACACATTAAAATCAAGAGTAAAAATAATCAAATTGATGCCCCAGGTGCAAGAAAGGTAGAAAAATATTTTAGAGCTCTGAGAAACATTTGAGAGCTGAATTAAACAGGCTAAATTAATCTTTGAGCAATTTTCTTACTGTGGATTTTTTTTCACCTTAGCGAATTTATTAATCTCCCCATGGGCAAAAGAAATCATTTACATTTTTTAAGTACAGAAAGATCTGTGGGTTTTGAAAGCAGGTTTATATAAGATATGAGTCATCATTACAAGTATGTGAACAATCGGGTTTCTTAAGTCTTAAAAGTCTATATTTGTGAGTGAGTATAAAAAACCTTAATACAATTTCAATATTCATAGCATTCCTTTTCCTAGCAAAGTAAACAGAACAGAATAAGGTCAAATAAAACTTTCATAAGTGCTTTAATTATCTTTAAATATAATGTGAATAAGTAATGCATTGTTTGAAATGAATATTAATTCATCTTAGGTAAAAAATAAGATATTACAGACAATTTAAGAATTATTCATTGATTGCCATTGTTCCTATTTTATCAAAAGCTAGGTATTCAGATAGTATTCCGCTTACACATATACATGCATTGAACATTTAAGATTCTTTCCTGTTTTCAGAAAAATAAATAAGTAATTACACAGTTTTTGTGTTTACCAAATGAGATTTTTTAGCTCACCCTCCAAATAAGAGATATAAAACATGTTTTCAAATTAGCAATTTTGCCTCCACACAATTCCTGAACTTAGTAAAATGTACTTCCAAATTCCCAGTACATATTAATCTTTGGAATTTATAAAAAAGAAGAATTTTTTAGAGACATCAGAAATTCCTGACATCTTAAGCAAGTTATAAAAATCCATCTAATTACTTTCATTTTCTTTCTTTTTCCAAATACCAATTTAATAGGGGTCACATCCACCAGTGCTCAAGGAATTTGGGAGTCACTTCTGGCAATGCTACATGAATTCAGGGAGACATGAGATTCTAGGAATCCCATTCAGGATCTCAGAAATGCCATGCACGTGCTCTACTACTTAAACTATCTCCTCAGAACTATACACATTGTAAAACTATTGTTTACTAAATAATAAATGTTCAGTTACATGTCATTTACCTTTGAATGTAGCTTATAGCAAATATTTAAATCAAGGAAACTTCAGAACTGTTGGGAAGAACATACTGCAAATTAAGAGCTGAACCTTGCTATCCAATTGGTTATTTCTTGCCATTATCACCAATTGAATTTGCACAGACATGAACATAGGGTTAAACACCATGTATGCTCCAGACTGCTGAGGCCCAGGAGGATGAGCAACAGAGGAGAGAACCAAGAACTTGCAGCTGGAGCAATAGCACAGCGGGTCAGGTGTTTGCCTTGCACACGGACGACCCGGGTTCGATTCCCAGCATCCCATATGGTCCCTCCAGCACCACCGGGAATAATTCCTGAGTACATGAGCCAGGAGTAACCCCTGTACATCGCAGGGTATGACCCAAAAAAGCAAAAATAAAAATAAAAATAAAAAAGAGAGAACCAACAACTGCTCTACAGAGCTGACCACCAATGATGGGATTGTTTCATCTCACGGGAATTCCTGAAGCTTGCACAGGAGCTCCTATGTGGCAACAGCCTGCACTGAAGTTCTGCTTCCTCATTCCATTCCATTCTTTCCCCCATGGTGAACTGACCTGCAATATGGCCATGTAGCCCCACGTCACCAGGGTCTCTTCAGAGACCCCGAAACCTTGCTTGGGAGCACCCCCAATAAATCTGCTTTGGTTTTCTTCTTATCTCAGTCTCAGTCTCTTGATTTCTCCTTGAACCTTTCAAAATCGAAGGTCAACTTCCTAAAATTTCAAATACAAAAAGCAAAAGTGACTGCACTTCTATGTGAAGTTTTCTGATTTTATGGATGTCAAAGAATCAAGAGTGCATACACTTCCAATATGTAAGAAACAGCACAGGACTACCAAATTGTACTTGGTAACTGTGGGTTGTTATATGAACCTTAGAACTTTTGTGTCCATTTAATTATTTTGTATATAGCAAGAAAAAAATCATAATAACATTGTCAATTGCATTTCAATTTCATCTCATGGTAGTAAGTTTCAGTTTCTTTCCTCCTTTGATGATAAAATATGGTTTACAACGTAGGAAGATAAAAGCAGAACAATGTACCATTTAATTCCTGTATTTATAAGAAACAGTTAATATTTCATGTTAATTTTGAATCAAGGACTTAACTACTGGTGAAATTACAGCCCTTTCTCTGGACTTTTTGCTGTAACTTTAGGGAGATAATAATGATTTTCCAATGTAAACCCAGAAAATGTTCAATACAATCTATTTATTCTCATGGACAGATGGACAGGAAGATCAATGCAAATATAAACCACATGTTTGCAGCAAGTTACATTGTAGAAATGAATGTTTAAGCAATATATTTGGCATGTATTTTGAAGACAGCTACAACAGAGATAAAGTTCTCTTTTAAAGTTCCAGATGTGATAACTCTGGCCAGACTATATTAGCTTAGCTACTTAAATAAGATTAAATGCTCAAGTTCTATAATGAGTTTACATAAAGTGATAGACATTTCCTTTCACATGTTATTCACATAGTTAACAAAGGAGGCTGAACTTTGTGCAATACAATTTGTTTCTCAACTGCCAACTCAACTGGTAACAATGTACATACACTCCACGTTCAAGCAAAATTTAAGAAGAAATATAATCAATTTAGAGCACTGTTTGTTTTGTTTTTTTAGAAGGTTTTGCTGTAATATTCCATGTAATATTCCATTTTTTCTTAGTAGTGACTGATTTGATGTCTGGTGGACCTAGAGAACCACATGGAAGAGGAAGTTGAATCATGGATTACCATAATCTCAATGTGTTCCCTTCCATAATTTTTCATACGTTAAAATCCTAATCTCATCTGCTCTGTGCTGAGGTCTTCAAAGATGCAATTAAATTGAAACAAAGCTATTAGCTAAAGATACCAATATTGTCAGTGAGAAAAAAATTGGATGTGGAGGAAGACAGAAAACCACTGAAGCACGGAGAGTAGATTAACAACTACAAATTCAAAAGAGAGGCCTGGGGAGAAACCAACTCTGCCTGCACTTTTGTGTTGAACTTCAGGCCTCCAGGAAAGTGGAATAGCAAAATTTCTGTTGTTTAAACCATCAAACCAGTAAACATTTTTATGGTGGCATCCTAACACATGAACGTAGTTAGAATACAGGGAAACAGCCATGCATCTTTCACATAAAAAATGTGGATGAAGATTCAGAACTGCTGAACAAGAAGCAAGAATCCTATGAAAGGAGTCACTGAATCTACCAATTGAGATCTCTATTTTCCTTAATATTGTTGTTTGTCGGCTTTTAGAAGTTGGAAGCAGATGGTAGGTTGATCATGTTTTCAAATTAAGTACTAGAATGAGATGTTTTATACTCATGTGAGAAGAAATAATCAGTCTGCCAAAATTCTGATGGAGTGAAATAATTCTTTAAAAATGAAATCTCAAAACACTCTAAGAGCTGAAAGGTTTTAACTTTCCACTTTTTTGATGTAGATGACAAATGTCTTCCGACAGTCAGAAAAATGTAAAAGGAAAGAAAAGAAAACTTATTTTAAAACAGGTGCATTATGACTAACACCTCAGTTACATATGCAAGAAAATTATCATTGTAACAACAGAGTAGATTTACAAAAAAGATCTCAGGAAGTTGTTAATGAATTTTGACCAGTTTCCAAAAAAAAGCAAAAGTCTCTACTTTATTAAGTACTTAGAAAATATAGATAAACTATAACTATATTATACAAGTTATGTAAGTAGGTGTATTTATTTGATAATTACTTTAACATCAAGGACAAGTGGTGACTCCTGAATTTTATTTATGATTTCTGTGTCAGTCTGGCCTGAGAATTCAATGCTAGTGTCCATGAATACTGGGGTCTGTTCAGAGCCTGTTGTGCCAGAAAATTTGGGGGAAATTTACACAAAGGTACTTGGGGGTTTCCAGAGTCATTAGTTTTCTTCCATTATATATCCTCCTCAGTGCAATGTTTTTTTGTAAACTTTGTCTATACTCTAACTGGAATGCTGCTTGTTATGAATATTTTACTTCTTTTATAGATACATGGTATCCAGATATTTTATTCCAGTCTATAACTCCTTTTTTCTTAATCTTCATAGTCTTTCACTGAGCAAAATCTGCTTTTGATCTTTTATTTATGCACTATACTAGCCAAACACTAGACCCCCAAAGACTTTCTTCTGTTAACACATAAAAGTTTTATAATTTTACATGAACATGAAAGGCGATTAGAGGCCGCTCCAAAAGCCTCTGTCCCTCCTAGAGAACCCAGCAAGCTACCGAGAGTGTCCCGCCCACACGGCAGAGCCCGGCAAGCTACCCGTGGTGTATTGGGTATGCCAAAAACAGTAACATGATGGTCCTCATTCCCCTGATCCTGAATGAGCCTGAATACACCATCGGGCTACACTAGCACGCGACAGGGATGAATGGAGACGTTACTGGCGCCTGCTTGAGCTAATAGATGTACAATGGAATGACAGTGACAGTGACAGTGACATCAACATGAAATCTATGATTGTTGTTTACATAATTTTATTAGGTCTAATGTTTACATAAGAAATCATTTTTATTATGAAAATATAATGCTTAGTGTCAATTTTAAAGGCTAATCATTCACAATTAAATTTATTTTACAACTTTGTCAAAAATGTAAAATCATTTAGATTTTGTGTAGCATTGTCACAGCAGTGTCATACCACTGTCATCCCGTTGTTCATCAATTTGTTCCAGTGGGAACCAGTAACATCGCCATTGTGAGACTTGTTGTTACTGTTTTTGGCATATTGAATACGCCATGGGGAGCTTGCCAGGCTCTGCCTTGAAGGAGGGATACTCTCGATAGCTTGCCGGGCTCTCCAAGAAGGATGGAGGAATCGAACCCAGGTCCGCCGCGTGCAAGGTAAACGCCCTACCCGCTGTGCTATCGCTCCAGTTCACATAAAAAATAAATGTACATGTAAATGCTACATGCTGGATAGATAGCACAGTGGTCAAGACACTTACCTGCCAAGCAGCTGACATTTAATTCCCAATAGCACATGTAGTTCCCTGAGTACTGTCAATACTGATCCTTGAGCACAAAGCTAGGAGTAAGATCTGAGCACCACCAGGAAAATTCCTTGGCCATATTTGTATGGAATAATTCCTGCGATTTACACTGTTCAGTATTTGTGTGTATACTTGTGCATGTGCATAGTTTGTATGAATTCAATTTAATTAGTAATTTAGCTGTTCATTTTACTTATTTGGTGATATGTAGCAGCTTATACTTCATTCCATAGGAAATGTCAAATTTATATGTATAAAGTTGTTCAGAATAGACTGTTATTCTTTTGATTTTTGCAACCACTGTAATGTGAATTCCTGATTCAACTTGCTCTCAGTAATTTCTGCCCTGTCTTCTTTTTTATCTATCAATCTTGCTGACGTTTTGTCTGTTTTATTGACATTTTCAAATAAAAGTTTCTCTTTCTTTGGCTTTTCTCTATTGCATCTGTTTTCAATTTTATTGATATCTGCTCTTTATTTCCCTTCAAGTATGGGTTTATTTTGCTTTTCATTTTCTAGGTTCTTGAATTGGGAGCTCAGATTATTGATTTGGGACTTTTGCACTTTTCTATGTAGGCATCTAGTGCTATAAATTTTCATTTCAGTCCTACTTCAGTAGTCTCTCACAAATTTTTTTTATGTTTGCTTCCATTTTCACTAAATTCAATGTATTTTTATTTCTCTCAAATTTCTCGGTGACTGATAGGTCTTTTAGAAGTGTACTGTTTTATTTTCCAGTGTTTGGTGATATTCCTCATCTTTATTTCTGAGTTCTAATTTTACTCCACTGTGACTAGATAGCAGACTCATATACTAGCAATAATTTTTAAAGTTTTATTGAAGTTGTTTTGTGGTAGAATGATGTTTATCTTGATATTTTTTCCAAGAGCACATGAAAATAAAAAATGTTCTTCTATTGTTGACCAGTGTTTTATAAACACTGCTAGGTTCTCTTGGTTGATGGTCTTGTGAAGTTCTGTGTTTCATAAATTTCTGTCTAGTTGCTTTACTAATTGAGTTAGGAGAATTGAGGACTGTAAATGTAGATTTCTCTTCTTCATTCACAGCTATGAATGTTCACTTCACATGTTTTGAAAATTATTTTCTCAGTATATACAAATTAGGATTCCTGTGACTTTTTGGTCAATTGATTTATTATCATTATGTGATGGTCATCACAATCTCCAGTACTGTTCTCTCTTTATCATAAAGTACACTTAATCTGATGTTAAGGTAGCCATACCCGCTTCGTTTTGCTAAGTGTTTGAATTATTTTTTTCATAATTTCTCTTTTAGTTATCTATATCATTCTGCTTGAAATGTTTGTCCTATAGAGAGTGTATAGTCAAGTTATAGCTTTTTAAAACTTTTATAATATATCTACTAATATTTTAAATGAGTATATTTATATTATTTCATTTTATATGTTGAGATTCAGTTCTGATATTTTACTTTTATCTTTATTCTGGTTTTTATTTCTATTTTTCTACTATCTTGTACATTACTTGAACTTTATCCAAAATTCAATGTTGATTTTTCTATTATTTTTGAAATGGAAGCCAACACAAATAGGTCTCACCAGGGCCATACTTAGAGATTCTCAGGGTTCATTAGGGCCTGGGGATCAAACTCAGGATCTAGTACATGCTAATCTAGAACTTTACCACTTGAGCTATTTTCACACCCTCTCTATAATGTTTATTCTTTCTTTGTTTTTGTTTTTGTTTTTGGGTACACCTGGCGATGCATCCCTGTTACTCCTGGCTCTACACTCTACACTCAGTAATTACTCCTGGTGGTGCTCAGGGGACCATATGGGATGCTGTGAATCGAATCTGGGTCGGCCGCATGCAAGGCAAACTCCCTACACACTGTGCTAACACTCCAGTCCCTCTATAATGTTTTAAGTGTATCCATATCTATAACTATATTAATACCTACTTATTTTATACTGTATAAGCATATTAAAGTCTTCTGAAAGCTTAAATTTACTTTAAAATTTGTATTAGTAATTCTAACACCCGTGTAAGGTCAGTGCTGACATCTAATGATGTCATTAAATTCAAATTAAGATCTTTCAGATTTTAACACATCAAGTAATATTCTGTTGAAATCTGTATACTTTGGGTAATATGATATAAGTCTCTATGCACATTTTGAGTTTCAAGTAGTCTCCCTCTGACAGAGCCCACTTCAGTGAGGGAAGAGGAACAGAAATGTTGGTGGGTTGACCCACCCAGGGATGTCAGATGTGTAATCACAAAATAAAAAGGGTGTGTGCTCTCTCTCTCCACATGTGTTTGTGGTTAGGTCATTTTTCCCACCCTGGATGGCTGATGGTGATTGATGAAAGGAAAATAAAATAGGAACCAAGCTGGTTGGTGATCGGTTGCCTTTTATTCCATTCTCCCCACGTCCCTGTTCCAGCCTCACTAAGCTCCCCATGCCATGCTAGTCTCTTCGTGCTCCGTCTTGCAGCCTTGGTCTTGCGCCCAACCTCCAAGCATTGGGGGTAGCCACTATACCCAGGTCAGGTAGCACTATCAACATATAAAAGCTTTTCCTTCTGAGGGAGGCTCTTCTAAGATAAGACAAAGATCTCCTGCATCCAGGAGATCCTCTCAAGGGCAAAATACCACTTAAGGGTGTATTTCTCCTTTCCTTAGTCCGACAACCGGTTTAAACATTCATCTTAATTCTCACTTCTATCACTTGTCATCCTTTTGATCTTCAATTTGCTTGAGCAGGCACCAGTAGCATCTCCATTCGTTCGTGCTAGTGTAGCCCAATAGTGTCTAGTTGCTCCAGGAACAGGAAGAGCCTCAAACCGTTTGTTCAGGGTTTTGACAAAGAAGCCTGACCATCTCATAGGTGGGCAGCCATGAGGTCTTTTGATGTCTCGTGGAATCCAGTCGGTAACAGCTCTAGTCCAGCGGTTGTCTCTAAATTTCATTACGTGTTCAGCCCATCTGATTTTTGGAGCCTTGGCAAACGAGACAGCGTCTTTGATTCTTGATGGTTGACAGAGGTCGGAACTCTGTATTCCTTCTCTCACTTGAGTAAAATGTGATATTCCAAGCAGAGCTCTTTCAATTCCTCTTTGGAATACCCAAACGGCATTCTCACCCTCTTTTTGTAGGGTCCAGGTCTCTGAGGCGTATATTAGCGCAGGAAGAACAGTGGAGTCGAAAAGATGTGCCAGGAGCCAGAGGTTCTTCATCCTCTTAACAACTTCTTCGATGCTCTTGAAGGCGTTCCACACTGCTCTTTTCCTCCTGTGCAGTTCTGGCGCCAAGTCGTTC
This sequence comes from Sorex araneus, assembly GCF_027595985.1. Lineage (NCBI taxonomy): Eukaryota > Metazoa > Chordata > Mammalia > Eulipotyphla > Soricidae > Sorex > Sorex araneus. The sequence continues at coordinate 86,635,720 of NC_073303.1, read as the reverse complement.
CTCATGTTGAGTTCTGGCCCCATTCACACATAGCTGATGTATACAGAGATGTTTGTTCCGTTGAGAGCAAATGGAATGTCAGGGGCTAGTTCGTTTTTCGTGAACATTGTCTTGCTGAGATTCAGCTGCAATCCGACCTTTCCACACTCGAGGGCAAAGTCGGCCAGTATCTGTGCCACTTACTTTGCATACTGCTAACTGAGGTTTGATCCTTATACCCTGCATGGCTCTCTGAGCCAGTAGTGATCCTTAGCATAGAGCCAGGAGTAATGCCTGAGCACTGCCAGGGATGCCCCATACAAATTAATTAATTAACTGTTTCATTTTTCTAAATGTTGCCCTTCTGCAAGTGGTACCATTGTGATCAGTGCTTTTTACAATATCTTCACGATTATATTATTTTTATAAGAAAGAAATACCTTCTATTCTTTTAAAATATAACATTCAGGATCAACTGCACTAATTTTTACTTGGTAGGTGTACATTGGAAATACAAACTAAATAATTAAATATATTGCACAGTAAGAGGCATAACATTCCAAGAATTAATGGAAATTAATGAGTTTGATTTTTATAAAATCTTTGTTACAATTACTGACTGTGATTTTTATAGTGTAAAAGTGGCATTAGACCATATGACCATCTGAATATGACTATGATCCAATAAAATTTATTTACAAACACTATAATGGTGAATTACAGTCAATAAAGCTAAATGCAGAAGAATACATATTGTATGATACAATGTGTATGAAGCATAGGAGTAGGTAGATACAATCTCAAGGGATAAAAATTGCAATGTCAACTTTCCTAACTGGTGTGAGGAAAAGTAATGGAGAAGAAAGTAACATGAAGGAAGTTTTTGGAGAAAAATAACTGTTGTATAACTTAATTTGTGTTGGTTTTTTGGGTATATACATTAATTAAAATATTAAATTGATTACTTTAATTTGTGTGATTCATTATATGATAATATACTTCAATAAAATACAAAGATAAAATATACTATTAAACCAAATGGAATAACTTAGATATAGGTTATATATTAAATGACAGTATTTCATTGACATTAAATTTCTTGAGTTTGATAGCAGTGACTATATAGGTGTATTTCCTTAGGTATTCTTAAATATCTGAAATATTTAGGAATATAGTGTCATAAACTTACAACAACTTCTAAAAGTAGTTCAGTCAATAAAATGTCCTTCTAGGGGCTATGGCTGTGACTCCAAAGAAAATGTGTGCACTGAATGCATTCGACTTGATTTGGATCCATGGCATCTCAAAAGGAAAATTTTTTTATGTGCATGTGTGGGTGTGGGTGTGTGAAAATAGAGGAAATAAAGCAAATGTTTCAGAAAGTTAATAACTGGTAAATCTCAATCATGCTTTTGGGTGTTTATCTTATGATTATTAAAATTTTTATAAGCTTAATATTTTAAAATTAACTGTTGTGAAGAAAAAATAATGCCAAACAAATATCCTTGGGTAGAAGTTATATTTAAGAAAATAATGATTTATTAATTCTCTCCAAAGTCAGTGTTTGCCAATCCCAGTGAAAAAGATATGTAATAAACTCTTGACAAAAGAAATTTATTTATAAGAACTTAAAAGCTTACCAGCAACTTTGACCAAAGTTAAACAACTATAAAAGTATTAGCCATATCAATAATGGCTTAGAAATATCTTACTTCTTTGAACTGAAATTTTCTAAACTCTAGAGCTTAATCAACACAATCTAATCAACACAGAGACAATTTCAAAGTACCTGTCCTTAAATAAAGTATTGATCTTGACAGTAAGGCTACAGTCTTGAAAAAATTGTTAGTAAATCTTAAAATACATGCACATTACCTGAACCCATACTTGTGAAACATCTCAACTCAATAATGGCTTATATTCTTATTTCAGTGTTAATAGTGGAGCCAGAGCTATAGTACAGTGGATAGGGCATTTGCCTTGCACTCTTCTAGCCCGAGTTTGATCCCCAGCACTGCATATGGTCCCCTAAGCCCCGGCAAGAGCAGCCCCTGAGCACAGAAATAAGCCTTGGGCACTTCAGATACCATCAATAAAAGAAAACCTTCTGAATGTTAAAAATAACATGTTTTTATATTATCACTTTGCAATTAATCATAAAAATTTATTGTTATATTAAATTGTTTTATGTTTTGGGGATTATAATAGCATTTTTTCTGGTCCTCTATATCTCAGCATATTTTTGATACCGTAAACCATGATTCATATATTTTTGTCTCTTTTACTGATTTCCATGACAGGTCTTTAAAATATTTGTTTGTTTATCAGAACATATAATTACAACTTTACAACTTTGTGAAATATTTGTTATTTATCAGTTAATTTTAAATCATTATATTTTTATTACTTTTGTACTACCTTTAATTATGATTATTTATTAAAATGTTTTATTGTCAAGGTATGAGACTGTGAATAAAAGCATCTATAGAATGTTTATGTCACAGAGTTATTTTTAAACACTAATGCCCTGAAAAGGAGGCTATATGAATATTTATGAATTAGTGAAGAATAAATCCCAGATTAAAGTAGTACATACTTTATGTACTACAGCCGAAGACCTCCAGAACCCAGCCACAGCCATGCTCAAGGCCCCTCTCCACACGTTCCAACGAGCTTCATGCATGAAGAAACCAGTAGAGGAACCCTTGTATGGGGGACCCAGGGCTGAGATCTCCAAGCCTTCTTAGATCAGGACTGGGCCTCTTCCGCCCAGATCCCCGCTAGGTGGTCACACCCAGAAACTGCCCCTGGCACTGTGTAATCCTATCAATGGCCAACATCCAGAGACTATGAAACCAAGCTCCTGGAAGCAGGCGGCCGCTTTACGGCCATGTAACATCTTATAGCCTAGACTTCCCTCTCGGAGAACTTGGCAAGCTACCAAGAGTTTTCCTGCGTGCACGGGAGAGCCTGGCAAGGTCCCCGTGGCATATTCATGTGCCAAATACCGTAACAATAATGGGTTTCATTTTTCTGACCCTGAAAGAGCCTCTAATGTGGCACCATTGGGAAGGACAAGTAAAGAGAGGCTGCTAAAATCTCGGGGCTAGGAAGAATGGAGACATTACTGGGCCCACTCAAGCAAATCGAGGATCAATGGAATAATAGTGATAGTGATACTTTCTTTAAGACAAATGCCTTAACAAATGAAGAAATTCCTATAGTCAAACACTACAATTTACAATGAAACACTATAATAATGGAGTCTGATGAAAATATTCTCTATTGTGAGGTAAAAACTTTAAAACTAGAGCTGAAGACATAACTCACAGGGTTTGCATGTAGGAGGTCTCAGTTTGGTTCCCCAAACCACCAGGATTCACCCACTATAAGAGTCAGGAGTAGTTCCTGGCCATAGTGACGTGACTGAAAAAGAGAAAATATATGTGTTTGTGTGTGTGTGTCTACATATATATATATATATTCGAGAAACTCAACAGATGGCGTGGAATCATTACTGCCTGTTTCTTCACAATTAGACTGTTGTAATTATTTCTGAATTCTGGTACAATTGCCTTTTCCAAGATATGATATATATACATGTACATATATAAAGAATATGCTTCTTAGTCTAAGTACATACTCATCTTGGGCAAAAATGAAATCATAGTCAATTATATGAGTCAAATAATAACTCATACATTAATATTTAAAAATTTTCAAAAATGTCCTCCACTTTCCTCTTTTTTTTCCAGTCTCATTATACAAAATTGATAATATATTAAAGAACATACTGGAAATCATTCATACAACTTTTGAAATATTTTAACAATAATTCATAATCTTTCAATATAGATTCTTTAGTAATACTGCAGAAAAGGCAAGAACAAAATTGCAAGACTTTGAGTTTGCTTAAGCTTACTTGAGAAATTCAACTGATGGTGTGGACTCATTACTACCTGTTTCTCTCCAATTAGACTGTACTAATTATTTCTGACTTCTGGTACAATTTCCTTTACCAAGATAGGAAAGTCTCCCTCACATGTCAAACTGATCCCTTAACTTTATCATCCTGCAACAACCTCAATAGACTGTTTATCCTTCACAGCCTGAATACTGTGATAGCTTGTGCCCAATAAACTCCCAGTTTCAAATCAAGTAAGATAAGAGAGAGGTAAGCTCAGCAGAATCAGAGGCCCTGCTTTCTCTTCACGACCATCATTTTGTCCCTAAGGTCAGGATCCCCACCCTCCACCCCCACAAAGAGTATCTGCTATGCTCCATGACTGCAGATTTCTTCACCTCTCCATAACTCACAGTAAATATACAAAAACTCTC